>NC_140499.1:1807500-2382500 GCF_964271855.1 Acomys minous
GAGGTACTCAAGGAAATTCCTCTAAAATCATGGATCAGATAAGGCTGCCACTTTCTCCATATCTCTTCAATGTAGTTCTTGAAGAGCAATAAGACAACAAATGGAGATCAAGTGGTTCTAAATGGGAAAGGAGGAGGTCAAATTATCCCTATTTGCAAATGATATGATAGTATACGTAATAACCCCCAAACCTCCACCAGAGAACTCCTACAGCTGATAAACACCTTCAGCAAATTGGCTAGAAACAAAATTAACTCAAAAAAGTCAATAGCCTTCCTAGATACAAAGGACCATCATGCAGAGGAAGAAATTAGGCAAACTACATCCTTCACAATAGCCACAAGCAATGTAAAATATCTAGGAGTAACTCTAACAAAGGACGTGAAGTACTTATTTGAAAAAACCTTCAAATCTCTGAAGAAAGAGATTGAAAATGACATCAGAAGATGGAAGGATCTCCCTTGTCCATGGATGGGCAGAATTAATATAGTAAAAATGGCCATTTTACCAAAAGCTATTTACAAATTCAGTGCAATCCCTATCAAAATACCTATACAACAAGGACATATGCTCAACCATGTTCAAAGCAGCCTTATTCATGATAGCCTGAACCTGGAAACAGCCTAAATGTCCCTCAGTTGAAGAATGGATAAAGAAACTGTGGTATATTTACACTCTGGAATAGTACTCAGCTATTAAAAACAAGGAAATCCTGAAATTTGTGGTCAAATGGACAGAGCTAGAAATGATAATCCTGAGTGAGTTAAGCCAGACCCAGAAAGATTCACATGGTATATACTCACTTATAATTGTGCACTACCCCAAAAGGCATGGCCCATGGAAGTAGTTACTTACCAGGATATTGTGATAGATGTGAGGATATCACACTGGGACTCTAGGTAAGAGAAATGTAAGTGAAGGGGAAATAGAAGGATCTATAGGGTCCTAGAAACCTACAAGAAGAACATTGTGATGGGTGCATCAGGGTACAGGAGGGTCAGCTCAAACTATTGCACTAACCAAGGACAATACAAGTAGTAAACACCAAACCCCTACTCTGATCTAGCCAATGTACAGGAAATTCTCCATAGTTATGTGGAGAGCAGGGACTGACTCTGACATGAACTCTGATGCCCCATATTTGACCACCTCCCCTCGGTAGGGAGGCCTTTTGACACTCAAAGAAGAAATAAGCAGGCTACCAAGATGAGACTTGATAGCATATGACCATATACTGGTAGAGGAGGTCCCCCTCTGTCATAGACCTAGGGGAAGGGTGAAAGCAGGAGGGAAAAAGGAATGGGATGATACAAGTGATGGGATAACAATTGAGTTGTAATGTGAATAAATTACTTAAATAAAAAAAGACAAAAAAAAAACCTTGAAAGAAGTAAAGTTTTTTTAAACTTAAAAAAAAAAAAAGGAGATGCTATCCTTTTCCCATAGATTTGGCTTGCTAAAAATCAAGTTCCCATTGGTGTATGGATTAAATCCAAGTAACCCAATTAAGAAATGGGGCTCAGAGCTAAGTGAAAATTTCTCAACAGATGAATATCAAATAGCCAAAAAACGCAAAGAAATGCTCAACCTCCTTAATCATCAGAGATCTGAGATTCCACATTACACCCATCAGAATAGTTAAGATCAAAACCTCAAGTGAAAGCACATGCTGGTGAGGATGTAAAAAAGAGAAAATTGCCCTTCATTGCTGGTGGGAGTGCAAACTTGTACAAACACCTCGGAAATCAATCTGGCACTTTCTCAGAATATTGGGAATAGGGATACCTCAACACCCAGCTATTCTACTCATTATAGTATACCTGAAAGATGCTCCACCACAAAACAAGGACATTTGCTCAACTATGTTCATAGCAGCCTTATTCATAATAGACAGAATCTGGAAACAACCTAGATGTCCCTCAGTAGAAGAATGGATAAAGAAACTGTGGTACATTTACATTATGGAATATTATTCAGCTATTAAAAATAGGGAAATCTTAAATTTGCAGGGAAATGGGTGGATCTAGAAATGATCATGCTGAGTGAGTTAACCCAGACCCAGAAAGACACACAGAGTATATTCTCACTTATAATTGGATACTAGCCCAACATGGATGTCCTCTTAGAGTCTTCGCTCAGGAGTATCTGAACAGATGCTGGGACTTACCATTGGGACTCCAGGTGAGAGTGGTATGGAAGAATGGAGACATAGAAGGAACCAGAGGGTCCAGGAACCTTACAAGAAGACCAGCAAAGCTGGTGGATCTGGACCCAGGGGGCCTTTACAAACTGCTGTACCACCCAAGTATAATTCGTGCAGTAAACCTAGACCCCTATTCAGATCTAGCCAATAGACAGCACATTCTCAGCAGTTGTGTAGAGCAGAGACTGCCTCTGACATGAACTCCGCTGTCCCCTGTTTGTCTACTTCCCTTTGGTGGGGAGGTCTCATGGCACTCAGAGGAAGGGGAAGCAGGGTATCTGGGTGAGACCTGATAGGCTGTGATCATATGGGGGGAGGGTCCCCTTCTGCCACAGACCTAGGGTAGGGGAATAGGGTGAAAGAGGGAAGGAACAGGAACGAGAAGATACAAGTGACGGCTAACAATCAGGATGCAATCTGAATAAATTATTTTTAAAAAGAGAGAGACTGGAGTGGGGTGGGATGGTGAAGTCCTCAGAGAGCTGGCTATTTTGCTGCTGTCCTGGGAGCTGTGAAAACATCTTTAGCTAGAAAGGAAAGTCTAGGTCCAGCTGACTGAAAGTCTGCACAAGGTTAGACCGGAGCACCTATGGACAGGTGCTTTGGTGCTGTCCTGAATGTAGACAACATCTGGGCCTGACAGGATACTAGAACATATATATGGACAGAAGACAAAGTTAGGTATGTTAGGGAGAAAAACTGAACAGACCATTATAACCTCATAAGTTCAACATTATACAGAGAATATTTTGAACCAGGGTTGAATCATAATATAGCTTGTTGTGAAAATATAACTTTCAATTTCTATAAAAATCTATAGCAATTTAAAATGAGACTTGTTGCTTTCTTAGTCTAAAAAGAGACAAGATAATAAACAGAGAGTCCATTAGGACTTAGATGCTTTATAACTGTTGTTTTGTACCATGTGATCATCTTAAGATGATGGAGTCACATTGGATGTTGCAGGCAATGTTGTCGGCACATACAGGCACATACAAAGGTTGAACTTAGATTTTAAGAATCAAACCCAATGAGCAAATGCAATGAACAAATTTCACAAATCTTAAAATTTTCTGAGTCACCAATACAGTAGAACATTATAAAACAACTTTAAAATTACATTTGATTTTATTATATCAAATCCATTGGCCAGGAAGTCTGAACGTGAAACTCTTTCTTAAGAGCAGAGTGCAAAGAAATCAAGGAGAAAAGATTTTCAAGAGTTGGGAAATAGAGCCTTTAAAATAAAAAACAACTAGAGGAGTGAAGAGGATGGAGAGAAAGGGAGAGCAACATACAGACAGGCAAGCAGATAAATAGAGAAATAGAGAGGCAGTTGTAGAGCAATATAGATGAGTAAGAGGGAAACCGAACCACTGGGCAAAGGGAAGGGGTATGGGGCTCTCCGGTGCATTCTTATCCCACCTACATGGCAGCACTGGCAGGTGAGAACATCAGAGGGTGCTAAGCAACTTATGACCAGACTATTGGGATGACAGTAGGACCACAGGTATTTACCTTGATTTAGTTTATGAGGTGCTGGGGATGGAACCCAGGGCTTCGTGCATGCTAGGTAACCATTCTATCAACAAAACCACATCTCCATCCCTTATTAGGTTTTTACATGGTCCTTTTCACCTGTCTGTGTTATGTCCTCATAAAATTCAGTTTCAGAAAAAAATACTTTTTAATCAGGTTAATAAGAACACTCCACGTTTTATATCAAAATCACCCTCATGATTTGAGCATCCTGTATATCTGATTAAGTCAATGCTCCTGTTATTCCTGAAATAGCCTATGGTTTCTGCCTTCAGCAAGAATATTTTTGGATAGCTTCAGCCTCAATTCCCCTCCACTTAGTGTTACATCTTGGTAATCTTCTACTCTCTGACCCTCACCCTATTTCCTGACTATACATTTCTATTTGACCCCATGGTTCTTGAAGTAGAGCCCAATACATTATTCTGCTTCTGCAAAATGATATCGCCATGGTTCATAAAGCTATGGTAATAATACTAATGAAAGTCTTCCTTCCCATGTTTTACCATGTCTCACAACCTTTAGAAATGGTATCAGATTTCCATGTATATCTCTTGATGACTAGATATTACAGCTGCCATTTTCTGGGTAGAATATTTAGCATCCTGGGAGACAGCTGTAAAACACAGCCCCTGTCTTAGGTACTGCTCTGTTACTCTGATAAAGTACCCTGCTCACAGCAAGTGAAGGGAGACAGAGTTTACTGTGTTTCATGGTTCTAGAGGGATATCGATAGCATGTGAGTAGCTTCACTGGTGTTGGCATAATGTTCTTGTAGACTGTGTACATCTTACCCTTTTTCATTCAAATGCCACTACCTCTACCCAGTTCTCTGGTTTCCATCCATTTATTGCATTGTGATGTATATTCTAAGTATCTGCTGTCTCAAGTTTGTGTCAACATGTCACCATTTGTTTTCTGTGTTGTCCATAAAAACCAGCTAGCCAGTGCTGAGCAACACAGAATATAGGGTGAGACATCAGGGTCCAGAGAGAGAGGAGAAAGAGAGAGAAGGAAAGGATGGAGCCATGGAGCCATGAGGTGAAAACATGGAAATGTCAGGAGAATTGAACTGGGCTTAGTAGATGATTTAAAAGCAAGTATAATGTGGGAAGTCTGGGTGGGAGTAAACTATACTAATATGGAGGTTTAGGATAGGGAAATTATTGCATAGCAATGGCTATAGGCTAATTAAATGAATCGTGGTCTCTCAGTACGGTTATTTGGGTATAAAGCTGGTTAAGGAGTAACCACTGTTATGAATAAAAATTTTTTATGAATGTTAAATATTAATATCATTCACCAATTAGCCTGCCTCTCTAGGCTGCTTAGCAACATATGATGTCATCACTGCCTACCACCAGATGTGTGCCAGACTATAGAAGGACATGTCTGCCACTCCTCTCTTTCTCTCTTACCTTTCTTGCACTTTTTCTAAGTAGTATTCCTTTTGTTCTTGTTGTTGGTGGTTTGATTTGGGTTTTATTGTTGTTGTTGTTGTGTGTGTGTATGTGTGTGTGTGTGTATGTCTGTCTGTCTTTCTGCCTGCCTGTCTGTCTCCATCTCTCTCTCTCTCTCTCTCTCTCTCTCTCTCTCTCTCTCTCTCTCTCTCTCTCTCTCTCTCTCTCTCCTCATGCCCACTCAGAACTTAATTCTACTCCCCTTCCCTTCTCCCCAAATAAATGTCTCCATATTCATATAGGTTGTGTGGCATCTCATTTTTAACATCAGACACACTCTGTCATGGTAGAGAAGACAGGGTATCAGACAGGGAAAACATGAAGGCAAGAGCAGGAGACTAGTTTGTCACGTTACATTCATCATCAGGAAACACAGAGTAAATAGGAAGACTTGTTATATCATAAGAACACTCATGATAGTGTTTCCCATGGGCTCTGATGAGTATGTATGTCTTATAAAATATAATGAAATGAAGATAATTTCTTTCAATTGGCCTTTTTGGAACTGCAACGTCATCCTTTCTAAAAGGAGAGTAATACACAATTCTTATGGTAGTTGTGAGGACAGAAAAGACCATTTTTTAAAAGCTAAATCCATAGCTAAGGTCTGTGTCTATGGATTTTATGAGGACAAAGTAAATGAAAATACAGAAGGTTCTAGGATGTTCCTCACTGCTCAAGGTTTTCTGCCAGTGTGTGAAAGATAGAGGGACAGAAGTTGCCACCAAAGTCAGCTGCCAGATAGCCAGACTTATTTGCTGGCTCTCCCTGAACTGCAGTTTCAGTCTGGCACCTGACCAAATGAGTCATTGTACTCAAAGAGGAGTGAAAATCCAGCATCTATTATTGGTATCTTCAACACCATTAAATGAGTGACCCACCTGCCAACTGGAGTCCATTCAACACTAACTGAATTCTTGGAACAAGGACATGGCTTTTGCAAAATTTCAAGCTGTTTAAAATAGATTGCCTCAGAGATCAGTTTAAAATATGTTCTGGGTCTGTGTTTGTTTGTGTCTATCCTAAGGCAACTCGAGGACAAGTGTCCCAAACAGCTATGTGGGACAGAAGGCATCCTTTTACCATTGCTTCTATTTACACAGGGCTTCCAGTTTGCAGCAAGAAAAGGTAAGGGACATTGAACAATGTGCAGGTCACATCTAGGATAATGAGGAGCTGAGCAGGTGGCTCATGAAAGAGTTAAAATCACCAGGAAGTTCAGGCCAGTGGGCTACATGGAGATTTAGTGGTCAACCTGGGCTACATAGTAACTTCCAGGCTAGGCTGAGCTATGGAGTGAAACTGTCTCAGGGGGGAAAAAATCAAAGTTACAACAAAACCAAAGGACCTTTAGGGAAGGAAGTGAAAATTGGTGAATGAGGATGCCTTTGCCCCCATTTCTGATCTGAAGGCTAATCTATTTGAAACGCTTTTACTCCAAGCAAAATTGTTGGATCTCAAATAAAACAACAAATGTTGAAGTAAATGCATAGCCCTTAAAGCAACTGAAAAGTTAAGTGTCCCAAAATTATGTTTTTAGGAATCTTTCTATTGCTTGTTATCTCTGTTTCCAGTGGAGTCTTCCTACTTGCTGCAACTACTGAAAGACAAAAGGAGACAGTTAAAGAAAACTGGGCTGGAAAGATGTGGTGAAGGATACAAGCCTTACAAGATGCGTTGGGGCTTCCCGAGGTGGAAGATTCTTCACGAACTTTCCTTTCTGTTCAAGTAGTCCTTTGTTCTCCATAGTTCTCAGAAAAATTTGTAGAATATATTTTCTCTTTCAAGATTGACTTCCTGTGTGTATCCCTATTAACCCACTAGTTTTACAAGTTGGAGTCTGAAGGGATGGAGAGGTGGGGAAGGAAAGGGCACTGGATGTCTTTCCCAGAAACTCAGCAAAAAGAGAGGAGATGACAGGCTTGGCTTATAGTTCATGTCCAAGTTCAGGAACAAAAAGCTATTTCTCCCTGGTAAGACATGACTTTCTTTATAAATTTACTTTTACTTTTTCGCTCTAATTTCTATGTTGTATTTCTATAGGTCTGTTTTTTGTTTGTTTGTTTGTTTTGTAGTTGCTGTTTTGTTGTTGTTGTTGTTGTTGTTGTTGTTGTTGTTGTTGTTGTTGTTGTTGTTTGAGACAGGGTCTCCCTATTTAGCTCTAGCTGTCATGGAACTCTCTATGTAGACTTCAGCTCACAGAGATTTGCCTACCTCTGCCTTCTGAGTACTGAAATTAAAGGTATGTATCACCAACCCCAGCTAGACCTAGCTTTTTAAACTGTGAGTCACAACCCCCTATGGAGTCATATTACTCAATGTGCAGAAGTCACAATTGTTTTGAAAAGTGTGAAAGGTCTGTAACCACACTACCAACAAAAATTAATTCAAATTAACTATGGTACAACTTCCAGGTGTTTCCCGAAGTGCTCTCCCATGCAAGATTCTGTGACTTCACTGCAGCCTTGGTCCTGAACACACAAGGCACTCACCTCACACCACACAGCACCAGTGAATACTGTACAAACCCTCGCCTCAGATTAGTGGCCATTGTATACTATTCATGAAAGGCCAATTGTCCCTTCAATCACAGAAAAAAAGACCATTTTCTCACTGTTGGTCTCCAAATATATATATTACAATATTGAATTATGCTCAATTGTTTGGCTTTAAAAATTGCTAATTGAGCTGCTGACTAGAGTCAAAAGAAAACAAACTACCAAACACCAAAGAAAGAAAGGTTGTTCAGTGAATTATGGCTGGATATTAGGACAGGATTCCCAACAACTCTTGAAACATAAAACATACAACATTTTGCACTAAATATTTATGTAAAACAGCATTCTCACTGATGACTTCAAAATCAAAGATGCACCAAATCCAAAAAACATTGAAGATGCTCTGTTCTGCAGTGTCAAAAACTCTGTCAAGATATAATTCTTTACATCTCCCACTAGTATGTAAATTTACATCTCCCACTAGTATGTAAATTTATAGACATACAAAAGAATTGTTTTAAAATAAATAAATCATAATTTATTATCAGTAAATGTTTAACCTATACTGACTGTATGCATATGTTGGAGCAGACCTAAGAAACATTCCTTGAGTAAAAAGACATTGCAAGTGGGAAAGGTTTAAGAAGGCCTTCTCTACTGAAAGCTGATCAGGAGCAAACAGTTAAGTATTTCCCTTAATTAGCACCCATGTTGAAAAAACAAAGACTTGTTCATGGCACCCTCTTGTTATCTTCAAAGAACCTAAACACTCAACAATTATCTTGATATATAACATCTCCTTTCTCCTCCTTTCACTCCAATAAAATATAATTAATAATGGTAACAGATGTTCCTTTCTGGAAAAAGAAAATCTTTTAGTAAGAGAATTTTCATACATTGAAAATACAGGTAAATAGGATGGGTGTTCAGATTGGAGCACTTGTCTTGAGATGCTTACTACCATATGTCACTCAGCTCCAGGGAATAAAATGAGGTTTACAGCCTCTTCCCACACCTGCACTCATGTGTATACATGTGCACTCACATACACACACACACACACACACACACACACACACACACACACACACACACACTAAAATAAGTCTTTTAAAAAACACTTTTAAGCAAAATTACCAGTTGTTCTGTAAAAACCAGGAGCTCATGTTCACCACTGACTCATTTTAAAATAATGGGTGGGAGGGACCTGAACCTAGCTAGCAAAACTTTTCTTATATTTAAAATATTTTTTGACCAAAGATAAACATTAATTCTTACAAGAAAGCTTGCCTTGACTGTTCATGCCATATATATCTCTTACAGTTTTTAATCTCATATATAATTAGGCTGGATTTAATTACATATAACATGAGTTTTTTCTCAATTGTTTTGTGGGTTTATTTCCCCAAATAGATAATGAGTTTTTTGACTGTGACTATATATTGTATTTATTCTGTACATTTGTGGAATCTACTTGGTGTTGGGAACATAAAAAGGTGGGAATATCCATCCTGAAGGTGGGCAACATCATCCCATGGGCTAGGTCCTGGGGAGAGCAACCTGCCTACCAGCACTCATTTATCTCTACTTCCTGATTGTGGATATAGTGAGACCAACTCCTTTAAACTCCTGGTATGATGAATGTGCTACTTCAACCTGTCAGCCAAAATAAGCCTTTCACTCACTGGGTTGTTTTTCTTAAGCATTTTTCACAGAAACAAAAAAGTAATTCATGCAAAGTAGGAGTGCAAAAAGGCTAGAGTTTAAGGAAGAGAGATACAGAGACACAGACAGAGACACAGACAGACACACAAATCTTCAAGATTTGCAGAGGCTCCATAAATGAAAAAGTAGCTCAAAAGATTTGAAGGAACATAGCTCGGGACTCCCCAAGAGCCAGTGACAGGGACTGTTCTCCTCAGCCAGGGACAAATATCTCCTAGCTCACAGTTTCTAACTGAGAGCATGGGCACACAGACCATGGCCACTAGCCTGATCCAGCCTGGCAACAACTTTCAGAAAGTTTGATGAAACACAGCTATACCCATTTATTTTTCTGGGGCTGCTTTTGTTCCCAGTGATAGAGCTGTGAAGTAAGACAAATCATATGATCCACTGTGCTAAAAATGGTTGCAGTTTGGCTCTACTACGAAAAATAAATGCCTACTCATCCCTAGTTTAAAGTATGAAAAAGTGGCTCTCTTTAGTAAACTTAACTCCAGATTTAATGTTTCATATGCCCCATCAAATAAAGCTTTCTTTTAAACCAAATCCAAAAGTACTAAATTATTTTCAAGTAGCTTCATTATGATTCAAAGTAAAACACAAGAATATTTATTATTTAAAAATATCAACACACACATTAAATTAAAAAATAAAATTTAAAATAATTGTTTTAAAGTTTAGTACCAGACAGTATGTAAATACCACAATGTATGCTACTGAATCCAAAGTTATTCTGGGTGCTGGAAAGTTGGGTTAAGGACAAAGTCTTTACCATATAAACCTAAAGACCTCAGTTCAAATCTCCAGAAAAGTCAGGCACCATGGTAGCATGCATATGTGTTCTTACAACATTCTTACAGCAAGATGTCAGGTGAAATCAATAGAACCCCCCAAAGTTCAAAGGCCAGCTAGCCTGGTATACATTACAGAAACCATCAGAGACCCTTGTCTTCAACAAGGTAGAAAGTGTGGACCTATATCCAAAGTTATCCTCTGACCTCTATACACATACTTGGCACATTTAAACTCACACTCATACATATGAACATATGCACACATATACTATTAGTGTACCTAATTTTTAATGTTGTTCTGAATTCAAAGGAGAGGAATACATTGTGTAAAGTTGAGGAAGGAAGTCCACAATTTATTGACTCAGAAACACATGATAAAACTAACAGACAAAGACTTTAAGAGTTTTAAGATTTTTTTCAACTCTGTGTGTGTGTGTGTGTGTGTGTGTGTGTGTGTGTGTGCGCGCGCGCGCACGCACGCGCGCGCATGCATGCATGCACTCGCATGCATGTGTACTGATACTGATACCCACAGAAGCCTGAAAAGAGGATCTAATACCCTGGAGCAGGAGCTACAGGCAGATGTAAGCTGTCTGATATGGATGCTAGGAACCAAACCTCCTTCCCTCTGAAGAGCAGCAAGAGCTCTTAACTTCTGAGCCATCTCTCCAGCTTGTCTGTTTGCTTATTTGTTTGTTTTCATAGTTTCCTTTTTGCTGCTGTTGCACTCCATGGATTCAAGCTTCTTGTCCATTGATATCTGGGTATGGATCCACAGTGGTGAGGTGGTAGAGTTCTTCACTGTGTTTGTTTGCTTGCTTGCTTGCTTGCTTATTTGCTTGCTAGTTTGTTTTTTGTTTTTATAGTTTCCTTTTCTCTGCTCTTGCACTCCAAGGATTCAAGCTTCTTGTCCATTGATAGCTGGGTATGATTCTAAAGTGGTGAGGTGTTAGGGTCCTTTGTTGTGTTTGTTTGCTTGATTGTTTATGTGTTTTTGAGAATTACAACGTACAATCTGTAGGCTGATATGCATCTGCTCTTTTTTCTCTTGATCATGATTTACATTTCCTCATTTTCCACAAAATGTATAAGTGTTCATGAACTTAATAACTACATATCTTATGCAGTCTGTCAAGTAAGAATATATTATCTCTTTATAATTCTTAATTTTATTATGTAATTATTCCTTATTAGATATATAAAACATAATAGAATCTAAAACTCCTTTAGTCTCCGTGGCTACTAGAACAGACTTCCTTCTTTCTTACCATTTCTGCCAGTGTATGGAACTGGTTCAAAGTAAGCTCAGTTGAGCCCATTGCTGTCTTTCTAGCAGGTATGCTGATCTGATCTGACTAGCACTGAAGAGGGTCACTCCTTCACCCTGTCTTGAGCTCTGAGAACATGGGAGGCTCTGATCATCAGTGTTTCCTGGTCCAGCCTCTGACTGTAAGCTGCTGAGAACTCCTTTTGCTCCCAGTCCACATTCAGCAGTGGAGTTTTTTGTCTAGCTTGCCTCAACCAGTGTCAGATTTACTTCATGCCCAACCCTCCTTTAGGAAGGAAGGTACATATTGATCATTTCCTGCTCTGTCTTGGAATATAATTCATCCAGGTTTCTTTGAACCCCTCAGATCCCTGATGAATTTTTTAACTCATTTTTGTAGATGTCCTGTTCAGTTTTGCTTTTAAGATGACAACCTCTCTCTCTGGAGAATATTCTACACCTCAGTGGGAAGCAGATGTTCTAAGGAGCTTGAGTCTTCCAATGGATCTTGCAACACACCCACACCCATTTGTCATAATGACAATGACGGTGGTAGGCGTCTGAGGATCTGAACAGATTTCAGATTTGTTTTTGAAAAATACAAGGCAGGGATGGAGATGTAATATGATGGTATCATGTATGCCTGACATGTATGGGGTCCTGGGGTCAATATCCAGCATTGCCAAAAATAATTTAAATAATATAAAATGTATATGATAGTTTATGATACATAAATATATTAATAAACTGCATGTTGCATGCCTTTTATTGACATGAGCACATATATATTTCTCCTAAATAGGGAACTGATAACAGAACAAAGAAACAAGTCCTCTGAAACCTACCTCAGTGAACCAGTGAGTTATATGGGACCTCCTATAGGAACATGGGGCACTCTCTGGCAGCCATATCAAAAAGAGCCCCCTGCAGCTTGTGTCCTGGTGTTCCTTGCACTCCAGCACATGAGTCCTCTTCTCCAGCAGATGTCTCCTGTTGCCTTTGTGTGTCTTTGGGGAAGCTCTTTGTCAATCTTGTAACTTTCCAAGCTTCCTCAGCCTTCTCAGTTCTACCAGTTAATTTCTCCTCCCCTACAGAACAGAATGTATCAACTCAGGAAATTTAGATATATAACATTTCTGTAATGAACATATCACAATGTGCCTTGTAACACAAGTTAAGGTAAGAAAATAATGTAAAATAACTAATTGTATATCTAACATGCAGCATGAAAATAGTCAAGAATCATAGATTCATGAGAACTAACACTAAACTTCTGTAATTAGTTGTTTCATAATTATTTGCATAAAAATTTTATATTGTTGTGTAGGTTCAACATTTTGCAGATTGGAAAATTCTCCAACACTCAAATATAATTAGAGTTGATTTACCCAAGAGTTCATACACAAAGTCTCAAGAACTCTAAATATCTCAAAGACTATGGGGAACGTCCACAGAATATCAATGAAAGTCTAGTCTACTCAGAGTTGCCTTCCCTAAACATCAATTCTACTCTTATCAAGTTTTTTTTAAAAGAGTTGTGTGTGTGCACACCTTCATTTTTATGCACAAGTGCATTCAGTTGCCTGTAGAAGCCAGAAGTGGGTGTCTTGTCTCCATATCCTGCCTCATGCAGATGATAGGACTCAAACTCACATCCTCTGGAAGAGTAGCAGGTACTCCTAACTGCTAACGCTATATTGACAGCCCCCTTTATAAGTTTTTGTATTGATATTTGAGTTAGATACGGCTTGGAACAGATGTGGTGGGCCTTTTAAAACTATAAAAGTCACAGTCTTCTTTCCCCCCTGTTTCTTTCATACACACACATAGATATTTTCCTATTAGGGAACTAAGGCTTAATAGATGAAGTTTCCCAGGGCTTCCTCAACTAATTCAGAATAGAAATGGTCCTCTCCTCAGCTTATTCCTGCTCCATATCACTTCTAGTCTTCATCTCACTAGTGAATCTCATTGTGGACCTGTGAGGGCTTAGGCCTGGGCTTGATGAATAGCTTCTCTAGCTCCACAGGCTCTTGTGTGGCATCAGAGGGACCCAGGTGAGGCAGTAATCACCAGCATATAAATGATTTGGACACTGTAATTTCCCCCTGCGATTCAGCGTCCTTTCTCTCGCTGATTTATTTAGAATGTGCTCCACTACATCATCTAACCTTGCTTCTCTTTGAGCACCAATAAACGTCAAGCAGATTAGACAGGGCCATTACTCAATGGGCACATTTCTAAAATCTGCACAAAGGTGAAAGCCTGGCAGTTTGAGATGATTGGAGTATTTACAGGATGTTAAGAAAACATCTGCTTCAAAAATTCAGAGGTTCCAGAGCCCATGTGATGTTTTATTAGGGCCTCTACCACCACTTCTTACTACAGAAAATATTAAGTCATTATAGTGTGAATGAGTTTTGAGTACCTATTACACAGAATGGGCTCTACAGAGGCTGGCTCTCTAATAGCCACTTACAGTGAACACACTTTGCTTTTATCAAAAGAGAAGAGGATAGAGTGCACCTTTACAGCCTTGCTCAATGACAAATGTGGCTGCAAAGAGGTTTGTTTGCTGGTGATTCTTTTCTGCTTCTGGTACTGACCAGTTAAACTTAAGCATCTAACAATGGCATAAGATATTAGACAAAGGTTGTTAGAGTTCACTAAAATACATCTGGATTTTTTTGTTTATTTTAACTCTTAACATAGTGATTGTTAATGATAGACCATCTCATCTAATCTTTAACAGAATCCTACCAGGCTGAGCAGGGTGGTATAGACCTGTAATCCCAGTATATGAGAGGCTGAGGCCAATATGGGGTACATCCAAGACCCTGTCTCCAGATAAATAAATAAATAAATGAATAAATAAATAAATCAACAATAACAACAAAGAATGTTTTGATGAAAGTAAAATTATTCCATGTTATTTAAGAAAGGACAAAGGCCTGAAAAGGTCAAGTAATATGCTGTTGGTCAAATGATTAGTAAATGGCAGAGCTGGTATTTCAGCCCAGGCTTTTAAATGGTAACACCCTGTTGTATTCATTTTGAAGACAATACCCTGGGTTGAAATGACAGTAACCAGAATAGGCTCTCCACAAGTTTACAAAGTCCTTCAAGGAACTATCAGGGATAGTGATTGCTCAGAGAGACACACAGCAGTCACTAATGAATGTGTTTTAAAATCACTATATTTGATCTAAAACTATACAGTTTTCTATCTATTGAGATTTAATCAAATCTGCAGGATTTTCTTTATGAAATTTTTGCAGATGAGGCAGCTATGATGCCAAAAAAAAGAGAAGAACATAGACAGAACTGGGTATGAGCCAGTTCTTACTTCCAGTCTGTGATGAAAAAGTTTCCATTTAGTTCCATGCACTCCATGAATGTATGCGTGGGTATGCCCACAGAGAAGAGAAATGGGAGAAAAAGGAGATGGTATTTTTTTCTTTATCTTTGTGCTTCCCATTTCTGAGGAAACAGCCACTGGATATATCATTTATTAATCATAAATTTTGGTGCTACATCTGTGAAATAGAAAAGCACAGATTGATCTTCAGTGCACATCCGGTAATAAGTAGGTTTTGCCTCATAACCTAACTGTGAAGTGGGGGAAGGGTGCACATTAAACCAATTGCCCTACTTAGGCAGCTACTGGCAGGAAGGCTGAGATGGATTAACATGCATAGCAGAAGGCTTATGTGACCCTGGGAGACACTGGAACCTGAAATAACCTTAATATCCTGTCAGCTCTCATTACCAGCCCCCACTAAACTAAAAAAAAAAAAAAAAAGCCTATTTAACAGTCTGGCTGAGAAGGAAAAATCCTCATCTTCTTTTATAAATCAAGATATTTTATTTTGTTGTCTTTTATCCTGGGGCTATTTTTTCCGCCTCGCTTCTCAGCAACATCACTGCAGTAGACTAAGTTACATGATGTCTTGATTTCATCGTATTTCACAATAAAGCTGTCAATGCACATCCTTGGCAGACCCATCCTTACTTCTACAAACATGAATCCTGTTCACTGTTGAGCCTTCTGCAGCCTGGAGCCTAGCAGTGAGCTAGGACAGAAGTAACTGTACTGACATTTGTCCAAGGTCAGCACTGGGAAGATGTTCAGCCTTAGGTGAGAGGAATGGAGGAAGAAATTGTCCCACCACAGACTCAAAATACATGAATCTCTTGCATCAGCACCTGGACCCTTTCTGACATCTACAAGCCCAGACATCTCATCTAGTTGTCAGCTACATTTGCTGTGAACAGGCTGATTCATTTTGGCATGCCAAGTGCAGTGTGCTCCTCCAGGGAGGTGTTTATAGGGAGATCTAAAAATACCATGACACAAAAACAATCCAAAATAATTGCATTTCTGTCTTTTTATAATGGCACTCTCAGGAAACACACAGTTCTTTCAGTAGCAGAAAATTCTCCCCCACATTTCTAAATTAGATGTCATATCCTGAGGTACCAAACTCCTTCCATCCACAAGCTGCAGATTTAATTCTGATTCTCCTTCTTTTGTGTGTGTATGTGTGTACCTCTCTGTGCATACATTACCCAGCCCCCCACCCTGTTTGTGTGTGTGTGTGTGTGTGTGTGTGTGTGTGTGTGTGTGTGTGTTGGTGCATAAGCATATGGTCACATGCATGTGAAAGCCAGAGGTCAATGTCAACTATATTCCCCTATCATTCTCTACCTTATTTTTTCAGAAAGTCTCTCACTCAACCTGGTGCTAAAGAACTCCTCTAGACTAGCTGGCTGTCAAGATGGATGGAGAGGCCTATCTCTGCATCCCCAAAGTGAGGATTTTATGCCCAGCTTTTCACTTGTGTACTGGGATTGAATTTAGGTCTTCACAATTCCACAACAAGCACTTTACTTGCTGAGGCATCTACTCAGCCCCATATTAATTTCTTTTACTTAGAAGAATTTTTAAAATGCTTTAAAAAAAAAAAAGGAGTCACTGGATGGTAGAAATTTCTGTGCTGTCCAAGATCAGGAGCTGCTCTCAGGACTGCTCTCTTCTGTGAAGGTAAATGGAGAGAGAAAATAGTGACTGTTTACTTGACCAGAATCACCTTTACTAAATGTTCTCTGGTATTTCCACCAGCCTTCATTTTTCTCTTCCATTTATTGAATGCTTAAATTGACTTAGCAGATATTTATTGATTCTGTGTGCTATGCCCTGCAAGAGTCAGACACCAACAGGAAGTTGAAACAGTAAAAGAATTTTGCAAGATCTTTCCAAAAACAAGCCAAAGTCTCAAGTTTATATTTTGCATAAGATTCAGAAGCCAATATTTTACTGAGTGAGTGAGGCTGCAGCATATCACAGTCTTACCAGGATCTCACTTCCTCCTGAAAAAATTCTCCTCCTCCTCCCTGTGTCCTGTGCCTTCACTTGTCTGAACTACAGGAATGGAGGGGCCAATTGAGAGCAAGGACTGAAGAGTCAGAAAAACTGAGAGAAAGTTCTAACCAGAGCAGTGCATGTTGAACAGTCTGCTTTGGCTCTTGATCCTATTTCCTGGTCAGAAAAACTGGAGGAAGAGAGGGAATAAAGGAGAAAGAGGGAGAGATACTTTGGAAACATTGAATTAAGTATATTATTAAAATTAGGTTCACTAGTTTTTACTTTCATGAGGCTATTAGAATATCTTTAATTATACTTGCATATAAATTTAAAACATCTACATTATGCATGAGTTCACATTTGTGAGTCACATTCCATTTGTACCAGACAGCATTGTTGTACCCTCTTAGTAACTTTGTAAAAAGCTGCTAAGCCTAGCTCCCCAGGCTTGTTCAGGAAAAAGTATGAGGACCTGAGTTCAATCCCAGAATATTGGAGAGGTGAACACAGGCAAATCCTGGGGCTCAGTCACCAAGCAGCTTTCCTTGGCCACCCCCAGACCAGTGAGTGGCTAAAATAAAATAGAGATGGCACCAGAGGATTGACCGCCAGGGTTGCAGGGTTGTCCTCTGATCTGTAAATGAGGATATTCATGACCATGAACATACATAACTTTACACACACACACACACACACACACACACACACACACACACACACAAACACAGAAAGAGAGAGAGAGAGAGAGAGAGAGAGAGAGAGAGAGAGAGAGACATGAAGGGGGAGGAAGGGGGAAAGAAAGGGAGGGATTGAATAAAGATACATTAAGAGCCATCTACTTGGAACATGTGAAGTAAGTCCTTCTGTTCTGGTCTATGTGAAAAGAAGAAGGGAAGGAAGGGAGAAGAGGGGGCAAGCTTCCACTTGTTCTATGACTGACACAGCCTTTTTCACCTGAAGACCCTAGAACTAGAGTTCTCTTTGATGAGCAAAGGGCTTTAGTCTACAGGATTTAGTTAGACTTAAGTCAAGAGTTAAAAGAGGCAGCAAGGTCCACTGACTCTGCAGTAGAAAATGAAGGAAACTACTAACAGAAAAAAAAATCAAAAGCCGTAGAAAAGCAAAAGTATCAAGGAGAGGAAGCACAGGTAGCCTGGAGCTGAGACCATGTGAAGGGAGCTGGATGACAGGGAGAGGAGAGATGGAGCTGACTTACTGCCCAGCTCTGCTCCTGAGCAAATGTTCTCTGTGTCTTCATGGTTTTATCATTTTTTTTCCCAATTTCATTCCTTCCTCCACATTCTGCAATTCTTCTTGCTAAGAGTTTCCCCCCATGTTCTCTATTAAAGTGCCTATGAGGTCTCTGGAATCATCCTTAATTTACAGTGAAGCAAACTGGAACTCAAAGAACTTTTATAACTTCAAGTTTGGGCAGCTAGTAATTACCATGGAGCCAGAGTAACAATCCAAGGCTGTGGATTTCCATGGCTGTATTTTTTTCCATGAGAAAACATCAGAGTCATGTATTTCAGTGGTTCTTTCTTAATTGATTTTGACATATTTTAAGTTTCTCTGGAGTTATTTCTCCAGTAGTTCTGTAAAACTCTGTTACTTATCATACTTCATATTTTAAAAACACTTCCTAAAATACACAAGGGATAGTTTTGCAAATATTCTTTCTCCCTACTAACTCAACATCACCCCAACAGTACTCAGATTTGAATATTTAAACTCATCATCTGACCTTAATTTCATTTAAATAGCTCAAGAAAATCTTTGAAGAAATATAATTAATCCTTACTATCTGCCCTCTAAATAAAAGATGTAGGCAAAAGGCACATTCAAATGTTTTGACCAAATGAATTAAAATAAAAAATTGTGTATGAGAAATCTATTAATTAACTCTGGCCCCTCAAAATCATGATCATCTCACTTATGTAATTTGGTTTTAACAGAGGTAGTGCTTTTGTTTTCCTGGGCCACAGAAACAGAAAACAACTGAAATATATTTGTGTGCTTCTTTAAAATACAGTCCCTTCATGGTTCACCCATATCTCCCAAATACCAGTATTAATTTCTGGCATATAAGACCACTGGGTGTATAAGATGACCCCCAAATTTTCCAGTTAAAATATAGTTTAGAATATATTCACTGTATAAGACGTCCCCTCTTCCAACACTCACCCTGTGCAGCAGACTCAGCCATGTTTCTCTTTGCAGACAGAGCACAGGCAGCCAGGTGCTTTATTAAATGCTGGCAGATAGCCAGTACCAGCCTACACTGCCCCTTTACGGCATGCAGCCCTACAAGTCAAATGGGTGGGTTCTGGTGCAACGCCAATCCATGCTCATGTTCTCCTAGAGCTACAGGAAGATGTGTGGAGCTTGCTCCTCCCTCCTTCATACTTCCTGCACAGAGGGAAGAATTGACCGTAGCACCACCAAATATGCACCACACATATTTAGCAATGGGAAGCAAGCTACAGGTAAGGTACCTGGCATAAAAGGTACCTGGTAAGGTAAGGTGCCTGGCATATAAGATGACCCCCAACTTTGGCATGGATTTTTCAGAGGTGAAGTGCTAAAATGTCATCTTATATGCTGGAAAATACAGTATCCCTAAATCCAAAAATCTTTCTATTCAGACCCTAAAGAGGGCATCAATAATACATACAGACAAATTGCCAGTTCAAAAGCACAATAGAACTAGAACACTTATGAGACACTGGGAAGCTGACTAGGATTTAAAAATACACTGGTGCTTGAATTTCCCTTTTAATGTAAGCAATAAGAAAGACAACTTATTAAAATGTTACTCATTGCAGTATTTTAACCCAATCTTTTTGTCTGTGCTGTAAGATCCTGTGAAGGAAGAGGAGTTTGCGGGCTTGCTTTCCAGATCCGAAATTCTGAAACAAATGTGAGTGTATCAAATAGACGCATATATCATGCTGTCACTGCCTGTAAAATTTTCAGAGCTTAGGACAGCTTTTCTCTACTTCATTTAAACACACATGTAGGAGCAGAGATGCCTCAGTCAGTAAAGACTCTAACACTCAAGGATGGAGGACCTGAGTTCAGGCCTCCAGAACCCATGGAAGAAGCCTGTACAAAGCCTCAGAACTGAAACTTCAGCACTGGGACAGCAGAGATAGGTACATCTCTGGAGCTCAGTGGCTAGCCTGCCTAGTCAAACTGATGGGCTTCAGGTTCAGTGTCTCAAAAAATATGATACATTGCTGTACACCACCCATAAAAGGCAATAAAACATCAGACCTTTCTTTTGTTTTGGACAATTTGGTCTGGAGAGACTCGTCAGAGGGTTTTGCTCAGGGAGACTGTTCTGAAGGCTGTTCTTTGAGAAGACTCTTATGCCTTCCCTCCATCTTTCTCATGTGCTTTCTCCCCTTCTATGTCTCTTCTCCCTCTCTGTCCCCCACCCACATCCTCTTATCCTTCCACTTCTTCCACAGTATTATTCTGTCTTATTCTCACTGCAAATGAAGCTCTTCTCCAGGTTTTAAAAGGAGTCCTCTCCTTCCCTGTAAGGTGCCATCATGCTTATTCCTCCACATGTTGCATTGCTTTTGTCTAATACTTTGTTTCCCACCATGGAGCCATCATCGCCTTATGGTCTTTTCATTCTAATAAATCTCATTGAATCAAAGTCTGTGTCCAACCCTTTCCTGGCCAGCCACTACTGTTTAATGCCTTTTTTTTTTTACATTTTCCCCCTTTATTAATTTATTCTTGTTACATCTCAATGGTTATCCCATCCCTTGTATCCTCCCATTCTTCCCTTCCTCCCATTTTCCCCTTATTCCCTCCCCTATGACTGTTCCTGAGGGGGATTACCTCCCCCTGTATATGTTCATAGGGTATCAAGTCTCTTCTTAGTAACCTGCTGTCCTTCCTCTGAGTGCCACCAAGCTTCCCCCTCCAGGGGACATGGTCAAAAGTGAGGCACCAGAGTATGTGAGAAAGTAATATCCCACTCTCCACTCTACTGTGGAGAGTGTTCTGTCCATTGTCTAGATCTGGGTAGGGGTTTAAGGTTTACCGCCTGTATTGTCCTTGGCTGGTGCCTTAGTTTGAGCGGGACCCCTGGGCCCAAATCTGCCTATCATAATGTTCTACTTGTAGGCTTCTAGGACCCTCTGGATCCTTCTACTTTGCCATTCTCCCATGATTCTCTCATCTAGAGTCCCACTAGAATGTCCTCCCTTCTGTCTCAGTTTCCTGGTAAGTGAAAATTTAACCTTCTCTTCTTTTCATGACACACATAGAATGAGTTTCATTTGTTTTTAATTTCTCTTCATAATCCTTGGTTGCTTTCTTCATTCTGTTTTATAAGCCTGACATATGTGATTAATGGAGTCTGATAAGCTAGGCTAACATGTAGACTGGGGTCCTTGAGTAATGTTCCTAAGTCCAAGTTATGAATCCAACCAACCTCAAATGCAGTTCAGTAGTAAGGAGCTAAAAGAATTATTTTCACAAAACAAATAGCAATGAGAATGGAGTGAATCTTCTGTAAAACTCATCACTTTCCTCCTTAGCTAACAGGAGAATACAGGGTGAGAAAAAAGAATAACTGAAGAAAATCAGAAGGTTTTGAGTTGGCAAGTTAATTGGCATCCTTTTTGAGACTATTATGAGTTCTTTGAGTTCTAGTCTTCATTGCATATTGCTTGAAATTCAGGTTTCCATTAGCATACAACCCACAAACAAAAGTTCTTTCAAACCTACCAATTCCTTCTGAGCATTTGGTTAAAACTTTCTCTTCTGCTTCAGTTTTGTCAGTTGGTGTCAATTGTCTAGGTATCACATCAGTGTAGACTGTTCCCTTCCTCCCCATAGCTACAGGTTTAGCTTCCAACCTATACCAGTAGAAACACACAGAACAGCCAAAGGAGGCCTCCCCAGAAGGCAGAAAGTTTTCACTAGTCATAGACAATAACACAAGTTCAGACAAATTACTTGGAAAGAACTTTCTAGGCTGGAGAGTGACAAGGAGCACTTGTTGATCTTCTTCCTATCACTTATGTCAGGCGGCACATATCTACCTGTAAGTTCAGATCTGTGATATCCTGCACTCTATTCTGGCCTCCACAGACACCTATAGACACAATCAACAAATAAATCTTAAAAGCAAAAGGGAAAAAATTCCCTTCTGTTTTCAATAAGCCCTGGTTCTTATCCAGTACTATGCTGACTTGTATGTAAAGTAAGTGGTTTTTATTAAAGCTACCTCAAGTAGAATTTGGACTCAGATTTGCCACTTATCTGTTGAATTTTACTAGATTTTATTTTAAAAATTGACTAGATTTTCATATTCCACACACAAGGGCTTAGACTTGATAGATCACTGTGACTTTTATTTGCATAAATTTGGGTCAGCTCCAGGAAATGCTATATATTCCATCTGGTCAAAAACACACCCAAGCGACAAACATCAAGCTTTTTCCCAAGTGAATTGCCTCTGCTCATTTGTATTTGTATTTAATTTCCTAAATTTTTAATTTAGGAATTTTACAGTGTGTGTGTGTGTGTGTGTGTGTGTGTGTGTGTGTGTGTGTGTGTGTGTTTAGGTGTATGCACAAATGCATAGGTGCCCACAGATACCAGAAGAGGTAGCAGATCCTGATCTGATGTACAGCTCATTGTGAGCTTCCTAATGTGAGTCGTGAGAACTGAACTTGATTTCTCTGAAAGAGGAGCCAGTAATCTTAATCACAGATCAGATTTTTAACACCTAAATTTGTATTCTAAGCAATTTGCAGAGAATGTGTTATGATTAAAACAAACAAGGTAAGAAGATTTGTTGAGACGCAGCCTCCAGGATGTTGTCAACATGAAGAAGCTAAACTTTCTCTCATACCTTACCACTCATGATCCTTTGAAGCACAATCTCCTACAGCAAAATGAAACAGATCTTGAATTTCAAATACTGTTAAACCCAGCTGAGAATGCAGTTTAGTCACAGCAATATAAGAGAGATTCAACATTATGTATACCTAGGTTGAGTTCCTTCATTCTCAAGTATGGCTCATGAATTCAAGTGTGTGTGTGTGTGTGTGTGTGTGTGTGGTCATGCTTATGTGAGGATAGGTATATATGTGTGAGTGCATGTGCATATGTTTCTGGGAGCCAGAAATCAACACCTGATGTCTCCTCAAGAACTTTTACCTTGTTTTATAGACAGAATCCTGTTACTAGGCCAGACCTCTCCAACTTGGGTAGGCTGGCTGGTCAGTGAATCAGGATTCTCCTATCTCTGCTTCTTCAGCATTAGCAATACAAGTGTGTATCACAATACCTAGCTTTTTATACGGTTTTGGGTATCAAGTTCAGAACCCTGTGCTCAAAAGGCAAACACTTTACCTGCTAAGCTGCCTTCCCAGCCCTTGACCAAAGTTTACCTTCTCAGAAGCCCAATTCAATTCTTGGTCCAGTAGATGTAGCTGTCCTCTTTCTATTCTAAGGAATAGTTATTCTGAGGATTCAACTAAACAAAGCCCCAAAAGTTCCTGACATATGGTAGGTTGCAGTGACTCCTGTATCAGCAAGAATCCAGCTGTATTGCTTGCTGTTGATATTTAGATATTTCTGGCTGCATGGTAGGGTGGGTCGGCCAGGAGACTTTGTTTCAGGAACTGAGGAGCCTCCTGTGAAGGAACTCATACAGAATGAGACTGTCAGACAAGCTTGGCCCAGAAAGTAAATGCCTCCATTATCCAGGTAGAAGGCTGGTTTTGACTCTGTGGGACTTACCCCTCTCCCTGCCTCATCACATATTATCGTATCAGAGGCCCTGGAAGAAGGGAGATTGTGAACACAAAAAGAGCTGTTCTCTCAAAAAACTAACAAACAAAACAGCAATAACAGAACAAAATCTATCCATCTGTTATATTTCTCCCACTCTTTTTGTACACATTTGACATCACTTTGAGAATCCTGGCTGATTAAGCTGCTATGAGATTTTTTTATTCCCATGGGTTGGTGAGTTTGGCTCATTCAGCCAGACTCAGAGGATCAGCACTTGGCTTCAGTGTTCAAATTATTTGAATCAAATAAGCACCTGGCTCCCTCACCATCCTCTAGAGATTGTGGGTTTTTTTCTTTTGATGCAGTCACATCCTACAGACTTCTAGGAGACTTCACATTATAAAACAAATATGAAAGCCTAACTCCTAACTGTAACAACCTTATGAAGCAAATCTCCATTGCATTAATGAGGACATACCCTGGCTGACAGGTCAATGCCTACTACAGCCCCTCTCGAATAAGGAAACAGATGCTCTAGGAAATGGAAGCAGGATATGGAGTTGACTTTGACTGTTCATCCCAATAAATGCACCAGGAGAGCCTTAAGTTTTACAGGCACAAAAAATCAAAAGCCTGAACACTCAGAAGTAGATTTGTATTCTTCACATACTCAAAGTCCCTTGTGAGATCACATTTCACCACCATTTTCATTTCAACCCTTCCTTGTACTTAACAGTGTCTTACAGTAGGTAAAATCCCTACTATTTTCTTTTGAACCTAAAACTTGAGCTAGTTCCTCTCCATGAGTACTTTGCAGTAGAAATTTTCATTATGATGAAAATACTTTTATCTGCACTGCCCAACATGGCTTCTAGCAGCACCTGTTGATTCTTCCAGGAGATTAAAAAAAATGTTTATACAGCTAACTAAATTATACTGTATTGTTTAATTATAATGAATTGAAATTGTTATTAGTTGCTAACGGTCATGCATATACAGAAGATTACTTCTCAGTCAGACATTGATGCATCTATAGCACAGTACAGCCAGGGACCAGGGCACCAGTTCCATGGTTCTATCATCTTTCTATTTGATGAATATGAATTTCTTATTGAGGAAGTTTACAGACAGAAATATTAGCTAAAAGTGGTTTCATGCTATGTTCACATAACCTGTGGGCAAGGTGTTCTGAGATTTATCCATTACAAGAGTAAGAAACAGAATGCAAGAAGATAACTACACACTTTATTTTCTTCATACTACAGAGACCTTCTCAATCTCCTTGACAACTCAGGGCCTAACGTGGTCTCCTACCATCCTCTACCCTTCCACCATTCTATGTTCTCCTATCAGAAGGATTTAGGTGTTGACTTTCTTCTAATTCCTGAAAGCAAGGTCTTAATTCAAAGTGAACAAATATAAATTTGTTTTAACACATTATCACTGATTTCTTGTTCTAAGTAGAAGATCTAAACCAGGAGATCTTCTGTGCCTTAAGTGTCCTAATTGTATCAGTTGAGATGCAAAAAAAAAAGTTAATGATAGAGTTCATAGCAAAATAAGAAATAAAACCAACAGAGCATGGCCACTTTTTGTATTGTGGGCTATTTTCTCTTTGGAGGTTTTGTCATCCCAGCAGTTCCCAGAGCTACAGTGGGATCAGTCTCTCTAGCTCCTTTTCTACTCTGACTTTTCTGTCACCATAGTCTTCAATACTCTTGATTACATCTATCCAAGTTTGTGTGAATTGAAAATACCTCAAAATTATATCAGTATGTTTTATTTATGCCGTGGTTAGAGTTTTGGCCAATTTGACACAAGCAAGGATCATCTAGGGGGAAAAACTTCAACTGAGAAAATGTCAATATCTGATTGTCAAGCCTCTGTGGCATGTGGGTGACTCTTACAGTCACTTTGAGCCCAGTACAGATGGGGAGCAGATGAGAGGCCTGAGAATGTGGCATAGAGGGTAGCTACAGTGTTACACTTCTTCATTAGCAGCAGAGCTAGATAATAACCTGATGACACAGAATAAATAGAAGTAGGATTTCACAGTGCAGCCTCAACAACCAAATCACATTGCATTTCACAAGAACTTTGGCTTTATCGTGAAACACACTGTGTACACAAGTTGTGGCTTCCAGGCCAGATTCTAGATTCACTGAAACACTAATTCTGGGTAGTGGTGGAGAGGCAGGAGTATCTCTGGGGCTTGTTGGCTACCAGCCTATCTCCAGATTCAGGGAGAGACCTCTTCTCAAGAGAATATGGCAGAGAGTGATAGAGGAGGACACTTGGAGTCTTTCTCTGGCCTCTATGTACAGTTTTTGTTATCTTTACCTTCTGCAACTGTCCTAAGCTCACTACAGTGTTACTAAGAGTCCCAGGCTGTATTGCAAGTGTAACACTGTGCCCACTAAACTCATGTGGCCAGTCCTAAACAATGACTCATTCTCTTCTTCTGCCTCTGCTATTTTCATTAGGGTAACAGCAGTATCAAAAGATAGGCATCAATACTAGCATAGCTGGACAACATTTTGGAGGCGAAAATTAAAGACTTTCTGATAGAAAAAGAAATGCCAACTAAGTGGTTAAAAGTAAACCTGGAGCAGAACCTCCAGTTCTGCACAATCTAACAACACAGGGACCCACACCTGTGCCTAAACACACACGCATACACATAATTAAAAGTAAAATCCACAAGGTCACCAAGACAAAAATAATTCTATGGTGATTTGCATACATATACATATATGTATATGTATATATGTATATATGTGTATATATATATATATATATATATATATATATATATATATATATATATATTTACCTTCTACAAAATAACAAGGTTCAGCACAAAAATTAAAAGCAAGATGGAAAAGATTATACTGGCAAAATTTAAGCCAAATTATTCTCCTACACATTGAACTTTTCTGTTTTATATAAGAATATTAATTTACATGTGTTTATTATTACTCATTTTGAAGCACATTGTAGGTCAATTAAGAGATTGACAAAGCTCTCTTCTGAAGAGATTAAAGGAGAACTGTACTAACACATTAATACACCCAGGAGAAACTAGAATTTGGTAAGCACTGCTCAAAAGCAGTGTCCATGTTAATACTACTGGCCATAGATAATGAAAAAAATTGTCCTTCTTTTCACACCTCAAATAATGGATAGAATGGAATATACATGTGTAATACAACAGACTCCCACTAAAAGTTGCTCTTCTCCTTACACTAAGTAAAGCTTAAAAGTAAGGTAACACCTGTCAAGTCCAGAAGAAAAAAAAAAAGGTTTTCCTCCATTCTTTCATGTATGGTTCACAACTTAGAATCTAAAAAAAATAAATAAGGGTGTGTATATGCCTATTGTGTTATATATGTATCTCAAGTTTATTACACACATGAATGCACAGGTATGTATCTCTACAAATATATACAGACTAGAAATGGACATCAGTGACCTGCTCCATCAGCTCCTTTTAGACAGTGCTTTTCACCAAACTTTAAAAAACCTGATAGCCAGCACGCCCCAGTGACCTTCCTGGCTCTGCAAGGACAGAGTGAGACTACACATGACACATGTAGCATTTTACACAGGTGTCAATCTCCAGCCCTAAATTAACAGTTAATTCATTAAATAGTCCAAGACGCCAAGCTACTTGTGGGGTACACTTATTATCTCTTCAGTGGTTCATTTTACATGTGAGCTTGACCTGGTTGCAGAATAGCCAGAGGACTGGCTACACATTCCTAAGTGTGCCTACAAAGATTTTCCCAGAAGAGATCATCAGTTTTAGTTAGTGAACTGAGTAATCTTCCCTGGTGTGGGTAGGTTTTATAGTAAATTAAGGGCTTTGTGTGGAAAAAGGTAAGGCTGTTTATCACACAGAAAATGAAGAGCTCATTTGAATGCTGCCTGCAACACTGTTGGCCTTCTGCCTCCAGCACTCTGGACTCTGTGGCCTGCAGAGCCAGGTTAGAATCTATCAACACTGGCTCTCTGACTTGCAGGCCTTTAAACTACACAACCCACTCTCCTGAGGCATTCCATCTTACAAAATCTGCAGACCTGCAGGGAGCAGCATTCTATGTTCTCCAGCGTCATAGTCATCACATCTCACAGCCTTTAACCCATGCTTCTGTCCTATTGGTTCTGGTTCACTGGAGAACACAAGCATAATTACAAGTTCCAAAATAGCCAAAATGATTACAGGCTATTAAAACAGGTTTGCTTGGGGAAAGGGAGGGAGTGGTTACTCGAAATGAAATTTCTCTGTCCCTCACACATCAAATGTTCTGAAGAAAGTGTTTCACTGCCAGCTCTACATAGAGGTACAGCAACTGTGGACTTGAATAGAATAAAAGTTCCCATTTTAAAGCATTCGTCTATTTAGAAAACCTTTGTCGAGTACCTATCAAGCATCAGATGCCATGCTGGCTAATAGAGATTCCAGTGAAGTCAGTTGATGCAGCCTTCCTCTCTCAAAGGTGAAGATTCCCTCTTTCTTGCTACAGACTACTCATCTCAGCTGCCACTAAAAGTTACAAGACATAAAGGGATCTGTGGGTTACAGGACAAGAAGAATCAGCACACGAGTGCATGGATAGGTACCCACAGAAGCCACTGCTGACACATGCTCCATGAATGATGGGAAGTCATATCCGTGGCAGCCATACCTCTGTTTTACAATAGTTTGGAGGTAGGCTAGCATCAAGCAAATCTAGCAAATGGACCAAAAATGAATTGTTGCTGTGATCCGGAGAAAAACACTGGCATGGCTTCCTCTGTAGTAGGAGTGGTAAAGGCGACCAAACATGAAAAGATTCAAGCATCAGGAAAAAAAAATAGCTTCCTGACCAAATCAAGACAAGGAGAAAGCAAAAGGTGACATGCTCATCCATTCTGTTCTTGTCCTCCACATCCATAGACCAATTTCAATTTCATTTTAAGTCATCTTCCTGTACCCAGACTTTTTTAATCAGTACACTGTGTCAAATGTGTTAACAGTATTAACATTTGTATGAGTAGAGAAAAATAATGAAAGAAGAATTATTTTGTAGATTAAAATCTTTTAGTGAATGTTTTCCCAAAAAGGTAAAGAAATAATCATGTGTGATATACATTAGTGTTTGTGTGTGTGTGTGTGTGTGTGTGTGTGTGTGTGTGTGTGTGTGTAATGTAGATACAATGTGTAGCAGTCAGAGGACAATTTGATTCTATCTTCCTTGAGATAGAGTCTCCTTGTTGTTCCTCTATGCATGTCAGACTACCTGGCCTTCCAGCGTCCTAGAATTTTGTTGTCAGGTGAGAGAACATAGGGTTCTGAGGATTTCACATTCAGATTCTCAAACTTGCTCAGAAAGTGCATTTACCCACTAACTATCTCTCCAACCTCCAAAAATGTCCTCATGAATCCGCTTTTGACCTATGAAGGTATGCATGCTCTTTCTAGTTCTGAAGCTGTGTGACCATGACATGCTGCTTTGACAAATTGAAATAATTTATCCAAGTCCTTAAAATGGCTAGAAAAAAAATCAAGCAACTAACCACTGTTGTTTTAAAACTGAGCCACTCATTCTGCTCTGTCCTCACATGTGACTGGTAGACAATTTTAAAAATCAATCATGGCTTCCCTTTCCATCTACCTCATATGACTGGAGACAGATTCCTCAGGTGAGTTGCCTACTGTCTAAGACACTAAGGTACTAGTTAGTTAAAACAGATGGTTTGAGCTCCCTCGATAAGCTTTCCTCTCCTGCAAAACACAAGCCTGCTATCAGCATTTCCGAGCTCTCAGATGAGTGCTCCATGACTGTGTAGGTCTGCCCTCTCACTGAACCTATTGATATTTACCTTAACAATTGATGGTAATACTAGGATGTTTTCCTAAATTAATAAAGCAATTAAAATGCTTTAAAGATTACATTCATTGATTGTTAGAATCATCATGCCATTGTAGCTGTATTTCATGTTTGACCAGTTTATCAATCCTTCATTGATCTATCCGTAATGAGTAACCAGAAAGAACAAGCTTAAGTTGGTTTCTGGAACCTGTGGTATCAACAACAAAGTCATCTTAGAGACTGGGAGTTAGACAGACTAGTAGGCAGACAAACAAGGAGAGAGGTCATGGCTAGGTAATAAAAGGGATGAATTTCTAAGATGCACACCTTCTTCTTCACCTTCCTGACTTGAAGCAACAGGTGTCAGTTAAAAAAAAAGGCTTTGTAGGCTTTGCTTTTATCTTCCACCAGCAGGCCCCCTGTTAATGGATTGGCTCAACAAGTTCAAGGCCTGTTCGGTACATTCCAAATAGCAGTTCTAGGACAATCAACCATCTCCATTCCTCCAAACTGACCAACCCTAAGTGAGGGAGAAAGACATTTGAGAGACCTTAAAGCCCCCATCCCTCAAGTAGAGATTGGGATTTTTGGCTTTCCAAGTATCACCCCAACCCCTCTATTTTGCAGAGGGTCTTTTCCTTTGTGTGACAGCTGCACTTGTGTTTCCTCACTCCAAATAAGTGGAACTGCCCTTCTTCAACTGCAGATTCTGTCTGCAGTGGTAGGGATTTCTCTGCTGCTCTCTGTTCTATTCTAGGTTGTTCCTGACTTTTAATTCTTTAACTGTCAGAGAAAATGAATCAGATCAAGACCCCTAGACTATACCAATCTCTCAACACTTTGGGAACCTAAAATACCATGGGGAGGCTTACCTTAGCCCCTGCATGAGCCCTTCCCACCATGCACTTAATTTCTCTTTAACTTTTAAGAAACTAATATGCATAAAGCAAGACATTTGTTTAATGTTTCTCCACAGGACTGAGAACTCGGGGCCACTATATTTTGAATAACACAAAACTCTAGATACTGTTTTTCTGGCAGAAAATATAATTATTTCAGGTCTCTACCTGCAAGAGAGCATGGCTGACATACCTCATCCCCCTTCCCTGATGCCCTGGGTGAGGGGCGAGACTTCTCCCCTCCCAGAGATCCTTCACTGTATAAAAAAGACATTTTGGTTCCCTTCCTTTTTCCTCTTTCTGTCCTCCTCCTCTCTTTCTCTCTCTGTGCTCATGCCTCTTTCTCTTTCTCTCCCTCCCTGCCTCTGCTGTCAATAAACCTGCATTTATGTATACAACTTTTGTTTCATCATAGCTCATTCTGTTAATCCTATCATATATGAACATTCAGCTCACTGTCCAAAGCATTTGTTTCCTACTTTGCTTTCAGATGTAAAAAAAAAAATCTTTTTAAAATAATTATTTTTAGATTAGCAGTCATATTACATTACATTAGAACTCAATAGAACAGTTAAGAGAAACCTTGGAAAAATATGAATTCAGAGACGAAACTTGAAGGCAGAAATAACAGAACTGAGGGAAATGACTATTTTAATCTTAGTGGTTTTTCTCTCTATAACATGCATTCAAATTTGTTTTGTAAAGTTCTTTATTGTCTGTGGCCCATTAGCTTGCCCCTGTCTCTCCAGAACCACACATTTCTACCATGAGTGTGCTTATTAGAGTCGTAAACAAAAGAGTGACATGTTACGGCAAGATCCCACAGGGCCATCAGGAAGTTTATATTTCACTGGAAACTCTGAGGCTCTTTAGCAGGAATCAAAAGAGCAGCTGCTTCCTTTCAGGGACTTTAAATGTGCTTTGATCCCGCCGACCTTCAGTCTCACTCACAAAGCACAGCCAAGTTCTTTTCCAAGCAAACTGAATTTCAATTGTGAGGCAAAGTGCCACTTTCCAAGAGGATTGTAACTTAAGTTTGGGCTCAGGACTCAATGCAACCACAGAGTGGCTGACTGCTGTTTCTTCTCCTCCTGCAGACACAGCATTTATTCAGCAAGTTTTAAACATTCACAAATTATTGCTCAACCAACCCTTTGTTCAGAAGTCAATTAAGTCAAGTATAATTTGAAGACAGAAAACCAAAAAAAAAAAAAAAAAAGCACACTAAAAGTAGAATTTAGAGCAAGGTCCCATGCTTTCCATTATCCCTGTACCCAGACCACCGAGAATTTCCACATGTCAGGCTGACTTTATTCAAGAGCCTCTAGTAATACCACAGTGTGACCTTCTGTTTTAAACTGTAATGCTGTAAGCACATTGCTGTGGTTCTCTTACTGATTAGTTTGTTCCACAAGCATACACCGTATGCAGGGTAACCTTTTGGACAGTGTATACTTTTACCAAACTAAATAATTACCTATCTTAGAGGTCAGCGAACTATAGCAAGCATCATCTGTTATGAGTAAAGTTTTATTGGACACAGTCAGACTAATTAGCATGCATATGTGTTTATTTTGCCAGCTATCTGATGCTTTTGTAGTTAATAGCAATGCTGAAATGGAGACTCTGCAGGATAGTAGTGAAAAGGAACACTCAGCCCAAAATATTTACGTTGTGTGCCTTTGTGAAGTAAGTCGACCAATCTTTGTTCTAGATCAAGGTTAACACACCTCATCTAGCAGACTGGGAATCTCCCACAAACCTGGGGGAAGGCATTGCCTTGACACCGGAGGTTCTGATTCAGTCATGGGTTAGAGGAAAAAATGAGAACATGTAAAAGAAAGCCCTTTTCTACATGTGTGATCTATACAAGTGCATGGGACAAAGGCTGTTAAAGCTCAAAAGCAAAGGGCATTTCCGGAGCATCCCCTTGGGAGAATGTTAGGAAAAACTTTTGGAGTTGGTAGTTATCACTAAGGCTCAGAGGACATGGATTGAGTATTACAATGTAGGTTTTATTTAAGACAATAGAGAGAACAAGATGGTGAAGTGAGGAAAACAAGAACAAAAAAAAATGTGGGGATGAAACAGAACTGACCAAAATCTGCATGAGGAAAAAAATGTCATTCATGTGGGAAACTGCAAGTTTCAATAGAGCTAATCTGGCCTCCTTGAATCTTCCAAAACCCTGATAAGCAATGGATGGTTGGATGGTGTCTGTAATACCTCCTGCTAAGGTCAGGCACACAACTGAGTCAGAAGCTACTTCAAAAGTTAAACTTGTCGCTTTCTTCACTTGAGTGGTCCATTTTCTGTTTAGGTTTAATTTTGGTTTTAGGCAAGGTCTCAATACATTAACAAGTCTACCTTCAACTTGCCATCCTCCTGCCTCAAGCTCCCAAGTGCTGGAATTACCCAAGCACTTCACTACACTTTGAAGGTTTGATACAACTCAGAGCCGAGTCTCAGCCCCACCAAGAGTTTCTGGTTTCCTGAGTCTGAGAGACATCCTGATATCAGCATGAACAAATCCCCAAGAGATTTATAGTGTTAAATTCAGATCTTACAACTGAAACCAAGCAAGACAGATGGTTGTAAGAGAGGAGTCACTGGGTATAAATGTAAACAGGTCCTGTTGTGGTAAAGCATACACACTTCAGTGGATGTGGACTACAGCAAGCACATCACCATCTTTTAGGTTTGGGCTTGTAAAGCTCACTGTCAGATGGTTTCATAAATAATATTAGGCTAGGCCTTAAAAATAATTCTGTTTGACCTCTTATCCTTTAGGTTAAATGGGGAGACTGTCAACACAATTCCATGGCTTACTCTCATCCAATAATTTGTAACTTCAATGTTGCTAACTTTTGGATGGAACTCTCATGATAAAAAAGGGGTTAATAGTTAATATTAAAATAATAATAGTGGTTAATATTAAAAGATAGATGATATTTGATGCATTTACTCCACACCACAAAAATGCAATATACAAACTAACATCTTAGCAATAATGCCAAGAATAAAATACTTGTTGAAGGAATACTAGAATTTGCCCAATCAGTCAACAGGAAAATCAATTGTGACTCTTGAATTATCAGTCCCAAACTCATCGCTACCACATTGCCTTGTGACTTGAGAAAAAAAAACCAGTGCATGATGAGTCCTGACTACTTACTTTATTTAGTCTCTTTTTCTCTTGCTGAAGGTTAGAGAACTTTGACACAGATTCAAGTCCTTTTTCTAATTATGGGCAAATGGAAACTCAAGCAGCAACTACTCTTGATTGAAAATTACACCTAAACAGATATGCTTTCATCTAGGTCTTGGCTCCTATGACACTTAGAAATAATTCAGGTATGGATACTTATCAGCTAGATATTTACTGCCTGTAAATTTCTTCCCCCTTTCAACATAATAGGTTCTGATAAAGCAAAATCCACCTGGAAATCATTTAAATGTCCCTAAGAGGTTGTTTATCTACTCCCATCCCCAAAGGACAACCAATCAACAGTATATTGCTTTTTTACTGTTAACATGTGGGGTTGCCATCAGAATGGCTAAGATCAAAAATTCAAGCAACACCACATGCTGACGAGGATGTGGGGAGAGAGGAACACTCCTTCATTGCTGGTGGGAATGCAAACTAGTACAACCACTTTGGAAATCTATCTGGTGCTATCTCAGAAAAATGGGAATAGGGCTTCCTCAAGACCCAGCTATTCCACTCCTTGGAATATACCCAGAAGATGCTCCAGCACACAAGAAAATTTGCTCAACCATGTTCATAGCAGCCTTATTCATAATAGCCAGAACATGGAAACAGCCTAAGTGTCCCTCAATAGAAGAATGGATAAAGAAACTGTGGTACATATACACTATGGAATACTATTCAGCTATTAAAACAAGGAATTCCCGAAATTTGTGGATAAATGGATTGATCTAGAAATGATCATACTGAGTGAGTTAACCCAGAAGCAGAAAGACTCAAATGGTATATACTCACTTACTTATATCTGCATATTAGCCCAAGGGGCATGTCCCACGAAAGCCTTCACTTACCAGGAAACTGAGACAGAAGGGAGGACATTCTAGTGGGACTCTAGATGAGAGAATCATGGGAGAATGGCAAAGTAGAAGGATCCAGAGGGTCCTAGAAGCCTACAAGTAGAACATTATGATAGGCAGATTTGGGCCCAGGGGTCCCGCTCAAACTAAGGCACCAGCCAAGGACAATACAGGCGGTAAACCTTAAACCCCTACCCAGATCTAGACAATGGACAGAACACTCTCCACAGTAGAGTGGAGAGTGGGATATTACTTTCTCACATACTCTGGTGCCTCACCTTTGACCATGTCCCCTGGAGGAAGGACAGCAGGTTACCAAGAAGAGACTTGATACCCTATGAACATATACAGGGGGAGGTAATCCCCCTCAGGAACAGTCATAGGGGAGGGGAATAAGGGGAAAATGGGAGGGAGGGAAGAATGGGAGGATACAAGGGATGGGATAACCATTGAGATGTAACAAGAATAAATTAATAAAGGAAAAAAAACATGTGGGGTTGCCAGGCTTCTATTTTTCTTTTCTTTTCTTTTCTTTCTGTCTGTTTTCTCTCTGTGATCTTCATTTGTCTTTCAAATGTAGAGTAAAAAGAATTTATTTCCTTGTCCAACCTTTCATCCTAGGTAGATAAAAATGAGTTAATCTTTAATGAAGCAGAAAGTGAATTATATCAAGGCAATTTCTTTCCAGGCTCTAAATGATGGCTCTTGTTCACTTTTTTGGGTGCATCGACCAAATGGTTATTTATTCATACCTCCATCTAGATTAGAATATCTGAAACACTGTTACATAGAATGCATGTTGACTGGTGGATTTTTCTTTTTATTTTATGTAGTAATTGGAACGAGAAAGATACAAGTTAATGCTGTACTATTGTTGGCAGCCCCTCATCTGCCCTGGTGTAATCCCTGTGCCCTGGATTGGTTAATCATTTTAGCAAATCAGATGATTTGTCTGACATTTCAGAGTAGTGAAATAAATGCTTCAATCATATTTGGATTTGAATATTCTAGATATTGTGAAGAATTCTCTTTATAAATTAAACACAGTTTTCCTAAGCCTGGTATTTGAGGTGTTCTTTCTGCATTTGCAGTTTACTTAGTAGGAACTAGCGTTCCAATCAGGCCTGTGTATTAGGTGTTAGGGGAAGACTATAGCAAACAAACCCACTTTTGTGTGTGGCTGCCTCCCTTCAGCTCTCAATGGGCTCCATCTCCTCAAAGGTCGTGAATCCCTTAAAAATCAGCTTAAAGTTGAACCTTCTTTATTGGGAGGTGTGGCCATGGGAACCCATACTTCTACCTTTGTCTTCACTTCCCAAATGCTGTAACTTCTGAAACATTTATTTGACATATGTAAAGTTCTCTCTGGCATTATGAATTACTAGTTTCTGTCCATTATAAATCAAGCAATAAAAATCCGAAGATGTGTGTGATGGCACATGCCTATATACCCAGAAATTCAGAAGAAGGAGAATCTCGACTTCAAGACTAATTAGGGCTGCACAATGAGTTGTAAACCATCAAAGGCTAGCCAATGTAACTCCATCCCCAAAGTCAAAATAAAATGGAAACTTGTGGTACTAAGGATGGTAGCTAAAATGTTAAAGCAGTGTCTGAAGTTACTGCACTGAGTTTGAAGCATTTGGTGTTTTGTTTTGTTCTTTACAAGTGTATAAAAGAGTTGAATAAGCTCAGATTTGTATAATTCAGTCTTTCTGTAAATTGTATGCTTATTATTCATCAAGCTTTAAAAACATTTGCTGATTAATTAACTCATTAATCACTAGCTAAACTGGAAATGGAAAAAGAAGCTTACAAACTAGGAAATCAAATGACTGTGGTGGCCACAATCTGAAAGCAGATATGCACATCTGTGTTCTGGATAGGTGAAAGGAATGTGGTTCATTTAGTTGTACACTAGGGTCGGATTTTCATTTTTTCATTTGTTGTCCTGCTTTTGGTATGGAGAGTGTCTAAACGACTTTGGTATGTGACAGTGTGTCTTGACTATTATGCCTTTTGCCAGCCAGCTTTCTACCCAGTAGATGCTGGGGTTTCTCAAAGCCTAATAGAGTGGCCTTCATGCTGAAGACATGTGTAGCAGAGAGATATAAAGGAAGAGGTGATGCAAAACAATTATTCTCTATTTTAATCACATGAACCAAAGCCAATAATTATAAAGAAAATGCTAGAGTCAGACACTAACAGGCTATGATCATTTAAACTCTAGGATTATACTATCTAAATTTCAGCCTTGAAAAGGCATCAATATCCCTTACCCTATTGACTTTTACTTTGAAGAGTATTTGTCCTCTGAGGAGTCACTTCAGGTTTCTGCCCCCTCCTAGTGTGGGCACTAACAGAGAGCTGTACCATGCTTGCCTGTGGGAAGCCTAATGCTAAGCCACACCAACAAGCTATTCCCCTTCAGAGAATTCTTAAAAATCAATCCAGTGTTTCCTGGACAGGCTGACATCACCCTCTCCTCCCAGAGAAAAAGGCCAAGACACTCACTTTGTGCTCATTAAAATTCTGTGTTCAATGCTATGCAGGAGCTGATGCCTAGTTTCAGGGCAACCATAAAACAAAGCAATAAGTGTTCTTGTCTTTCAGGCCTAACTTGGGAGAAATAGGAGCCCTGAGGGAGGAGGGAGGAGGGAGAAAACAGGAGGGAAGAATTCATTGGTTAATATTTTCAAATTCTAGAAATAAAATGAGTGTCAGGCTTATACCTTGATAAAATTTCTGAGCCAAAAAAAAATTCTAAAGCATTCCAATAATTCTAAGCTGAGATAGGCCAGCCAGAAAGGTGTTAACAGACAATTTAATCTGAGGAAATGACTTTTCCACCTAGGAAATTGAAAACATTATTCGTGGTTCTTTCATTATTTTCACTAAGTCGTTTTTCTTCTCACAATCCATTTAAAAGGAAAAATATCTGTCACACAACTTGCTATTATTTGCATAAACATGGAAACCAGTTCATCCAAATCTCTGTTCTGAGTTTGTAGACAGAACAGTGCAAGCACACACTTTAAATATACAAATAGAGTTGTGTATATACATTTGTTACCAAGACTTCAGAGCTGTAGTTGCCAAGGGAAAAGGATTGGCTTCAACTCATTCTGTCTCTGTTTCTGATTGTAGGAGGCAGGGTGACTTTACCAAGCATTACAGTTTCCTGCTCTCCTGCCCAGTGTCATCACCTTTTTACCATTATGTCATTCACCCAGGGGAGCAGAGACCCAGGGGTTCATCCTGAGACAGGAGTGGGCCTTGCAAAATGGGAGACTCTACCCAGGAAAGAGACAAGATCTCCTAAGTTTTCTAGTCACCCATGCTGAGTTTTTTTTTTTTTTTACTAAAACCAACTGAAAAAGAATTCAGAAAGAAACAAACACTCTGGTTTTGAACATTCGTCTGGGAATTTGCTTTTTATTTATTTCTTTTTTTTGGGTAGAGTACTCATGCCACACTTCAGCACACATGGAAAGGTCAAAAGATGCCTTGCAGCCTTCAGTTGTTGTCTTTCACCTCGTGGGTTTCAGGTCAATGAACGCCTTTATCCACTGAGCTAGTTTACTGGCCCTGTTTTGTTTTTCTGGAGACAGACATGTGTAATGAAGGCTATTCTAGAACTTGTTATGTATCTGAGGATGATCTTCAACTTCTGATCCACCTCCAGAAGGCTGGGACTATAGACATGAGACACCATGCCTGGCCAATTTCATGCAATGCTGAGGATCAAGCTCTTGGTAGGCAAGCACTTTACCAACTGGGCTTCATTCCCAGGTACCCACACACTGGGCTTTGACTATTGTATATGAACGACTTTTTCACCCTAGATCACAGACAGACCCAGATTCCAATACTCTGATAAATTTATGGTGGCAGAGCCTGTGCTTGCTATTTTACACACAAAGAGGGGCAGGGTGTGCATACATATGGTAAATACAAGGCTTATACTCTCAGGACCATCTGCCTATTAGCAAGGCCCACTCTTCTCTCTCAGGATGAACCCCAGGGTCTCTGTACCCCTGTGTAAATGACATAATGGTAAAAAGTTGCTAACATGTATCTCTTAGAAACAGACCCCAGAATGATGCTCAGCCTACAACCTCAATTGTAGCCCATGTCCACAGGTAACAAATCGACTATAGACAGCTCCCCTAACTCACCATTCAAGGAAAATGGAAAGTAAGCAGAGTTCTTCCAGGAAGGGATGGTTATTTGCTGTGCCTGCTTAATACAGAAAGGAGGAAGCTTTCTCTATGCCTACATCCTCTCATTCAGAAACAGCCCATTTACTGGGGCCTGTCTGAAGGAGCCAGAAATACTGGATATCTTCACTCTCACTGTGGTGGTGAGTAGAAGAATCCCTAGGAGCTCTGCCACATAACATAATTACACATAGCTCCTTTGTTTCCAGGTACAGGTCACCACACGCTATGAAATGATGTAAGTGTGGAACAGAGTAAGTAAGTAGAGTCTCTGGGAACACATGGAATACAGAGCTATCTGAACCACAGTCTCTTAGAATAGCTGGGATCAAATCTGGGTTCTTCCACTTTCCTGCTCTGTGACATATAGCAAGTTTCCTTGTCCACAATTAAGATTGTAACAGTCTGTACTTCAGTTCGCTATCTAATACTAAAGTAGAACTAAGTACGGAACATACACACCTGATTTTCAGAAATTTCTGCCTGGAGTTTGAAGGGAAGGAGAGGAGGAAATCACTCTGGCTACTGCTCCCACCAACTGGCCCAGGCTGAGGCTAACCTGGTAGGGCCAGTACTTCCTGCAAACCTGTGCTCTTTGGGGCCACTGGAAGCAATAGTGCTGCCTGGCCAGTCTGAAGGACACAGATGTCCTCATTACCCAGATACAACCTAATTAAAATAATTTATAAAAGATATCAGCTCTGAGTAAGGGCCAGGTCCATTGCTCTGCAAAGGGATTTAGCTCCTGTTTTGAACTCAGTGCTGATTCTTATTTTGCTTTCACATGGGGGAGAAAAAAAAAGAATTTCTGCCTTTATAGTGTGGCTTCAGGCATGATCCTTACTGGGGTGGTGAAGGGATGAAGAAAACACACACACACACACACACACACACACACACACACACACACACACCTGGTGGACTAGGCTCTTTAATGGAGAAGCCACAACACCCTGAAGCTGAGCATGAGCACATGAAAAGAAAACCTAGGTTGTTGTATGTAGCTAAACAAGGAGGAGCTTATTACATGCAGACAAATGAGGAAGCAGAGTTTATGGTATACATAGGGGCATACAAGGGGATAGATTTGTCTAATCTCTATGGGAGCAGTGTCTGTAGGAGCTGCAGTCTTCAGGCAGTAAGTATCCAGGGGCGAAAGCTGTGATGGAAATTTTCTGCAGAGACTGTCAACCTCTGCCCACAAACTAGAGGGAAGTCTTGCCATTCCTCTGTGCCTCCCCTTTAGGTCAGGCTGAGGCTTTGGGGTCGTTTACATGGTTGTGCCCCGGTCAACAATACATTCTTCTGCTTCCCAAACTTTGTTCTCATTCTTGTTTTTGTTTTGTTTTAAATATATGCTGTTTTGTTTTGTTGAGACAGGTTTTTGTGTAGCCCAGGGTAGCTTCAAATGTCCTATATACTTGAAGGTATTTTTGAACTGCTGACTGTTCTGCCTCAGCCTCTCAAATCCTGTGGTTACAAATGCACACACTCAAATTATCTGGTTCTGAAGATAGAACCAGAGCTTTGTGCATTATAGGTAAATATTCTACCAACTGAGCTGCAACATTAGCCCTTATTTTGTTTCCTTCTTGCCTGTAAAAATGTACCAAATCCACTCCTATGGGAGCATGCCACATATGGGACCTGATGGCCAGGTGCCGCTGTGGCAGCAGAGAACTGAGCATTCGGGCTTGTCTGGATGTGAAATTTGGGTAAAACACAAATGTATTCATATAAGTTAGAAGACTGAACTGGGAACACATGGTTTTAGTATACAGATGTGATATTTTCATGCATACAGATGTGATATTTTCATAAGTATGATGTCCATGTGTGGAGATGTCTGTGCATGCACTTGTGCCCTAAAGATCTCTAGGTTCTATCCGCTGAGTAGTCTTGCCTGACCATCATGAGAGCATGCTTTCCCAATCTTTTAGGGCAAAGAAGACTTCATGGGCCCTCTCAGACATAACTCGCCTTAAAGAAACAACCTGTAAGTGAAATCATTAGCTTTTGGGATGGTGAGCGGCCATAGTATAACATATTTAGCTAATCTAAAATGTTCATGCCTTCTCTTGCGTACCCATTTGCTGGAGAGATACAAGAGAGCAGATTAGGAACTTACTTTAAATGGATAGCCACCATTTGCATTGAGGAGAGCTGACTTCTTGTCCTTATCTTGATCTGAATACTCAAGAAAAACTCACACTGATCTTTCAATCTCTATGACAACTAACTTAACATCCTCAGATATGGGTAGAATTACCAGAGAGAGTCACCATTCTATCTCCATTCTAAATATATTCTTTTTCTAGAAAATAAACAACTGTTTGGGTACTTGACTGCCTTGGCACACTTGATATGGATGTGAAACCAAAGCTGACATTAGCTCTCAAAGCTCTGAAACCCTGAGTGGACTCTAAAGTAAGTCCACCTGCAATTGTCTCTTAGCTTCAGACTGAATCACTTCTATAGCCTCAGCTTCAACATCAGCAAATGGATATGGTGGCTCACACCTAGTCATCGAAATAAGAGTGGGGTGTGAACAATAAGTTGGGAGCAAACCCCCTAGAAAGAAAGTGGGTCAGCACCCCCATATTTCCATCCCATCCTTATCCTACAACCCATTCCCACTGCATCACCACCACCACTCCTGCCCAAAGTCTCTAACCTGTTACTCCTAGTGACAATCCTAAGGATTCCACATTCTGTGAAGCAACAATCATCTCTAATTGTCACACTCCATTATTTGTTTTTATGGTCTTTATTTTAATCTGAAGAAAACATGACTTAGAGCCATTTTTTCCCTAACATTTGAATTATTCTGTAAAATTTTCAAAAAAATTCATTTTATTTTTAGCAATCAATAAAGCAGTTTATATACAGATTTTTAAAAATTATCTTTGGGACATACCTTTTATATTAGAAAGTTGGCTATCTGGACTACAAAACCTTTTCATAAGCTTCTAAGCCACAGAACCAGCACTCTCAACAAGCTATGTCATTTACAAATTGGAAACAACTAACTGTGATTAAAAAGAAGCCAATGAGGGCAACAAGGAAATTCTAGGAAGCATGAAACACAGGGCAGGATCTCAGAGCAGATGTGTGTGGTACACACCAGGATAAGAAAGCGGTGAATTTGTTTTTAAATCGTTCACACTTCCAGTTCTGAAGTCTTTCCCATCTTCACATGCTGTGATTCATCAGAAACTGCCTTGAGTAGCTCCATCCCACAAGTTCAACTTTTCTCACCTCCTCTCAGACATCTATCCTGTGCTTTGCAAAATGCTATGTTCAGATTAGCAGACACACCAGCCAGCTCGGCAGGGAGGCGTAGAAAAGCCTGCTAATGATGACTTCTATTTGCAGTTGGAGGGTAGCTGCTTCTCTGACACTCAGTGAGAAGCCAGATTCTGTCTTCATTATCTCCAAAGCTGTATGTTTTGAAAATAACACACACACACACACACACACACACACACACACACACACACACACACACAAATCCTCATATATCTGGTATATGTCCTTCAGCTTCCAGCGGTTAGGTGGTCAGGGTCCCATGTACTGCAGGCTGGTCCAGGCACTGACTGCCTCTGGACAAGAATGGACGGCTCATGGGATCAAAGGCCCCAGGGTCCGTTCTAGCTCAGGGGTGGCTAGAGTGCTTTAGGGTGAGGTATGAGTGCTACACCAGGTACCCAGTCTTTCTGGGGGTCAGCACCAAGCTAGCAGCAATGGTGAACAGACTCCATCAGCCACAAAGAAAATTCCACCATTGCTGATTGACACTGGCAGCGGTTCCTTCAGGAATAAATGGAGTCTCAGAGGCCATGGTGGATGAATAGAGCAAGAGGGAGAACACCTGAAACAGCCTGAGAATGCCATCCAGACTTTATTTATAAACCTTGGGCAGTGATGAGGGGCTTTGAGGGTGAATGTGTCTAATTCACCAGGGCTAAGGATGCCAGGATACTTATTCTACAACATAGGTAGAGTACCTTATCTATACGCAGTAACACAGCTCCCCATCACAAGAAGGAAAACACAGTACTTAACTATCCTATGACTACTAGCTACAATTACTACTAGGTAAATTGCTGCATGGTAGGATCTCCTTAGCATATAGGCGTACTTTCAGGAATTCCTGTACTTATTAAAGAAGTTCCTTATGGGGAAAGAGTCAGGCCTGTTATCTTCCTTGAGGGCTATGTGATGCTCCTTACAAGATCTAAGGTTCCCAGCTCGAGTGGAGTGAGAACCTCTCTGAGAAAAGGGAGTCTACCAACAAAGACGGGAGAGAAAATGACTATCCAGAGAAGTCAGACTTAAACCTTATCCAGCAGAGTACCACAGGTATATTTCATTTACCATTTATCAGATCACTTTAATTTAAAAATAAAAGTCTAGAAGGGGTGGTGGCTTACACATGTAATTCAAGCACTTAGAAGGCTGAGACAGAGGTATTGTGACAAGTTCAAGGCCAGTCTGCGGCACTTAGTGAGTTCCAGGTATACAGTGAGATTCTATCTTAGGAAAAGCAAACGAATGAAGGAGAGAAAGGCAGTACTGTGCTAATGTGCATGGTGAATATTGGCGGCAGGGCTATTGGTAAGTAATTATCCAATACGTGGAAAAAATGAATAAAATGAAGACAAGAACGATTTCAATCTCTAAGTAAAATCTTGGGGGAACCTACCTTTGAACTGTTTCTTAAGACCCTGAATAGACCACGACAAGACCAGGTTTTCAGCACACAGGAGATTCATTTCCCCTAGAGGGGGAAAAAGGCGGAAATAAGAGACAAAGGCAGGGGATGAAGAACAAGGGAGAAGCCAAAGAGAACAAGGAAGAGACAAAAGGGATATTTGCCCTGGGGGACAGAAACCTGCCTCTGGTAGAAAGGAGACAGATGAAAAGAGGCCCATAGGCAAATAACAGTTTAAAAAGGTAAAAGGAGAAATGGTGTGTTAGGATGAGGTGTTAAATTTTTACGGGACAAGTTAATTAGGGTAGCTATAAGGAAGCTTTTGATTGCTATACTTCAATACAGAAGGAATTTCAGTCAACCTCAGGAGAAGGAAGTGGCTGATAAGAAAGTAGACCTTGCTGGCTAGCTTTAGGAATGTAATCTAAAGGTTTTTACAAAGAAGAGGGAATGGGGGAAGGGGAAGGTTTGCCAGAGCCATGTTTGCCATGCCATGACTGCTAGAGCCCTCTAGACCCAGTCCATGATATATTGCTCCTGTTCTGCAAAGAGTTCACAATCAAATTGGAGAGGAAAATTAGATTTGAATATTTTGGGTTTTTTTTTTTTGGTGTTTTTTTTTAAGTTACTAATGCATCAAAGTTAGACTACACAAGGGCAAAGTATCAAAACAAAACATAAAGTTGCTAATAGACATATAGGCTGATAGTAAGGAAAGCCAGTGTGAAGCACAGTGACAGAAGGCCTTGCAGCAGCACTGGCCCCACTTTTGCCCTGACTAGACAGGAATGGTAGATATTAAACTTTTGAATAGGGAGAATCTAGGATCCACAGACAGCCTTCTGGGAGAGGACCAAAGAGTCACCAGCCACAGATGCTCACAAAGGCCTGTTCAGAGTCATGGTGGCTAGAACTGAAACCTCATACAGAGGAGCAGAAAATGGGCAACAGCAAGAAAGTCTAGTTCTGAGACAGTTATAAGAGCCCTCGTCACCTCATCACTTATACTGCAATCTCCAATGCAAGGAAAACCATTTGATGAGCCCAAATCACAAGCAAAGCACAGCTGGGGGTAAGGAAAGGTGTGGGGTCATACAAATGAAAACAATTTGAGCTTCAGGATACAGCCACAAAAACAGGAAACTGTAACGATGCCAGATACACTAAACAGACCCAAGGAGAGAAGGAAGATGAGCTGGCATTTTAACTACTCCCTCTGTGGAGGAACATGTCATCTTGCCCACTCATTAGGCTCTCTCCTAAGGATAAAAGAGCTTTTCTTTAATTTCTCATCGTTCTGGTCTGTGCACACCATAGTTCATTAGAAACTGTACTGAATGGCTTTCCTGGGGCTGCCCTTCTTCTCTAGCCTGCTCTCCTGTCCATGACTGATATAGTAAGGTCAAGTCCTAGCAGCTCAGAAGTACCACAGCCCCTAGTTTCTTTCTGGACCCAAAGACAGCCCTGCACTGCCCTGGGGTGTGTTTTTCTACCTGGTTTGCAATAATAGAAGCACCTGGCTACTAATTGTCCCTTTGATAAATCTGTCCCAAGTTGGACTCTCATCACTTGCGAATTGGTCCTTTTGCTTTACTTCTTGTGTTTCACACTGTCTTTTAAAAATTATCCCACAGAGCAGTGCCCTTATCATGGCATCTCCACACATGTGTGTCATTATACTTTGCTCAAAGTCATTCCTCCCTCCAGCTGATTTCCTGTCTCTTTCTAGTTAGTCTCCCCTTCTGCTTTCCTACTACAAATATTACATTATTCCCTGTATTCCCCACCTCCTCCAAGGATGCTTCCTCCTCTCTCACAATAATTAACTTCTCCAGTTTTGTGACCTCTAAACACACATACATGAATGCACACACACACATACACAGAGATATGTGCATAATTTAATTTAGGTTCTTTGTGTAGCTGAAAACATGTATTTATCTTTCTAATCAAGACTATTTGCAGTGTACTCAGTTGGCTTGGAGGGAGATCAGGGAAGTCTGAACTTTTGCTGCCCTTTAAGTCACACCAGGGAGGCAGCCTGTCTTTTGGTGGGATTAGCAAACCCCTTAGCAGCCACTCTGCTGCTTACATTAACCTAAAAAGACTTTCCAGGCCCAGTGTCAGCACTGGGCCAGGCAACAAGATAAGACTTTTCTTAATTGAGATCTTTGCTAAAGGATGCTTGTGCTATTTCTCCCCAGACCCAGCTGAGTTTTTTCTTTCCAGTTATCTTTAAGGTTCTTAGGAATGCATGGTGGGAAGTATGTAAGTGATTGCCAGTGTCCTTCACAAACAACTCACCTTCACAGGCTAAAGAAAGACTACAGTCTCTCAAGACTGCAACTGCAAGAAGAGAACACCAACCGTAGAGTCACTAAGCACCAATACTGGGTCACCCAGTGACCATTTTCATCAGAGGGACAGTTTCAAGGTATTTCTAAAAAGGACTACAAAATTCCAAATTTGCTAACTGATACCAAATGAATACTGTTGAATAGGCCCCTGGATTTTACCCATTTCTCTCTGTCATTGCCACCACTGCTGCTTTTCTCCTGCTACAGAAATAATATGAAATATGAGTAAATTCATAGTTATGTATTTATATGTAAATATATATACATACATTTATACATATGTAAAGTCACTATTCCTAGAACTATTCCCAAAGGAAACTGCCTCTTAGCATGGTATTTCTTTCAAAATAATAGACTGGGTTACAATCCTCATTGCAAATTATAATATTCAATATACTCAGAAGGTAGTGCTCTCAAAATACATCTTTTTCCACTCTTGAATGGATCAGCAATAATGAAAAGCAAACAACAATGATTAGCATTTCATCCAGGCCAGGTGGCACAAGCCTGTAATGCTAGCACTTGGGAGGAAGAAGCAGAAAGGTCAGGAGTTCAAAACCAGTCTCAGCTACATGAAGCTAGTATAGGCTACAAAAGACCCTGCCTTAAAAACAATAACAACAGCATACAGAGTTTTACAATGGTGGTAACATGTTTAAAGTAAGCTGATATTCTTTATAGAGGAAGAAAAATAAAGTCACTGTGAAACTTTCAAGTAAAAAAGACAAAACCAAAAATGCCCTTCAGGAGTTCACATTAAGGAAGCTAATATAATCTTCTTACTTATTTTATAACCCACAACATCAATAAAATAGTCTTAGCAAAAAGAACAGAAGCAGCCCTAAGGAAACCAGGCCAGAGGTAGGCACCGTCAGAGGGGAAATTCAAAAGACATTTAGCAGAAAGGTACTGTCTTTCTAAGCTCAGACACCTCGGTGCCCCTTTCTGAAACATGACTTATGGTTTACAGATAACAGAGGCAAAATCATGATGCTGAGCATGAAAAAAAGGTTGGGTTGCATTTGATAGAATGCTTACAAACAATGGAGGAAATTGCAATACTTCCATAGTAGATACTCTTTTACAGTGATTTTCACAAAGCTTTGATACAGAGAAGATACTTAAGAATCTAATCCCGGAGTACTGAAAAATGACAGTGGGATAAAGTGATGGTTATACAATCATACCAGCACCCATGTAAAAAGCCAGGTACAGTTGCATATATTTGTCATCTCAGATACACAAAAGCAGAGATGGGTAAATGCCTGTCCCTGACCAGCCAACCTCACTTTAATCTGAAAAATCCAGACATGTAAGAGACCTTGTCTCAAAAAACCAACATGGTTGGTTTTTGAGAAACAATATCTGTTGTTGACTTCTCTCTCTCTCTCTCTCTCTCTCTCTCTCTCTCTCTCTCTCTCTCTCTCTCTCTCTGTCTCTCTCTCTCTCTGTCTCTCTCTGTCTCTCTGTCTCTGTCTCTCTCTCTGTCTCTCTCTCTGTCTCTCTCTCTGTCTCTCTCTCTCTCTCTCTCTCTCTCTCTCTCTCTCTCTCTCTCTCTCTCTTTCTCTCTCTGAAAGCACTGATTGCTCAGTGTTGACCACTAGACATACTAGTATGCTTAGAATTTAAATTAACAAGAGAGAGAACAAAGGTGGCTTTCCCCATTTCCCCATTTCTTAACTCCTGTGTGACTTTTAGAGCCTCCTGAAGTTTAGAGGACATTTTAAAGTAAACAATTATTAGGTGAATATATTATTAAATTTATATATTAAAGATGGAAAATAAAAGTTTCTGAAAAGCAAGTAGATATTTATTTCAGTCACTTAGGCATGCCAGGTACACCTCTTTGATCAGTAAGACAATGGCAAAAAGTATCTGTCCAAACAGTATCCTTCAGCCACCACAAAAATTTGCTTTTGTTAAGGGTCTCTGTAAATTGTTTTTGCTTATTAATCAATGCTTGTCGGCACTCTATCAACTGCATATGTATGTGTAAGTATGCACATGCAATAGCATGCATATGGAAGAGAACTTTAGGGGCGTTAGTTTTGTCCTCCTAACATGTAGATTCAGGAATTGAAATTAGATCATGAACCTTGGTGATAATGTCCTTACCAGCTATGACATTTTGACAATCCAAACAACAACAACAACAGCAACAGAAACAATGAAAAGAAAACTACATTTTTGTTTGTTTGGTTGGTTGGTTTATGTTTATAGATAAACCTTTTACTCCATAGCCCAAGTTAGCTGAAACTCATTGTATAGCACAGGCTGGGCTCAGCTTCTGAAATGCTTAATTACAGGCATATGCTAAGGTCCCTGACTATTGATGAATTATGTTTATTATAAAGTAGCAATTGTACCTTACAGTTTTAGCCTCAAGAAATATCTATATTGACTGGAATCCATCATGAACACCTGGACTGCAAAGAAAAAGATAAAGATTCACAGCCCGTGACTACAATGGAAGTGTGTGTGTGTGTGTGTGTGTGTGTGTGTGTGTGTGTGGTGTGTCTGTGTGTGTGTGTCTGTGTGTGTAGGTATGGTTAAATGTACACAGTAGATAGATTGGTCCACAGATAGATCCAGAGAAGTATTTAACTCCATTGACCATAATACTGGTACTCTCCATAATAAAATTAAATATGATGTTTGGAAAGATGGCTTCATAGGTAAGAATACTTGTTACATAATGGACTGAATTTGGATCCCCAATACTCACAGAAATCAAGCTGGGCTTGGCCATGCCTGCCTTCATCCCCAATGTTGTGCAGAGCAGAGACAGGAATATCCTAAGGATTTGCTAGTTGTTCATGACTTGGTCTGCAGCCCTGACTTGGAAGAATAAGACAGAAAGTGGTAGAGCAGGGCACTGGACATTTTTATCTGGCCTCCATATATATGTGCATAGTCACATCTACCTTCATGCACATGTTACACAATCATACATACACACACACACACACACACACACACACACACACACACACACACACATTCTAAAGAAAAGAAGGAAGGGGTAAAGGAGGGAGAAATCCAGTATTTTGGAGTTCTGGTGCCTACCAGTAGGCAAATCTGGATGAAGTTCAGATAATACTTCTTATTGGCTGTGGAATTTTGAAAGGGTTTGTTAGTCTCTTTGATTTGTGGTTTTCACCTGTAAAATAAAGGGTGCAGTAGTTACCTAACTACTGTAGAGAATTATCAAAATCTGTCAAAGAGAGAGAGAGACATCATAAATTATCATTCATATTTATCTTTATTATTGGTTTATCAGTGCCAAGATATTCTGGCTTTCAGCCTAAAGCAATCACTAAGATGTGCTGAAGAAGAAAACAAGGGAGGGATTCAGTAATTTAAATGCACAGGTATACACACTGGAGACCCACTACCAGGCTGAGGCAGGGAAGAAATCTTCAGCTTTAAAGCCTCTCCTGAATGCTCAGATATTTTTAGATAATTTTCAAGATGCAAAGCTGGCACATGCCAAGAGGCATAGAACAAACACCCAGGAATATTTTGCTTTGATTTTGCATGGGTTATTTATACAGATTTGTCTTGCTGTGTGGATTTCATTGTGAATGAAATGAATCTGCTATCTTGCTTCCATGGAAACCAGTTTCTTTGTGATTGGCTGAGACATATCCAGGCACTTCAATCACTGAGAAAGGACAAGGGCTGTAATATTTAACAGATGTGGTAAAAACCCACCAGCCCTGTGGCATTTGTTATGCAACTCACATTAACAGCAAAAAGGATTCAGATCAGGCTTAACATCTTCTCACCCCTGAAGATTTTTGTCCTTGTTAGAACTCTACATAAAACCAGAAATAAGAGCGGAGGAGGGAAGGCTCGACTAGGATGAAAGAGCAACCCTGAAGGTGTGATGTGCTAAAGACTCATTTTACTTGGAATGGCCACAGCCTCCATTCCATTTGTTTATAAGACAGAACAGCATGTAAAAGAGGAAGATTTGTCCGAAAGAAATGTTTCTATCATTTATCATTTAGTTGAGATTAAGCAACTATCTTTAATCTAACAGACACATTTTTTCAATTATGAGCATGCAGGGGTGATTAAACAGGCTAAATGAAGCACACACTAAGAATTAAATGACCAAAGGAGGCAGTGTGTTCCCACAGTCGATGATAATTTAGTAGGATTTTTATTGTTTTGGTTTGCAGTATTTTGTTTGGTATATATTTATATTTCAAACTCCCATGGTGTGTTGAATTAAGAAAAGTGTTCTTGGGGCTGGAAAGGTGACTCAGTGGTTAAGAGTACTAGCTGTTCAAGTCCCAGCACATACATGGCCAGTTCAAACCACTTGTAATTCCAGTTCTGAGGGATTCAGTGCCCTCTTCTGACCTCCATGAGCATACACGTGGTTAACATACATGCGTGCAGGAAGAACATGCATACATATGCATACATATAAAGTAAATAAATAAATCTAAAAAACTAAAAAGTTTAACAAACAAAGTCTTACGAAAGCATGGAGGGCAAAGGATGTGGCACGGCAGTAGAGTGCTTGCCTCACCTGCACAAATCCCTGGTCTCAATGCACAGCACCAGAACACAGGCATGGCGGTAAATGCTCGTAATCCCATCCCAGTGTTACTGCACAAATGTCCAGACTAGAGAGTAAGGTAATTGTCCATGTGCTACTTGTAATTGCTACACTGACATAAAATTATATACATAATAACATCTCAGATATAACAACTAATGTGTAAAATACTCCAAGAAATATGTGAAAATATTAATCATGATAATTTCTCTGTGTTTATAGAGTTTTGTGAGATTGGCTTTTTGATTTAATGTATATATTATTATTTCCACACTTTTGTACATAGCATTCACATATTATTTTAAAAATAAAAAGTATGTATTTTAGAGAAAGCATTAGCATTTTTCTAGTGTAAGGGCAAAATTAATGCCATATTCTATATGTAGTGTGTATTCTGCAACTAATGCTGTGGTCTGTAAATGTTCTGCGAGAACTTGTCCTCCAGGTGACATTTACTTCTTCCTGCATTCCATGAATGACCACACACTGCCATAAACTAGACCTTCCAGCAGTCTCCAGAAACTACACCAGAGCAATTATATACAATTAGCTCCCAATGTTCCTCTGAGATAAAAAATATTAAATAAATAAATAAATAAATAAATAAATAAATAAATAAATAAAAACCCTTCCCCTCTAGACTCAGTCTCTACCCAACCTAACAAAAGGGTGACATTCCTGTGACCCACAAGCCCCCTTCCTTTTATAAACCCACTACCCTTGAAGTTCTGGGGTCACTCTCCTATCCTGCTGTGTCAGGAAGGATTGTGACCTGAAGCTTGAACCTTAATACAGGACCCTGGGTATGCTGTATTAGTATCAAGTCCTAGTGGCCATTTTGGGGGTTTTGTGATCTCTAGTTATGTCAAGTTGACATAAAACTATCCACCAAGCACAAACCTACACCTCCCCCACCATATATGAACATTACCATTCAGAATTGGAGCCAAGAAGATCAGGAGTTCAAAGTCACCTTCACTACATAATAAAGTCAAGACCAGATACTCAGAGACCCTGTCTGAAAAAACTGAAAGAAAAAGGCATAGTGAAATTTATTGTTTTGTATTGCTAATCCCACCACCCAAGATTAAAAAGACAAAAAATAGCCAAGCAGTCAATATACATTTGTTAATTAACTTGTAGCAATTCTTTCCTTGTCTTTAAAACTCATTTATCTATGCAGTTAACTAAGAGCTAAAAGTTAGCAGGGCATGGTAGTGCATGCTAGTAATGCTAGCACTCTAGGAGCAGAGGGAGGCAGAGGTAGGTGGATTACTGTGAGTTTGGGACCCACCTGATTTACAAAGTGAGTCCAGGACAGCCAAGGTCACACAGAGAAACCCTGTCAAAAACAAAACAAAACAAAACAAAAAGAGTTAAAAAGTTGATGCTTTAAATGTTCCTTTCTTTTAATGATTTTCCATAGTTTAGAACTCAGATGTAAACCAGACATGATATTTTGAGCTTTAGGGGAAAAGTTACAAGTGAGGAATAACCTGACCATTTATCTAGTTGCACAGGCACCTAATGCCTGCACAGCACTCAGGGGAAGTAACTGCATTTCCAGGCCCAGTGGGCAGTGGCATGAAGGAGGCAGTTTATTCCAATTCAGGCATCTCTCTAGTTTCATTCTAGTCTATTATCAACAGTCAGGGAAGATTGAGCTGCAAGGGAAAGTCCTAATAGGCATACTTGAAAAAATGAACACCAAGCTGCCCAGATGGAAGGGAGGTTACCTCTCACTTTCTAGGGTTACTCATTTTGTGTAAGGAATGTCAGTCCCCTATAATATACATGAGTAAAAGGACGATGGTCCTTTCTCCTGGCAGATAGAGCCAAGAACATTTCTGTGTAGCAAATGAAGTTGTGTTTAATGACATTCCTCTCTTGTCCCTACAGATACTTCTCATGAAATCAGGCTACACACTGCCATATCCATCCATGAACTGAAGACATAATAAACTAAGAACACTCTAACTGAATGGTGGGTTGTGTGTTTGTGCATGTGTGGGGGTGGGGTATTCACATTTACACACTTGCATGTGGAGGCCAGAGGACAACCTAGAGCATCACTGATGTTTCTTTGACAGGGTCTCTCACAGATTGCAGCTGGATAAGTAAGCTAGGCTGGCCAGGCAGTGAATCACAGGGATTCAGTTGTCTCTGACTTTGCACATACAACGTGTATTTTTGATCCTGAGCACTGGGATTACAAATGAGTACCACCATGCCCAGCATTTTTTCCCTGTAGGTTCTGTATATCAAGCTCAGTTTTGTTTTGTTCTGTTTTTCTGTTTGTAAAGTGAACACTTTACCAGCTGAGCCATCTCCTCAGGTCCTGAAAGGTAATTTTGAATTTTTGCCAACAAAGTATCGTTTGGTTAATGAACTCACATACATACATACCTGATTTATAACAAAGATGTGATTTCCAGAGCCCAGAAGTATAAGAATACTTTTCCTAATTAAAAAGAATAAAATAATTCCTACCTCTTCCATTATGGGAACAACTAAATGACAGAACATACATCATGCTCAGTGCTTGGCACTGAGCATTTAATAAAATACTGGTTCTCTGCCATTTTGCCTTAGTCATATTGAAGCTGCTGCTGGTGTTATTTTTAAAATTCTGACTCGTTCTTTCCCTAGATCCTAAAACCTCCACATTTCCCCACACAGGGTACAAACTCTATTTCCTTTCCCATCCCCGTGCTCTCTGCATCATGAATTTTAGAATAGCAGGCAGCGTGCCATCAGCTCTGAACCCATCTGGAAGCACTGCAAATTAGTTTTGTGTGAAATGTGAGTGCAAAACTGAAGGCCAACTCTGACTTTATATTTTATAATGAGACTGAAATTTGGCCCATGTTTGCTGAAAGTCAGGCCAGCATTTGCTATGGGCCTGTGAGCAAAAGACTCCAGATTTGTTGAGAGCGAGGAAGAAGTCAGGCCAGTCTCCCAAATCTCACTTTGAACAATGACCCTGAAAAAATGAGCAGAAGTTGATGTACAATATTACAAAGGAAGTATACAGAATCCTTTCATTCTATGAAGTTGGGTCTCAGCCCATCCTGTAGTTTCTCTCTCCTCCGAATGAACTCCAGTGACAAATGACTGGCTTCCTGTGGTCATCAAGGACAACAGTTGAACATCTTTCCTGAGAATTCACCTGCCATATTTGGACCAAATTAAACTGTGTGGTAGGAAGACAGGCACACTTTCCTATGTATGGCATTGATCACTGTGGAACAGAAAGACAGATTCCAAAATATCTTTTGTCCATCTCTAAGGCATCTGTGACTCTCCTAACTGACTTTGACACCATATTTGCACATAGAATGATCCCTGTGATGTTTATACTTTCATAAAGTGTATTGTAGGCATATTTCTCTGATCTGGTGTAACTTGGTGAAACTGCAGGCAATGATCTGGTGTGTGACATATATGGAAATTTGGGATGGACAAGTTAGTTAGCCTGCTGACCTGAATCCCACATGTAAAGCAGAGAACTGACTTCCTAAAATTGTCTTTTGGTACAAACACACACACACACACACACACACACACACACACACACACACACACACACATACACACACACACACAGCATGTACACCCAATAAATAAAAGGGGGAGTTGTATAAACCAGAGAAATCATATCATTTATGCAAACTTGAAAGTGATAGGTATTATGCAAAGGAGAGGTCAAAACTAAGCAGCTGAAATCAAAATGAAAATATACAAAGTGCAAGTATTTTAATAATAAAATGAAATAAATTCTTTTAAGCATACAAACAAGATGGAGAAAGAACTACATAACAAAATGAGGGCACACACTTCTGTTCTCTCTAGGCTCAGCCAGGTACATGAAAGAGGGCCTCAGAGATGACTACTTTAGTAGTCACTGACTACTTTAGTAGTGCTGACACTTTAGTAGTGCTCAAACCCAGAATGCATGTGCCTCTGACAAACATCCAACATCTTTGAATTTCACCTAAGCCCATTCGCATAAATGAATTAGCTGTCACTCAAAAATGGAACAATAAATAAAGGTCCAACCCTGGTGACATTAGTTCAATTTCTGGAAGCCACAAAATGATAGAGAGAGGGAACAGTTCTACCAAATTGCACTCTGACCTCCTCATGCATACTATCACATGGACAATCTCTCTCTCTCTCTCTCTCTCTCTCTCTCTCTCTCTCTCTCTCTCTCTCTCTCTCTCTCTCTTTCACTATTTACTCACACACATAATAATAATAATAATAATAATAATAATAATAATAATAATAATAATAATAATAAATATTGTTAAAGTATGTTAACCCTCAAAATGTATGTGTTTATAATTAATTAAGCTGCCCTTCTTGGGACTTTGAAACACTTCCTATTATAGTTTTATATACAAATTTGTAAATACGTTTATATATTTGTATTCTTATATATGCCATTGTTTATTCATATGTGTGTACATTCATGTAGATTGCAGAGGTCAGTTTCTGGTGACATTCTTGAGGATTCATCTACCCCATTTTTGATATAAGATCTGTTGCTGAACCTGGAAGTTACAAAAAATCTAGTCCAGTTGACCAGCAAGAGCCAGAAATCTATCTCTTCCTCCTCAGTATTAGAAATTACAAGCTTCTGGCACTGTAGTTGCCTTTTAAATGTGGATTTGGGGGATCAAACTTATTAATTCCTCATGTTTGTGAGGCAGCCCTGCACCTCGTTAATGTCTCACCTTCCCAGACATGGCTGAAGAGCACCAAGCACCGAGCACTAAGCATCATGCAGTCCTTAGCTCACTGATTCATGATTCACAGAAAATAACACAGAATCTGAGTTAGAGGAAATAACTCAACTGTTACACATACATCTTGGCTATAACTGTGTATCTTCCAAAATCCAAACTGATCTATGGCTGAAAACAGAAAGACAGTGGCAAAAAAAATGGGGAATCATTTCAGCACCATTCTGGTCTCTGCAATGTACCTCTATATTTATTAATTTATTCTGCAAAGGAATGCACAAAACACCTTGCTAGTTTTAAGATCCAGAGTGCAGAAAAGATGATCACTGCCCACAAGAGCCCAGTAAGGGATGTAGAAAATGAAAAAATTATCGCAAATAATGCAGTGAGTGGTATGTTTGCCTTGAAAACAATTTAGAAGCATGGTGAGGGTGGAAGAATAACAGGTGAATCAGGAATAATCACCCAGTCTTCTGTAGACCAAGTACTTTTGGAGGCCCAAAGAAGCATAGAGCTGAAGCTCATTGAACACACCATCTTCTTACTCAGTGACACTGTTTGTGTGCACACAGGAGATATTCTGCATGTGCTGCATGAATAGGATGGGCCATTCTTTTAGCTACGCAGGCTAAGGCATAACTATGGATGAACATGGATGATATCTATTTTTCTTGAAGATGCATCCTGTTCCCCAGATAGACTTCTTATGGCAAGGGAGCCTCCAAAGAAGGATGCCGGCTTAGGAATCTTCCCTTGTATCACCGGAGTTCCAAGAAATACAGTCTTCTGAAACAAGAGCTAGGTGGACACAGTCCTGTCTGGGCTATCTCTGTGCTGCTCTCGGGGCCTAGAACATGCCATACATTGTTAGTGTTCAAGACAAATCTAAATCAATGAATCAGTGTATAAATGAAAAAAAAAGACATAACGTGATGAGGCTAGATAGGAGACACTCAAACATAGACCACACTCCATGGAGAGTGAAGAGCCTCTATTATTCCTGGCTAACTAGAAAATTTGAGACCAGCCTGGCCTCCAAGATAGTATTTCAAAACAATGAAAGTAGCTTGTAAGTTGCTCAGGAGTTCAAGAGAGTAGAGGAGGAGAATAAGAAAAAGAAAAAAACAGGAACAAGTGAGATGGCTTGATGAATGAGAGTACTTGAAACCAAGCCTGAAGACCTAAGTTCAATTCCTAGAGCTCACATGGTAGAAGGAGAGAACCAACATTCATAATTTGTTCTCGTTATGTAAACAGGAACAAAGTGACTAGGCTTGATAAGCAACTAAAGTTGCAGGTTAGTGTTCAAACTCATGCTTTCATATAATCACATATATATGAATACATTTATCCACCCTCCCTTTACCAGTCTACTACATGGGCAAGATTCTTACAAGGATATTTTATTGTTCTAGACAGCAAATGTTAATTATTTTTAATGTCACACAAAACAGAACCTATTTAAAAATAAAAACTTTTTTGCGTAGAAACAGAGTGGGTACTGTAAGAAGACTCACACAAGGAAGACACCCACCTGGCTTTGTTGTGATTAATCAGCATGCAAGGGCCTAGGACTATAAAGGTAAAACTATTCAATTGTTAAATCAAGACTTCTCAGCTTCCAGGCTGAAGTCAATTTGCCAAAAGCCTTTTCTCTGCTGTAATCCCATTTTTCAACATCTCATAACTTGAACCTGATTGATCATGCAGTCACATCCAGCCCAGACTCATTAGGCCAATTAAACAAAAGCATGTGTGCTGGAGATTCCCTCCCAGGAGCCACTGCAGTGCCAGCAACAGCTTGGCTTTCCCACATTCCACAGGGTCTTATTTCAAGTGGTGTGCTCCTGTTTGATTTATGAAAGGGGACATTTTGTCACTCAGAAGGACTTCTCAGGATACTGGGTGGTGGGAGAGCAGTAAAACCAGGGCAATGTGACAAAAATAGGATTCCTTGTCACCCAAACCCAGAGGCAGCTCACACACACAGCGATGTATTTTAAGCATGAAGAAAATAGACTCTGCCTTAGCAGCCTGGTTCTGTCAGAAGAGTGTCTCCCAGAGAGCCCTTCTTGGCTGCAGAATGTTAAAGAAGCTCTTTCCTATTGCCTCCAGTTGCCAAGGCAGCTGGAGGTAGCACTGCAGGGTTTCTGAAGGATTAAGCAGCCATCGGTATGAGCTTCCAGTACAGTGGATCAGTGGCAGCCATGGGGGTCATTTCTCTAAGGTGCAAGGAAGACTCATGTTTGTGAAGTTTTTTAGAACCTCACCTTGTTGAAGAAATCCCCATCTGGGTTTTAGACTGAATGGTTTAAGTAGTAATTAATTGTCCAAAAATCTGGCAAGGCTGAGGGTGGAAGAGCTCTTGGTTTTAGGAATTATTTGCATTCAGGAAGCAGCCCTGAGGATGTACTCCCAGCCTGGTTTGAGAGTCTGTAAGGAAGAAGGGAGCACTGGTCAGTTGTCTGTCCAAATGCCTTGCATACTCCATGGAAATGCCCACATCTTATTCACTCCTCTGTTCACAGTGCTACAGCCTCAATAAACCTGGGGTGGGAAGGATGTCTTTAAATATGTTTTTGTGCTTTCAGTTTGCTTTTTATCTTTGATTAAAAAAAAAAGGAGATGAGGCTTTAAATCTATTTTTGGCTAGGAATGAGCGATCATGACTGTGAATCCCAGAGCGTGGGAGGCAGAATACAGAAAAGTTGCAGCTCACTTGAGGTCCATATTGTAAAATTTAAAATAGCTCAGCTACATAATGGAATCCTGTCTCAAAGAAAACACAAACAAAAAGAGTCTCTTTATGTCCATACAAGTCATTTATATGTTAGCCAATGAGGCACTTTGGTAGACTTCCCCAAAAAACTTAAATATCACAGGACCTTAGAATTGAAAGCATTTTGATTCAGTATATTTGGTTACAATGAGAGAAAAGAGCTCTGGAGAATATATTTGATTAGAAAGAAACAAAGCCAAGACCAGAGCTCAAAATCCCAGACCCAAGCCAAACGCCTTACTTGAATGCTTCTGTGGTGCAGAGATCAGGGAAAGACTGATCCCCAAGAACCCTGATAGCTTCCCATATCCTCATCCCCACTGGCCCTTTTCTCCTGTGCTTGGGTCCAGCCTATGGTGAGGTCAGGGCCTGAAGAAGGGTGGATATGTGAGAAAGTCATATCCCACTCTCCACTCTACTGTGGAGAATGTTCTGACCATTGGCTAGATATGGGTAGGGGTTTAAAGTTTTATGGCCTGTATTGTCCTTGGCTGGTGCCTTAGTTTGACCAGGACCCCTGGGCCCAAATCTGCCTATCATAATGTTCTACTTGTAGGTTTCTAGGACCCTCTGGATCCTTCTACTTTACCTTTCTCCCATGATTCTCTCATCTAGAGTCCCAATAGAATGTCCTCCCCTCTGTCTCAGTTTCCTGGTAAGTGAAGGCTTTCGTGGGACATGCCCCTTGGGCTAATATGCAGATATAAGTAAGTGAGTATATACCATTTGAGTCTTTCTGCTTCTGGGTTAACTCACTCAGTATGATTATTTCTAGATCAATCCATTTATCCACAAATTTCGGGAATTCTTTATTTTTAATAGCTGAATAGTATTCCATAGTGTATATGTACCACAGTTTCTTTATCCATTCATCTACTGATGGACACTTAGGTTGTTTCCATGTTCTGGCTATTATGAATAAGGCTGCTATGAACATGGTTGAGCAAATTTTCTTGTTGTGTACTGGAGCATCTTCTGGGTATATTCCAAGGAGTGGAATAGCTGGGTCTTGAGGAATCCCTATTCCCATTTCCACAGTAGAGTGGAGAGTGGGATATTACTTTCTCACATACTCTGGTGCCTCACCTTTGACCATGTCCCCTGGAGGGGGAGACCTGGTGGCACTCAGAGGAAGGACAGCAGGTTACCAAGAAGAGACTTGATACCCTATGAGCATATACAGGGGGAGGTAATCCCCCTCAGGAACAGTCATAGGGGAGGGGAATAAGGGGAAAATGGGAGGGAGGGAAGAATGGGAGGAAACAAGGGATGGGATAACCATTGAGATGTAACAAGAATAAATTAATAAAAAAAGGGGGAAAAAAGGGTGGATACTAGGGTGACCAGTGAGGAATGGGTCAGGCATAGGGGATTGGGAGTAGTTTTGCATCCTGACTGACTGACAGACAGAGTGCTTCTTTATACAGAATTCAGTTGGTAAGGATAGATGCATGTTTCTTCCAAAGCAGATCATATCATTTTTCCCCCATATAGGTGTTTTAACTTCTGCTTGGTCATGAGTTTAGTCATCATTCATAAACCATGACAGAACAGAGTTTTTTTCTACATTATTTTCCCTCATCAATCCTATAACCCAACTATTAACAATATTAAAGTTTCAAGGATATAGTTTGCCAAAGCATGGTGGCCTATTATCTGCCTCATAGATCTTATGGCTTCAAGGGCACTAGACAGAAAGAAAGTCTCAGTTTTTTCCAAGATGGTGGCACCGATCACACACTGCACCTGATTAGGAAGAACTACGGACTGCACAGTGACCTAAAGACCAAACTGAGAACTACAAAACACCAGTGCTTCTGATTCTCAGGTGAGAAGGATCCAAATTGTGTGGGGCATGGGTGGGTCCAACCCCAGGCCACCCAGCTAACCCATGGAAAAATCCATGGGAACAGCCAACATTAGCTGCCATCTTGGAAAGGATTGTGGGAAATCCCTGCCTCCAGGACCTCATTGCCAGCTACTGCTCGTGGGATCTGAGACAGAAAAACTGTGGGATATACTAGCAGCTCTGCACTCTCACTTCCAGCCCCCAGGCCCTACCCTCTACTTGCTGGATCTGGGATAGGGAGCAAACAGGAACAGCTTAGTCCAGACACAGAATACAATCTACATTTGCAGCCTCCTGAGAAAAGATTGTGGGGCACCCCAGTACCTCTGAGCCCTGAGCTATCTCAGACCCCCAGCTGCTGGCTCACCTAGACAGGCTGGGTCACAGAGCAGATAAATATACCCCTGCCATTCCAAGAGGGCCTGTAGAACTTATGAGCAGCTTGGAGACCTGATCTCTTACAAGTCCATTAACTATACTAGCTCAGAACCAACCTTGCGGCTGTTGGAGCCAAATCCAGGCTCCAGCCACAGTCCACATTAGCCACCATCCAATGAGCAACTTCAGGCCTTGGTCTGTCTACGCACACCCACCTGAAGGATACCAATCAATTACTGCTAAGACACAAGGCAAGCACACTGAGCAGAAACCAGCTTGGGCCACATTACTAATTAACTGCAATCCTGCTGGCAGCATCTGGCCCTGATCTCATGACCCCCCACCTACAGCCTATTGGCCAAATCCACATAGGTCACAGACCAGAGATTGTGGAGGCCACACCCCACATTCCTTGCTGTTTTGTGAGAAGCTTGGAGCTCTAATCTCTCTCCCTTGGCCTTGCCCAAACAGGGCACAGAGAACATCTGTAACACAGCAGATAGACAGAGCCCTGGTATCTCGAAAGAGACTGTAGGGTTCCTGAGCAACTTTGGGCTTAGAAATATATCAGTTCAATCCTCCCATGCCCAACCCACTGGAATACAGTCAGAGAACCCAACTGAGCTGAGCTGGGTGCAGGGTTTAATACGCACTGTCCAACATCCTACAGAGGCCTCTAGGAATCCCTAGCAGAATTCTTTGGCTTGGAATTCTCCTTATTTGCTCCCAATTCGCCTGGCCAATCTGGGACACAGATAGCCACCTTATTGGAAGATCCCCTATGCCTGATAACACTAGAGACACAGAGATGACTAGAGGACAGTACAAGAAGACTAGCAACAAAACTGGGAGCCTTATAGAAACATTGATCCTAACACAGCAAGCCCTGGAGATATGAACACCCACAAAATGCAAAAAGAAGACTTTAAATCTGAGGTGATGAAAATGATAGAAGCATTGAAAGAAGAAAATAAATCACTCAAAGAAACACAGGAAAATACGCTCAATCAGATGAAGGGATTGAATAAATCCTATAAAGAACTACAGGAAGAAACATCCAAAGATATGAAGGAATTGAATATATGCTATAAAGAATTACAGGAAAATTCAATCAAACTGGAGAAAGAAATGAATAAAACTGTTCATAACCTAAAGAGGGAATTAGAAGCAACAAAGAAAGCACAAGATGAGGCAATCTTAGAGTTGGGAAACATAGGGTAGAGAACACGAACGACGGACATAAGCCATACCAACCAAATACAAGAAATGGAAGAGAGAATCTCAAGTGTGGAAGATACATTCAAAGGTATGGTTACATCAGTCAAAAAAAAAATGTTAAAAGTAAAAAGTTCCTGACACAAGACACCCAAGAAATCTGGGACACTATAAAAAGGCCAAATTTAAGAATAATAGGTACAGAAGAAGGAGAAGACTCCAAGCTCCGAGACCCAGAAAACATTTTCAACAAAATCATTGTTGAAACCTAAAGAAAGAAGTGCCCATTAGCCTATAAGAAATCGACAGAACTCTAAATAGATTTGACTGGAAAAAAAATCCTCCTGTCACATAATAATCAAAACATTAAATGTACAGAAAAAAGAAGTAATATTAAAAGCTGCAAGAGAAAATGTCAAGTCACATATAAAGGCTAACTCATCAGAAGTACACCTGACTTCCCAACAGAGACTATGAAAGCTAGAAGGACCTGGACAGAAGTCATATAAACATTAAGAGACCACAGATAACAACCTAGACTAATATACCCAGCAAAACTTTCAATTACCATAGATGGTGAAAACAAGATATTCCATGACAAAACCAAGTTTAATCAGTACCTAACCACAAATCCAGACCTACAGAAGGTACTAGAAGGAAAACTCCAACCCAAGAAAGTGAACAACACCAGGAAAACACAGGAAATAGGTAACTCCACATCCACAAATACAAAACACAGAAACACACACACACTACCACCACCAACATCAAAAGAAAAGGAACTAACAACCACTGGTCATTAATATCTCTTAACATCAATGGCCTCAAGTACCCCATAAAAAGGCACAGGCTGACAGAATGGATGCGAAAACAGGATCCATCATTCTGCTGCATACAAGAAACACACCTCTGCAATACAGATTAAAATTACCTCAGGGTAAAGAGTTGGAAAACTGTATTCAAATAAACAGACCTAAGAAGCAAGCTGGAGTAGGATTCTAGTATCTGACAAAATAGACTTTCAACCAAAACTTATCAAAAGAGATGGGGAAGGTCCCTACATCCTCATAAAAGGAAAAAGGCACCAAGATGATTTTTCAATTCTGAATATCTAAGCCCCAAATGAAGGAGCACTCACTTTTGTAAAACAAATGTTACTAAAACTTAAGCCACATATCAAACCCCACACATTAATAGTGGGAGACTTCAACAGTCCACTCTCACCAATAGACAGATCATCAAGACAGGAACTAAATGGAGAAACAAGGAAACTAATAGACATCATGAAACAAATGGACCAAACTGATATCTACAGAACATTTTACCCAAAAACAAAATATTACAATTTTTTTCAGCACCTCAGAGAACCTTCTCCGAAACTGACCACATGCTTAGTCACAAAGCAAACCTCAACAGATATAAGAAAATTGAAATAATCCCTTGCATCTTATCAGACAACCATGAATTAAAGATGGAACTCAATAAACAAAGAAACAACTGAAAGCCTACAAACTCATGGAAATTGAACAACTTCCTACTCAAAAACATCTGGGTAAATGACAAAATAAAAAGAGAAATTAAAAACTTCCTAGAATTCAGTGAAACAGAAGGCACAACATACCCAAACATATGGGACACATTGAAAGCAGTGCTAAGAGGAAAGCTCATAGCACTAAGTGCCTTTATAAAGAAATTGGAGAAGTCCCATTCTGGCAACTGACCAGCATACCTGAAAGTTCTAGAACAAAAGGAAGCAGACACACCCAAGAGGAATAGATGGCTGAAAATCATCAAACTCAGAGCAGATATCAATAATTGGAAACAAACAATAAAAATTCAAAGAATCAATAAAACCAAGAGCTGATTCTTTGAGAAAATCAACAAGGTTGACAAACCTTTACCAAACTAACTAAAAGGCAGAGGGAGAGTATTCAGATCATCAAAATCAGAAATGAAAAGGGAGATACAAGGACAGACACTAAGGAATTCCAAAGAATCATCAGGTCTTACTTCAAAAGCCTATATGGCACAAGATTCAAAACCTAAATGAAATGGACAATTTTCTTGATAGATACCAACTACTAAAATTGAATAAACATCAGGTAAACAAATTGAATAGTCCTATCACATCTCAGGAAATAGAGGTAGTCATAAAAAGTCTCCCAACAAAAAATGCCCAGGACCACATGGATTCAGTGCAGAATTCTACCAAACCTCCAGAGAAGAGCTAACACCAATTCTCCTCAAACTTTTCCGTACAATAAAAACTGAAGGAACATTATGAAATTGATTCTATGAAGCGACAGTCACCTTGATACCTAAACCACAGAAAGACTCAACAAAGGAGAATTTCAGACCAATTTCTCTTATAAACATTGATGCAAAAATACTCAAAAATACTAGCAAACCAAGTTCAAGAACACATCAAAACTATCATTCACCATGACCAGGTCGACTTCATCCCAGGCATGCAGAGGTTGGTCAATATATGGAAATCCATCTATGTAATACATCATAACAACAAACTGAAAGAAAAAAACCACATGATCATCTCCTTAGATGCTGAAAAAGCATTCAACAAAATCCAATATCCATTCATGCTCTCAAAGTCCTGGAGAGAGCAGGAATACAAGACACATACCTAAACAAAATAAAGGCATTATACAGCAAGCCCATAGCCAACATAAAACTAAATGGAGAGAAACTTAAATCAATTCCACTGAAATCAGGGACAAGAACAGGCTGTCCATGCCATAGCTCTTCTATATAGTACTTGAAATCCTAGCTAAAGCAATAAGACAACTAAAGGAGAACAAGGAAATAGAAATCAGAAAAGAAGAAATTAACCTATCACTATTTGCAAATGATGTGATACTTTACATAAATGAACCAAAAAATTCTATCAAGGAACTCCTACAGCTGATAAACACTTTCAGCAAAGTGGCTGGATACAAAATCAACTCAAAAAATCAGTAGCTCTTCTGTATACAAGTGACAAAATGGCAGAGAAAGAAGTTAGGCAAACTACACACTTCACAACAGCTACAAATAATATCAAGTATATTTGTGTAACTCTAACCAAGAAAGTGAAAGATTTGTATGAAAAAAACTTCAAATCTCTGAAGAAGATTTCAGAAAATGGAAAGATCTCCCATGCTCATGGATTAGGAGAATGAACATAGTAAAAATGGCCATCTTACCAAAAGCAATCTACAGATTCAATGGAATTTCCATCAAAAATACCCACACAATTCTTTACTGACCTTGAAAGATCAATTCTCAACTTCATATGGAAAAACAGAAAACACAGTATAGCTAAAATGATCCTGTACAATATAAGGTCTTCTGAAGGAATCTCTATCCCAGATTGCAAGCTATAATATAGAGCAACAATAATAAAAACAGCATGGTACTGGCATAGAAATAGGCTGGTTGATCAATAGAATTGAATCAAAGACCCAGAAATAAACCCAAATACCTATGGACACTTGATTTTTGACAAAAAAAACCCAAATCCATACAATAGACAAATATTCAACAAATGATGCTGGTCTAACTGGATGGCTACATGTAGAAAAATTAAGATAGATTCATATCTATCACCTTGCACAAAACTAAAGTCCAAATGGATTAAAACCTCAACATAAAACCAGACACACTAAATCTTTTAGAAGGAAAAGTGGGGAAGAGCCTTCAGCTCATCAGCACAGCTGACAATTTCTTGAACAGAACACCAACTCAGGCCCTATGATCAACCATCAATAAATAGGATCTTATAAAACTGAAAAGTTTCTGTAAGGTGAAGGACACTATCAGCAGAACAACACAACAGCCTACAGACTGGGAAAAGATCTTCACCAACCCAACATAGGACAAAGGGCTAATATCCATCATATTCATTATAGAACTGAAGAAATTAAACACTACCAAACCAAATAATCCAATTAAAAATGGGGTACAGAACTAAACAGAGAATTCTTTATAGAGGGATATCCAATGGCCAAGAAACACTTAAAGAAATGCTCAACGTTCCTAGTTATGAGGGAAATGCAACTCAAAACATCTCTGAGATTCCATCTTACACCTATTGGAATGGCTAGGATCAAAAACTCAAGTGACAGCACCTGCTGGCAAGGATGTGGAGAGAGGAGAACACTCCTCCATTGCTGGTGGGAGTGCAAACTCATACAACTACTTTAGAAATTAATCTGATCCTTTCTCAGGAAATTGAGAATACTCTACCTCAAGACCTAGCCAAACCACTCTTGGGAATATACAACAATGTTCATATTAGCTTTATTTTTAATAGCCAGAATCTGGAAACAACCTAGATGTCGCTCAACTGAAGAACACATAAAGAAACTGTGGTATACCTATACAATGGAATACTATTTAGCAATTAAAAACGAGGAAATCATGAAATTTGCAGGCAAATGGATAGAACAGGAAAAGATCATCCTGAGTGAAATAACCCAGACCCAGAAAGACATGCATGATATATACTCATTCATAATCGGGCATTAGCCACATAATATAGAATAACTACACTACAAAACAGTCAGGAACATCAACCTAGACCCATTGCTTCTATGTAGTAGCACAGTCTCTTTGTGGATCCCACATCTTCATAGTAGGAACTACTTCAGGCATGCACTCTGGCCACCAAACTTATGTCACTTTTCCCTGGCAAGACGGCCATGCCAGGCTACAGAGGAAGAGGTTATTGCTAATGCAGATGAGACTTGATAGGCTGAGGTGACTCAGATATTAGGGGAAGAAGGTTCACTTGTCTGAGTACTAAGGGAGGGAGGGAGAGGGGATGAGTGAGGGAGGGGGGATCTGGAGGGCTTGATGGAGGGGGTTGCAATCAGGATGTGAAGAATTTAACCTGCAGAACAAGCAGATAACTTATACTGCTAATCCTAATATATGGGACTAGCTCTGAGATTGGCTGAAATGTGAATGTCTAGGCATAGACAATGATTCTTGTTGGCTAAAGAACCCCTATAAATTATTATGAGATGCCAGTCTTCACATGGTATGAATGAAGATTTACAGATTTTTTCTTTTCTTGCTCATACAAAGAGCAGAAATCCAGCCTTAATTGTTCCACGCATCACACATATCTTTTAGACGCTTATAATTTTAGGACTGTAAAATTATATGCTTTCAGAACAAAAGAACCAGACACTGATATTGCATCAGACCTGACAGGATGCATTCCTTGCAGCATACTGGACATAGTCATCCTGCCCAAATCAGCAAAAAGCAACCTTAAAAGAACAATGCCTCATTTCCCTTAAAAGAGGCTTGGGTAGGTCTCTGGTTGTTTTCTTAGGCTATAGATATTTAATGTCATTTGGGAACTGATTATTATTGCCTCTTTTGAGGAAATGAGGTTAGATTCTGGAATTTCTCTCCTTTCTTTTCTTATCTCTTTCTTTATTTCTTAGGTATGGAGATAGTGGTTGATAGGAAAAGGGGAATATAGAAAATATAAAGACAAATGATAGGACAAAAGATATATTATGTAATCAATTCCTCAACTTAAGGTTTTAATTGTTATTCTCAGATAAGGTTATTTTTACTCATTAGGATGGAATTTTGTATATTGATGCAAAAATAAGTTTGTTTTTGATACGTTGGTATAGAATTCAAATTTAAGGTTATCTTTGACACACACATTATATAACATATATATACAAATATTTCTACTATGATATGAGGTATTGTATCCATGCAACTCATTTATAATATAAGGTTTATTTCCAATACTTTAAAAATTGCATTTGCAGGCTGTTTAGGATATTAAATAATGCAAGTTGATAATCAATTAAATTCATGGTCATGTCAAATACTAATCTAATTTATCACAGGAATATACATCCTAGATTTGGCAGATAGATGGGATCCTATAGATAGATTATTCAAAAATAAATAGATAAATAAGGTCTTCAAAAACCTCAGAGACATACAGAATATTGCATTTAAAAATGTTTTTATCATTTTAAGGATTCTTGGAAAACAAGACAGGTCAACTCCTGGCAGCACTCACCCTACCTCAAAGAAAAAAATGAGCATCAAAAAACCTCCTTATGGAAATGGCTCCAAATATAGAAAACCAGCCACCTAGGTGAAAAAAAATGTACTACTTTCTACCCCAGACAGTATTCTGCCTAAAATGTGCAAGCTTGGATGCTCTCTGAGTTGACAGCTGAGCTTAGCCAAGACAGGATAATAGTTCCTTAATTGTTCCTGCTTCACAAATATGTCTGTCAGATATACTGGGAGAGAAGGTTAAAGATGATGCTTCAATGTTTCAGAGAGTTTTGGGTGACTGTACAGGCAGCAAACTGTCTCCCTCTTTCTTTTTAAGTTGCTAGCCTGTACTTCCTATTTACTCAGGTAATTAACTTTATTTTTTCTCAAGTCTCTAATTGGATTGAAGACTAGATTATAACAGTTTTAAAATTAAGTTCACTTGTTTAAGAATTAAAAGATATTTTAAAGTCCAGATAGATGTCTTAGGTTAACAGGTTAATAGAAAATAATGCAGGATCAAAACTCTACATTCACCAAGATTGGATAATATTTCTTCAAGGTTACCAAATACCTTTTAACTAGACATTATGCATATGAGCCTTAATACTGGTTTTACAAAGGTTTTGTAATTGTTCTTACTGTATTTTATCATATTTTAAAATGGACTTTTGATTTAGACAGAAAAGGAGAACTGTTGTAGTATGGTCTGGTGCTTTGTGTTTGTTAATTGCTTGCTCCCCAAGATTCTTACAGCAGACTCTCACATACCTCAAGTATTGCTGTTTACACTTGCCTCCCCATTTGACTAATAAAGAAAACCAATAAATACCTCGGCAAGGCTGAATGAAGGCAGGCTTGGTGAAGGATTGTGGGCTTTTGAGACAGATAGAATCTTGGAAAGGAGAAGCAAAACAGATAATGGAGGAGGAAGGAGGAGGAGAATTCCTATGATGTGGGTCCAGAGGAGAAACACTGAAGTTCAACTTGGAAAAAAAATGGTCCAGATGAACAGCCTTAGCAAGTATTTTGGGACTGTGGATGGGAGGTAGTCCAGATATAAGTTATTAAAACCAGATGGCATGGGATAGAGACTGGGAGATAATGGAAAGAGGGGATTAATATTTGCCCTGCCCCAGGTGAACTAAAGCTATTCTAAAGTACAATAAGTGCCTATGTCTTTTATTGATTGATAACAGGTTAGAAAATACTACTGTAACAACTATAAGCCTAATAGTAAACATTTATTAGGCTACACAATTAAGCTAAAAGCAACAGATCATGTTAGTTCCAGTTATACTTTTTATATCTTCCTGCTTCCGGTGAACACCATCAGCCCTCACTCAAATTCTCCCCTTTTCATATCCTTTTTGTTTGTGACCCATTGAATATAATCAGGATTTTTTGCATGAGTATGGGTGGGAAGTTATTTACTGGAGAATAGATAGCTAACCAATGTCTACGTCACTGGAGAAAATGGCTCTTCTCCCTTCATAGTTCTTATCTGCCATTGGCTCCTCAGGAAAAGAAGGGTTATGAATATCTAGACAGAAAGGTATCTGTCTAGAAAGTGACTACTAATTTTTGAAACTGCTTTTCTAATAACTGGAATGCTGTGTGTGGCAGGTGACTTGACAGAGGCTAGACTGTGAAGGCCACTGTAATAGAAGATGTATTTTAGTCAGACAACAACCTGACTAAAATTTCCCCTTATGGCAAAACAAGACAACTGATTAAATGTGATAGGACTTTCAATCACCTGGGGTCATATGCTCATTTATAACTCTGGAGGAACTTAGAAAATTATAAAGAAAAATTTACAATAATCAGCTGATTCACAGCCTTGAGACACGTCTTTGTTTGATTCTAAAGATAAAAGTCTTCTAGAAATGTATTTTTGTAATATTTTAAGCAATATAATATTATACTTTTTGTATCTTGGAAGTTCAAATTGAGAAGGATATGACTAAAGCTCATCTGTCAGAGTACCTACCACACATCAGGCCCTGGGTTCAAATCCCAGAATCATATAAACTAGACACCATGGTGCATACCTTTATTACCAGTATTTGGGAGGGGGAGAATGAAAGCTAGTCCAAATTAAAATAAACTGTTGTAAAGAAAAACATAAATTCACCATTAATTTTACAATGCCCTGGTAACACTTGTATCTATTTAATATTTTCTCAATAAAGATACCTGATGTCTTGAACAAGGAACTCAAGGTTACAAAGAGGGAAGAATTTGCAGAGTGGTGGAGACAGTAGGCACGCATGCAGTACATTAGGAAGCCACCTAGATAGGAAGTAGTTCAGCTCCAGGCTTCTAAGCTTGGATTATTTCTGAAATGTCTTGTAATTGTGGAGGAGTAGAGAAGAGGATCTGCAATAACCTTGGAATACAGTTGTCTAGAACACAGTTAATGGTTTTAAAATATCCAGACAGTACATTTAGTCTACAGTCATCAAGTATGTTAAGAGGGGTGCATCAAAGATAATGGGATCGTTCAGTGGTTAACATCATTTGCTATCACTGCAGAAAAAAACAGCTTTAGTTCCTAGGACTCACATGGGGACTCTGTAGTGGAAGTTTTGGTTGCTTTAAAGACCCAATTATGTTATGTTTTTGTGTTAATCCCAAGTGTGGAATATGGGTATGCTTTTAGTTTGTCCACAGCTAATAATCTGATAATTGCCTCATGTGGCTAAAAGCAGGGTATGGTCTTTTCCAGCTAGTAACAGCCTCCTGTGGCTCAGAGAAGGTCATAGTCTTTGCCAGTAGTGTATAGTTAAACTCTGAGATCTTGGAGAGGGTATAAATATCAGAGTCCAGAGAGAGAGAGAGAGAGAGATACAGTTCATTTCAAGGAGATTGTCAGAGGAGAAAAAAGGCTGCTGGTTTGCTGGACTGCTAGATAGTCTGAAAACTGAGATTGGCATTGCACCAAAGAACCCAATGACCCTAAACAGCCAGAAGTACCAATGAGAACTCTGAACCCTCACCCCACTAACCTTCTTTCTCTCCTACCTAGTGTTGGGGTGGTGGTAGGTATTAGGAAGGATAGAAGGTGGAAAAGAGTGTAGAAGTATAAGAATACAAAATAAAAAAGTTAAAAAGTAGCATCAATAGGGATCACAACCATCTATAACTCCAGTTCCAAGAAATTTGATGGCCCCTTCTGACTTCTTTAGGTACAATGCACAGTAAGTGGTTCATAATCACATACAGCCAAAAATATTCAATTTTTAAAAAATTAAGGAGAAAGAGTGCATGTGAAAGACTTATTAAAAATAAACTTTGCCCCAGATGAATAGCAAATTAAATATTAGATTGCTTGTTCTAAATCATAAAATTAATAACCAATCACACACTGGTATTCTTTATTTTTCTTTGTTTTTTCATTTCTTTTTTAGAGAAGAAATATCAAACTGTTGGCACAGTGGGGAATGACCTGAATTTTCTTATTTGTCTGTTCTTTTCTCTTGAGTGCTGGGATGATAGGTGTGTGGACCACCATACTCAGTCTATTTGATGCTGAGGGTCACATCTTGGGCCTCAAAGATGCTAGGAAAGCCCTCTACCAACTGGAGATATATCCTCAGCACCAAAGCTGATACCTTTAAATTGTTGCATAGACAAAAAAAAAAAAAAGAATAATTAAATCTCTTGTGCAGAAAAATTCCAAGTAATTTATGTTGGCCTGTCATATATGCAGGAGGTGGAGTTTAACTCTCTATTCTTTTTTTAAGTTTGATCTGCATATAAATCTATTTCTAGAGAGTACAGCACACACAGGAGGGAAGGAAAACCATCCACTTAGATTATGAGGGCAAACAACAGTGAGAAGTCTCCATGATCCAGTGTTCTGAATTCAGTACTTTTCAGTCTCTCAAAATCCACTGCCTCAGTCTAATCATAAGAAACACCAGATACAAAAAAAAAAGAAAAAAGAAAAAAGAAAAAGAAAGAAACACCAGATACCAGATATATAACAGATGAAGAACAATCTCAAAGAATCATACAGTACTCACTCAAGTTGTCAATATATTTTTAAAATGCTGAAATTCTGGGAAATTCTAGGGCAAGCAGAGTCTCTGCATATTGTCATTCAAACCTTTGACATTGAAACATGACATTGCAATTTGCAAACATGTTAGGCCCCACCCATATCTATCCTAGGATGCATGTGGACTGTCAGTTGGCTGAAGGTTGGACCTTTCTAGCACTCCACAGAGACATAGGTACCAGATATAATATGGAACAAAAACTAGAATTTTGGTTGCTGGGAATTGAACTTAGGACCTCTGAAAGAGCAATCAGTGTTCTTAACTGATGAGACATCTCACCAGCTCATAAAAGGAATTTTGGAAGCAAAAATATATACTGGTAAAAACCCAAGGAAGTGAAGATATACTTCACTTTGACTAAATGTTATGCCTTGTGTTGTGTTATCACTAGCTTTATGTCAACTTGACATAGGCTATAGTCACCTAAGAGGAGAGAATCTCAATTATGAAAATGCCTAGGACATCGGGCTATAGTCAAGCCTGTGGGGAATTTTATTATTTAGTGATTGATATTGGAGGGCCTAGCTCATTGAAAGTAGTGCCATCGCTGAAGTGGTGATCTTGGGTTCTATAAGAAAGCAGAGTTAGCAAGCCATGGACAGAAAGCCAGTAAGAAGCATTCCTCCATAGACTTGTATAAGCTCCAGATTCCAAGTTCATGTGCTGACTTCATTTGATGATGAACAATGATAAGGAAGCATAAGCCTTTCCTTGCCAAGAGGCTTCTGTCATGTAGGCTTACATGTTGTTTCATCACAGTAACCCTAACTATGACATGGTGGAGATACCAGCATGACAAAAATTTACAAGTGTGCCATCTAGGGCTTCTTCTAATGCTGAGACTGAAAGAGACTTTATTGAAGGGGAAAGTCTGTATAGTGGCTAGAAGCACTCAAGCACTAGATCACAGAGCAAAGTCATAAACATCTGGAAAGGGTCAGAAGATTAGGGTATACCTCATGACAGGTCACTGTTGAACTGTAGCCACAGATTACCTACAGAAATCAGAGTTCAACACAAAGCAATGGAAGAGATTTGTTACATCACTTATATAATTGTTCCTTAAGGCATAATATTGTTCATATACTGCAACAAACACACTTACTGATGTATGATCCTTACTAAAGTATGATGCCTATGATAAGGAAAGAGACACAGGGTAGCTCCCCAAACTATCTTGTCTTTTTCTGTATTTTTCTAAAACTATAAAACTAAATTTTCATTTTAAAAATTTCTAAACAACTACCTATGGGGAGAAAGAAAGATAGAAGGAAGAGTCAGAGGGATGAAGAAGAAAGAAGGGAAACAGGAAAAAAGGGAAATAGAGAGAGAAGGGAGAGAGGGAAGGATGGAAGGAGAAAAGAAGGAAGGAAGATGGGAAAATGGAGAATGGAGAAAAGAAAAAGTGAGGACAGAGTAATAGAAGTATTAAAGAGAGTTAGAAATTAAATGTCAAAAGTAGCTTTCAGGCCAACTGGGGGAGTTCAAATTCATGCTTAACCATCAAGAATAATCTGTGAGGATTACTGAAAGGGAGTCACAAGCCCAATTTGCATCCTGATGGACCAAGAGGCCAAATCTGGCCAGAGTGTTAAGCATGTGGAGCTGAGAGCACACATCCTAAGGTCAAAAGTTAGGCTTCTACTAAGATCTCACTAGGGACTACAGGTTCTCCCTAATGTTTTCAATTAGAAGTAAGAGTTGAATTTTGTTTCTGTAATTGTCACCCTGACATTTTTTCACCTTCATAAATCTTTTTATGTCTAGTCACAGACAGGCCAGATTCTCACATCTTGAAGGTGGCCTAGTAGGACATGGTGTCTGGTGATGCATGGTCTAACCAGCCTTTGTAGAGTCTTTTTGTGGGGACTGAGTCATCTCTTTTCTCACTTTTCCTACTAGCCAAGTATTTTTAACTTGCTGTCAGCCATGTGGGGAGTGCAGTTAGGAATAAAAAAGATAGCTTGTTTTTCATGTTTCTGTTTTCAGTTGCTAAGTCCAGGAATGCATTATAGGGGGGGAAAAGTAAGGTCTTCTATCTAAAAATAATACTTGTTTGCTTAATATTTTCTTTGTTCTTTTTCTATGCACCCAAAGTGTGTCTCTGCCTTCCTCAGCATGAGTTATCTCTTTTCTAAGCACACAATAATTTAGTGGTTCATGCTCCCAGCCAACTCTGAAGTCATATAGATGGTTATGGACAGCCTTCTGAACCAGGAAGGCCTTTATTAGAAGGTGATCCTCTGTTGACTTATTCTATTAGAGATCAAAGACCTGGAACAGGACACTAAGTCCCAATGCATGTTCAATAGCCACTGAACACGGAGACACTAAGTATCATAAAAACAATTAGCTACAATATCTAAATGAAACTATAAAAGTTCTCTTTAATTTTTAGTTCTAAACTATAAATAAAATGGACTTTGGGATGCCAGAGGAATAGATGGAAGAAGGTGAAAGAAAAAGAGGGAGGAGCTATGTTTCTTATCCCAGTGTTTGTGTACAGAATAGCAATTAAAACCATTTAAGCAAAATCTACCTCTCCTCTCTGTTATTGCATGCTACATTAAAATTTGGATTTCATGGCCAAGAACAAAAGAAGCTACAGCAGGAACTAGCTATTGCAAAGTGATGAAACTTAGATGGCACAATTCCAAGTGGTAAATGGAAAAATAAAATAAACTGTATCTTTGGGATAGGAATGCTAGGCAAAATAGTGAAGTAGCCAAGCCCAAACTCTCTTCCCAGAACAATGAGCTTTGTTCCCAGAACAAAGCATGGATCAAGGTGAAGAAACAGCTCAACCTAACACAGCTCCTAGTGTACTGTTGAGTATTGACTATGTTATAGCTAGGGCTTTCAACACCATGAAAGATTATGCACTATAAACTTACACCTGAGATATATTGAATGCATATAACAAACTGTGGCTTAATATAATATTTGGAGACAAAAATTTCATTTCATGTTTCCCTGAGGCATATTTTGCCAGATAAGAAAAAATAAATAGGAACTGAAAATAATATATTTGATAGCAATAAATGTGGTAGACTAACAAGGGGGAAGAGAGAAAAGTAAAACTTAAAACAGGGGGATCACAGATGTCATTGAGAACTAAAGAAAGGGAGAGACAAACTGTGTAGACAAGTGGCATTTGAGTGAAAGCATGCCAAGCATGCACAGCATAGCCCCTGACTGAGGGAGGAATAGCCAAAGGGAATTTGGTGACTGGAATGTATTTACCTTTGATAATACTCATAATGTCTTCTAACCCCTTTTACAGGTAAGCACCAGCAGGTGCCAAATCATGCACAGGAGTCTAAAAGTACCTCTGAGTCTAGTGTGTTTCCAGAAGCCAATAACAGATTTCCAACTACTCGAGAATTTTCTCTCATCTCCTGCTAAAAGCACCTTGGACCTCTACCTGGATTCTTGGGATTTGTTCCACTTTACACATTGCTTTTGATTGGCTTTTTAGACACTTACTTCTCATCTCTCTTACACATTCTGATGGAAGTCTGGAAACAGACCATTACTTAATTCTCTATAGTTCTGTCTGGCTTCCCATTTACTGTTCAGAAAATATTTGTTGGAACAGGTTCAGTGGTTGTGTTTCATCAAGTGAAGCTATGCATTATGATAGCATGTAACTTCATGTCTTAGTTTGGGTTGCTATTGCTGTGAGGAAACACCATGAGCAAAAAGCAAGTTGGGAGAGATAGGCAATATTTGGATTATAGTTCCACATCATCAAAGGAAGTCAGGACAGAAACTCAAACAGAGCAGGAAGCTGGAGGCAGGAGGCAGGAGCTGATGCAGAGATTGATGCAGGAGTGCTGTTTACTGGCTTGCTTCCCATGGCTTGTTCATCCTGCTTCTTATTGAACCAAGTACTACCAACCAAGGGATGGCTCCACCCACAATGGGCTGGTATCAGGTGACTGTTCAAGCACCAAACTATCTCTATCATTTATTTTTTCATTTTGTAAGCTACTAACCTGTACTTCCAGTTTACTCAGGTAATTAATTTTTATTCCTTCTCAAGTCTCTGATAGAATTGAAGACCAGATAGTTTATTTTTTACAATTAAGCTGTTTTATTTAGAAGGTAAGATGTTTTTAGGTCTAGATAAATGTTTTAAATTGATAGATATTGACTTACATTCAGAAATTTAGACTCACCAAGATAGGAAAAGTGTTTTCTTCAAGGTTGCCAAATGCAAATAGCCAAAACACTATGAATATAACATTAATATAATTCCTGGTTGTTTCATGTTTCTTCTTGCTATATGTAGTTTATTGTATAATATAAATGTATATGTAACAAAAAGAAAAAGTAATAAAAATTCTTAAAAAGAAATAAAATGCCCTACCACTGGATTTGTTTTCTTTTTTATTAATTAATTTATTCAGATTATGACTTAACTATTCACCCATCACTTGTATCCTCCCATTGCTCCCTCCCTCCCAACCCCACGCTATTGCCATCCCCTAGATCCATGACTGAGGAGCTTCTACTTCCCCACTTTATGGTCACAGGCTATCAAGACTCATCTTGGTAGCCTGCCTATTTTTTCTTTGAGTGCCACCAGGTCTCCCTACCAAGAGGAAGTCGTCAAATATAGAGCACCAGAGTTCATGTCAGAGTTAGTCCCTGCTCTCCCCATAGCTATGGAGAATGTATTGTTTGATGGCTAGATCAGAGCAGGTACTTACTACTTGTATTGCCCTTGGTTAGCGCAATAGTTTGAGCAGACACCCCTGGACCCTGATCTACCCATTACGTTGTTCTTCTTATGGGTTTCTAAGATGCTCTGGATCCTTCTATCCTTCTATTTTCCCCATCTCCTATATTTCTCTTACCTAGAATCCCAATAGGATATCCTCACATCTATCCCAATCTCCTGGTAAGTGAAGACTTTCACGGGACATGCCTTTTGGGGTAGTGCACAATTATAAGTGGGTATATACCATGCTTCTGGGTTAATTCACTCAGTGTGATCGTTTCTAATTCCATCAATTTGTCGAAATTTTTCTTGATTTCGTCATTTTTTTTTTAATACCTCAGTAGCATTCCATAGTGTAAATATTCCAAAATGTCCTTATCCATTCTTCAACTGAGGGACATTTTAGGCTGTTTCCAGGTTCTGGCTATTATGAATAAGGCTGCTATGAACATGGTTGAGCATATGTCCTTGTTGTGTGGTGGAGCATTTTCTGGGTATATTCCAAGGAGTGGAATAGCTGGGTCTTGAGGAAGCCCTATTCCCAGATTTCTGAGAAAGTGGCAGATAGATTTCCAAAGTGGGTTGTACAAGTTTGCATTCCCACCAACAATGAAGGAGTGTTCCTCTGTCTCCACATTATTGCTACCATATGGTGTCACTTGAGTTTTTTATCTTAGCCATTCTGATGGGTGTAAGATAGAATCTCAGAGTCATTTTGATTTGCATTTCTCTGATGACTAAAGATGTTGAGCATTTCTTTTCTCAGCTATTTGATATTCCTCTCTTGAGAATTTTCTGTTTAATTCTGTCACCCATTTCTCAATTGGGTTATTTGGTTTGGTGGTGCTTAATTTCTTGAGTTCTTTGTATATTTTGGTTATTAGACTTTGTCAGATGGAAGGGTTGGTGAAGATCCTTTCCCAGTCTGTAGACTGTTGCTTTGCTCTGTTGACAGTGTCTCTTGCCTTAAAGAAGCTTCTCAGCCTCATGAGGTCCCATTTGTTAACTGTTGACCTTAAGGCCTGGGCTGTTGGTGTTCTGTTCAGGAAGTTGTCTCCTGTGCCAATGTGTTCTAGGCTCTTCCCTACTTTTTCTTCTACCCGATTTAGTGTTTCTGGTTTTGTGTTGAGGTCTTTAATCTACTTTGATTTGACTATTGTGAATGGTGACAAACATGGATCCAATTGCAATTTTCTACATGTAGACATCCAGTTAGACCAGAACCATTTGTTGAAGCTGCTATCCTTTTTCCATCGAATAGATTTGGCTTCTTTGTAAAAAAAAAAAAATCAAGTGAGTATATGTGTGTGGATTCATTTCAGGGTCTTCAATTCGATTCAATTGATCAAGCAGCCTATTGCTGTGCCAGTACCATCCTCTATTTAATACTGTTTCTCTATAGTACAGCTGAAATCAGAAATGGAGATTCCTCCAGAGGATCTTTTATTGTTCCAGATTGTTTTAGCTATTCTGGGTTTTTTGTTTTTCCATATAAAGTTGATAACTGACCTTTTATGTCTTTAAAAATTGTATAGGTATTTTGGTAGGGATTGCATTAAATCTGTAAATTGATTTTGGTAAGATGGCCATTTTTACTATGTTAATTCTCCCAATCCATGAACAAGGGAGATCCTTCCATCTTCTCATGTCATCTTCAGTCTCTTTCTTCAGGGATTTAAAGGTTTTTTTTTTTCAAATAAGTTCTTCACTTGCTTGATAGAGTAACTTCTAGATATTTTATAGTGCTTGAGGATGTAGCTTGAGGGTATATTGCAGGAAGGGTGTAGTTTTCCTCATCCTCTGCATGATTATCATTTGTATGTAGGAAGGCTACTGACTTCTTAGAGTTAATTTTGTATGCAGCCAATTTGCTGAAGGTATTTATCAGCTGTAGGAGTCCTCTGTTGGAATTTTGAGAGTCACCTATGTACACTAACATATCACCTGCAAATAGGAATAATTTGACTTCCTGCTTTCCCATTTGGATACCTTTGACCTCCTTTTGTTGTCTTATTGCTCTGGCTAGAACTCCAAGAACAACATTGCAGAGATATGGAGATAGGGGGCTGCTTTGGCTGGTCCTCGATTTTAGGGGAATATCATTGAATATCTCTCCATTTAATTTGATGTTGGCTATTGGTTTGCTGTATATAGCCTTTATTATGTTTAGGTATGTGCCTTGTATACCCGATCTCTCCAAAACTTTAAACATGGATGGGTGTTGGATTTTGTCAAATGCTTTTTCTGCATCTAAGGAGATGATCATGTGGTTTTTCTCTTTCAGTTTGTTCATATGGTGGATTGCATTGATGGATTTACATATGTTAAACCATCCCTGCATGCCTGAAATGAATCATACCTGGTCATGGTGAATGAAATCTTTGATATGTTCTTGCAATCATTTTGCGATTATTTTATTGACTATATTTGCACCAATGTTCATGAGAGAAATTGGTCTGAAATTTTTTTTGGGGGGGTCTTTGTGGGGTTTAGGTATCAAGGTGACTGTGGCCTCATAGAAAGTATTTGGTAATGTTCAATCCATTTCTATCATTAGCTCCTATTTGAAGGTTTGGTAGAATTCTGAGATGAAAAGTCTGGCCTTGGGCTTTTTTTGGTAGGGAGACTATCAATGGTTGCTTCTTTTTCTGTAGGAGAAATAGGGCGATTTAATTTGTTTATCTGATCTTGATTCAATTTGGGCAAATGAAATCAATCAAGAAAATTGTCAATTTTTTTTAGATTTTCAAATTTTGTGGCATATATGCCTTTAAAGTAGGGTCTTATGATTCCTTGTATTTCTTCAGTGTCTGTTGTTATGTCTCCTTTTTCATTTCTGATTTTGTTGATTTTGACAGTGTCTCTCTGTCTTTTAGTTAGTTTTGCTAATGGTTTGTCTATCTTGATGATTTTGTTAAAGCACCAGCTCCTGGTTTTGTTGATTCTTTGAATTGTTCTCTTTGTTTCTAATTCATTGATTTCAGCCCTGAGTTTGATTCTTTCCAGACATCTACTCCTCTTAGGTGTTCCTGCTTCTTTTTTTTCTAGGTCGTCCAGATGTGTCATTAAGTCATTTATGTGGGATGTTTCCAGTTTCTTTCTAAAGGCACTTAGTGCTATGAATTTTCCTCTTAGCACCACTTTCAATGTGTCAAACAAATTTGGGTATGTTTTTCCTTCATTTTCATTGAATTTCAGGAAGACCTTTATTTCTTCTGTGACTCAGGTATCATTAAATAGAGAGTTGTTTAGTTTCCATGTGTGTGTAGGCTTTTTGTTGTCTCTGTTGATGTTGAAGTCCAGCCTTAGACCATGGTGATGTGATAGGATACAAGGTATAATTTCAATCTTCTTGTATCTGTTGATGCTTGCTTTGTGACCTAGTATGTGATCAATATTGAAGAAGGTTCCATGGAGTGCTGAGAAAAAGTTGTAACCCTTTGTGTTTGGGTGAAAAGTTCTATAAATATCTGTTAGATCCAATTGATTAATGAAGTTGGTTAATGATGTCATTTCTCAGCTTAGTTTCAGTTTCAGTGACCTATCCTTCAGTAAAAGTGGGGTGTTGAGGTCTCCCACTATTAATGTGTGGGAAATCGGGGAGATCCAAGATGACGGTGAGCAGTGTGGACCGTGTTTGAAAGCTCCAGTGAACAATTCAGGGAATTGCACAGATTTCTGAGCCAGGAACACCAAGGTGACCACAACACGGCAGCAGAAGTGCTCCACGGTTCAGAGGGACCAGGCTGCGGAAGAGCCAGATATGAATCCACACACATATGGTCACTTGATTTTCGACAAAGAAGCCAAATCCATTCGATGGAAAAAGGGTAGCATCTTCAACAAATGGTGCTGGTCTAACTGGATGTCTATGTGTAAAAAAATGCAACTGGACCCATATTTGTCACCATGTACAAAACTCAAATCCAAGTGGATTAACCTCAACATAAAACCAGAGACACTAAGTCACTTAGAAGAAAAAGTGGGGAAGAGCCTGGAACATGTTGGCACAGGAGACAACTTCCTGAACAGAACACCAACAGCCCAGACATTAATGTCAACAATTAATAAATGGGACCTCATGAGGCTGAGAAGCTTCTGTAAGGCAGGACACACTGTCAAGAGAACAAAGTGACAGCCTACAGACTGGGAAAAGATCTTCACCAACCCTACATCTGACAAAGGTCTAATATCCAAAATATATAAAGAACTCAAGAAATTAAACACCACCAAAACGAATAACCCAATTGAGAAATGGGGCTTGGAACTAAACAGAGAATTCTCAACAGAGGAATATCAAATGGCTGAGAAACACTTAAAGAAATGCTCAACCTCCTTAATCATCAGGGAAATGCAAATCAAAACAACTCTGTGATTCCATCTTACACCCATCAGAATGGCTAAGATCAAAAATTCAAGCAACACCACATGCTGACGAGGATGTGGGGAGAGAGGAACACTCTTTCATTGCTGGTGGGAATGCAAACTAGTACAACCACTTTGGAAATCTATCTGGTGCTATCTCAGAAAAATGGGAATAGGGCTTCCTCAAGACCCAGCTATTCCACTCCTTGGAATATACCCAGAGGATGCTCCAGCACACAACAAGAAAATTTGCTCAACCATGTTCATAGCAGCCTTATTCATAATAGCCAGAACATGGAAACAGCCTAAGTGTCCCTCAATAGAAGAATGGATAAAGAAACTGTGGTACATATACACTATGGAATACTATTCAGCTATTAAAAACAAGGAATTCCCGAAATTTGTGGATAAATGGATTGATCTAGAAATGATCATACTGAGTGAGTTAACCCAGAAGCAGAAAGACTCAAATGGTATATACTCACTTATATCTGCATATTAGCCCAAGGGGCATGTCCCACGAAAGCCTTCACTTACCAGGAAACTGAGACAGAGGGGAGGACATTCTATTGGGACTCTAGATGAGAGAATCATGGGAGAAAGGCAAAGTAGAAGGATCCAGAGGGTTCTAGAAGCCTACAAGTAGAACATTATGATAGGCAGATTTGGGCCCAGGGGTCCTGCTCAAACTAAGGCACCAGCCCAGGACAATACAGGCGGTAAACCTTAAGCCCCTACCCAGATCTAGACAATGGACAGAACACTCTCCACAGTAGAGTGGAGAGTGGGATATGACTTTCTCACATACTCTGGTGCCTCACCTTTGACCATGTCCCCTGGAGGGGGAGACCTGGTGGCACTCAGAGGAAGGACAGCAGGTTACCAAGAAGAGACTTGATACCCTATGAACATATACAGGGGGAGGTAATCCCACTCAGGAACAGTCATAGGGGAGGGGAATAAGGGGAAAATGGGAGAGAGGGAAGAATGGGAGGAAACAAGGGATGGGTTAACCATTGAGATGTAATAAGAATAAATTAATAAAAGAAGAAAAAAAATGTGTGAGGAATCAATGAGTGGTTGAAGCTTTGTTAATAGTTCTTTTACAAATGTAACTTAATTTGTATTTGGTGCATAGATGTTCAGAATTGTGATGTCATCTTGCTTGATTTTACCCTTGATGAGTATAAAGGGTACTTCCTCATCCCTTCTTATTAATTTTGGTTGAAAGTCTAGTTTGTTAGATATTAGAATGGCTACACCACATTGCTTCTTGTGACCGTTTGCTTGGAATATTTTTTTCCCAGTCTTTTACCCTGAGGTAATGCCTGTCTTTGTGTGTGAGATGTGTTTCTTGAATGCAGAAGAATTTTGGGTCTTGTTTATTCATCCACAAAGTTAGTATGTGTCTTTTTTTTTTTTTTGGAGAGTTGAGACCATTGATATTGAGAGATATTAATCACTAGCGGCTGTTAAGACCCTTCATTTTTTGTTTGTTACAGTCAAGAGTTTGTAAGGTTGTGATTTTGCTATGGTGCAGTTATCTATTTCCTATGATGTTTTGATTATAACTCATCCCTTTGGGTGGAGTTTTCCTTCTAGTAAGTTCTGTAAGACTGGATTTGTAGATAGGTACTGTTTGAATTTGTTTTTCTGTCATGGAATATTTTGTTTTATCCATCAATGGTTATTGATAGTTTTGCTAGGTATAGTAGTCTGGCCTGGAATCTGTGTTCTCTTAGGGTTTGTAGGACCTCTGTCTAGTCCCTTCTGGCTTTCATGGTCTCTACTGAAAAGTCAGGTGTAATTCTGAGAGGTTTACCATCATGTTACTCTGCCCTTTTCTCTTTCTGCTTTTAATATTTTTTCTTTGTTCTGTGTATTTTTTGTTTTTATTATTACATGGCAGGAAGATTTTCTTTCTGGTCTATTCTATTTGGTGTTTAGTAGGCCTCTTATATGTTCACATGCATCATCTCTTAAGATTGAGGAAATTTTCTTCTATGATTTGTTGAAGATATTTTTTGAGTCATGGATTTGGGAATCTTCTCTTTACTTGATGCCTGTTTTCAAGTTTCATCTTTTCATGGTATCCTTGATCTCTTGGATGTTCTCTGTCAGGAACTTTTCAGATTTAGCATTTTCTTTGATGGTTGTTATGAGTTCAATTATTGTATCTTCATGTCCTGATATTCGTTCCTCCATTTCTTGGATTCTGGTTGAGAAGGTCAGCTCTGTGTTGCTTGCTTCATTCTCTAATGCCTCTTGATCATGTTTATCTTCTGTGTGTTCCTTTATCATATATTCCATTTTCATCTTCAGATCTAGAAGTGTTTTATTGATTTCCTTCATCTGGTTGTTTGTATTTTCCTGAAATTCTTCTAGTGCCTCTCTATATGTCTCTTTTATGTCTTTAACCTGTTTGGTTGCATTCTCTTCCAGTTGTTTACACATTTTATGTTTCTTCTATTATCATCTTCCTTACTAAGGACTTGAGAGTTTTGTTTTGTTTTGTTTTGTTTCTGTATTTTGAATGTGGTTGGGTTCTCCAGGTTGCTTTTTTTGGGGTGGCAGGAATCTGGAGATGCTGAACTGTTTTGGGTTTTATTGTTTGAATTCTTACATTGTCCTTTAGTCATTTTGTTGTTTCTGCTAATGGGATGTAGCTTCTGGTGTCCTTCACTGGTCATTGAGAGTGGATAGTTGGTGAATGATTATGGGTTGGGTGGCCTTGCCTGTAGGGACCAGGGAGATCGTCTCTGGAACAGGCAGGTGACCTGGTTTCCACTCCTGGAGACTTTGTTCTACACCTTAGGCCCTAGGCTGGGCAGCAGAGGTAGACAACCTGTTTTGAGGTTCAGACCATGGGTAATGAGTTTGGGCTGTGCAAGTTGCTCCCAGTTGCCTGCACTTCCTGTGTCCCTGTAGTCAAGACTCCACCCAGGTCAGACCTTCTGAGATGTTGTTGCCTTTTAGACCAGTGTATAGACATCTCAGGGGTGTCCAGTGTCTCATAAGAGCATGGGAGATCCTTCCAGGCCTGTGCAAGCTGTCCAAGCTGGGTTCTAACTGCTCCATTCTGTGGGCTCTGTCCCCTGCAACTGGTTCCAGTTCCTCCCATGGGCAGCCTGTGCTCTTGCTCTTTCTTTCCTTCTCGTTGGGCTTGCTGGACCCAGCCAAGTGGGAGATCCTTCCGGGGCTGTGGCAACTGACCAATCTGAGTTCTAACTGCTTGGGTCTGTGGACTTGGTGCCCTGTGCCTGGCTCCAATTTGGGTTCCACTAATGGACTGTGTGCTCTTGCTGGGCTATGTCCAATTTGTACCCACTCTGCAGGCTGTGCATACTCTCGCTGTACTCCACAGACCCAAGCAGCACCTGAGTTTCCATGTGTCTCTGGGCCCTCCGCATTTGGCATGGAGTGGGTGGATGGGGGTAAGGACAGAGTCTCCTATTTCCCAGAGACTTCCAGAGGCCAGTGTACCACCATCTGACACCCTGAATTCAGGCTTTATATGCTGCCTGCAGCTTGCAGGTGGGTTCCATTTGAGCATCTAGAAAGTGGGTTCAGGACCTCTGTGGCCTGTTGCTTGACACCAGTAGTCTGTGGAGTGCAGGACCCCCACTGACCTAAAGTTCTCTAGCTCTAGCAGTCTGTGGTTCCATTCAAGTCCCTGGTCTTCATGCAGTAGATCAGATACAGTACATACTGGGTACCACCATCTTGGAACTCCCCTGGATCTGTTTTCTTAATTGAGGTTCCCTCCTTTCAGATTGCTCTACCTTCCATTAAGTTGGCATAAAAATAGCGGCACACTTCATTTCTCTATTTGTTACTATGAGGAAACATATTTTAATTATATATCTTAGCAGATTGTTGTTACCCAATACTCAGTGGTATTCTGCCAAGTGTTGCAGTTTATCAGCAGAAAAATGTTCAAGTTACTTTTTAAGTGTGTGTGTGTGTGTGTGTGTGTGTGTGTGTGTGTGTGTGTGTTCAGAAGACAACCTCAGGTACCATTTTCAAAAACATCATCTACCTGCACGGAGACAAAGTCTTTCATTGGCCTGGAGTTCACAAATTAACTAGATGTGGTGGGCAGTGAGTGCTATAAATCTTTTATTTATCTCCACAAGATTAGGCTGGGATCATGCCCAGTATTTTCACAGGAGCTCTGGGGATCAAACTCGGGTCTTCTTGCACTTCACCAATCTAGCTATCATCCCAGGCCTCCTCACAAATTAAAAACGTATTCGATGATCTTAAGTGGGGATCTTAAGTAAAGATACAAAACCATCCAGAAAATGAAAGTCATTAGTTATGCAATTTTGCTATCATAAGTAAAAAGACCCTTGATTATATAATAAAAATATTTTAAAAGAATATTTTTTTAAGGTTCGAAGCTGTTTAATTAGGGTGGTAGCAACTTAGAACACCAGTTTGTGAGGATACATCCCGTTTGTCAGGGAGAACTGAGATTGCAGGGAGCCCTGCAGCTGAGAACAACTTTGATCTTTGGCAAAATCTGTGAGTCCACAGTTTTCTGATCAGCTTTAAATTGGTCTGTAGTCTCCTATTTTGTCTTCTCTGTGTCAAAGATCTCACCCTCCTGGTGCCTGGGCTTGCAGCTGCTCCTTCTTAAAGTGTCAGTCAGGTGTAGGGAGATTTTTAGCTTGCTGATAGCAACTTTTGTAGCAATGAAAAACTTCTCATGTGTTCTCTGCAGAGGAACCCTGTTGAGGGCAAGAGGTCCAGTCACAGGCAGCAAGCCACTTTCCACTTGCTTCAGGATAACCGCTCTCTTGTCCCTGTGGAACCCAGTGAGGATGATCCTAGGAGTGATGCTGGCACACAACTTTCTTACATGCTGGCTGAAGGACTTTCTGCCATCGCTCAGCAGCTTCTGAGGCATGTCTTCAGTAGGAAGACCTAGGCGGTTTTCAAAGCTTCAACACTCAGGCACCACCATTTTTGTCACTACAGACTATTTTTGGGACAGTAGCAAGGACTTTGTCCTTTTTTTTTTCTTATATTCAACAGTAGACTTTGTGGCTGAGTATTTCCTTTTGTACAAGGCCTTTCTGGAATACATTGCAGATTTGGAGTGCCTGCCAGTTGCTCTAACCAGTACAGGGTTCCATCTTCAATGGGGCTTCCCCTTCCTTGGCTTCTTAACCATAGGGTCACCCTTTTTAGCTGCACCAGCTGCCACCATACCAGGGGTAGTAGCATCACCACCAGCCATCTTGGCTGCAGGCATTTCCTCTTTGGCTGGCTTCTTGGCCTTTTCATCTGCCATTTTGCAAGATGAGAAAGAGCTTTAAAAGAATATTTAAATATCTCAAATACACATATCATTCAATAAATGAAGTCTTATTTTTATTTTTAGTATAATCTGACATGGACTAGTACTGTATTCCTTATATTATTTCTCAACTGACAATTCTCTGGCATAGGCAGTTTTTATTAATTTTTTATTTGTTTATTCACTTTCCGTCCTGGTTGTAGCCCTATCCCTCCTCTTCTCCTCCTTATTTGCTCTCCCCTGTTCCTCAGAAAGGGCACCCCCTTCCCATCCACCCTAGCTCCTCAAGTTGCATTGGTACTGAGTATGTCCTCTTCCCCTGTGGCCTGACAGGGTAGCTTGAGAGAGGGAAGTGACTGAAAAGCTGGCAAGAGAGTCCATGTCAGAGACGGCCCTTGCTCCCATTATTAGGGAACTCACATGAAGTCTGAGCTGCCAATGAGCTACATCTGTGCTGGAGGCCTAGGTCCAGTCCATCCAATGGATGGTGATTGGTGCTTCAGTCTCAGCAAGGCACTCTGTGTCCTAGTTGGCTTTATTGGTATTCTTGTGGAGCTCCTGTCACCTACAGATCATTTTCTCTTTCCCATCACTTTCCTACAGGACTCCCTCTGTGTTGCACAATTTTTGCCTGTGAGTCTCAGTATCTGTTTTGAAACACTGCTAGGTGGAGCTTCTCAGAGGAAAACTCTGCTAGGCTCCTATCTGCAAGTATAAAAGAGTATCCTTAATAGTGTTTGGGGTAGGTGTACCAACCTGGGGTAGGTCATAGGTTGGGTGCAATATTGGATAACATTCCCTCAATCTCTACTGTTCTGTTCTATCTTTATCCCTGCATATCTTGTTGTGGTGAGTTAGTATTCCCTTCCCTATACCAGGAGTCTTATCTAGTTCGGGCAAATCCTCTTCAATTTCTATGACCCCTGCTAGTAGGAGTCTCTGCTAGTGTCCTATTCATCTCCCATACAAGGGCACCCACATGTGTAAAAGATCTATTTATGAAGCTTAAACCACAGATCAATCCCCACACAATAACAGTGGGAGGCTGCAGCACCCCACTCTCACTGAAGGATAGATCATTGAAACAGAAACTAAGCAGAGAAATAGCATCATTAACTAATGCCATGAATCAAATGGATCTAACAGATATCTACAGAACCTTTCACACAAACAAGAAAGAATATACCTTCTCTGCACCCCATGAAACCTTTTCCAAAATTGATCACATTGTAGGTCACAAAGCAAGCCTCAACAGATACAAGAGGATTGAAATAATACCTTGTATCTTATCATATGACCACGGTCTTAGGCTGCAATTCAACAACAACAAAAATAACAAAATGCCTACATGTACGTGGAAACTAAGCAACTCTCTTCCAAATGACATCTGGGACAGGGAAGAAATAAAGAAAGAAATTAAGGACTTCCTGAAATTCAATGAAAATGAAGAAACAACATACCCAAATTTGTGGGATACATTGGAAGCAGTGCTAGGAGAAAAATGCATAGCACTAAGTGCCTTTAAAAAGAAATTGAAAACATCACACATAAGCAACTTAACGACACATCTGGATGACCTAGAAAAAAAAGAAGCAGAAACACCCAAGAGGAGTAGACGTCTGGAAATAATCAAACTCAGGGCTGAAATTAATAAATTAGAAACTAAGAAAACAGTCCAAAGAATCAACAAAACCAAGAGCTGGTTCTTTGAGAAAATCAACAAGATAGACAAACCGTTAGCCAAACTAACTAAAAGGCAGAGAGACAGTATCCAAATCAACAAATCAGAAATGAAAAGGGATACATAACAATGAAAAGGGACACTGAAGAAATACAAAGAATCATAAGATCCTACTTCGAAGGCATATATGCCACAAAAATTGAAAATCTAAGGGAAATGGATGATTTTCTTGATCAATTTCATTTGCCAAGATTGAGTGAAGAACAGATAAACAAGCTAAATAGTCCCATTTCTCCTACAGAAAAAGAAGCAATCATTGATAGTCTCCCAAGCAAAAGAAACCCAGGGCCAGATGATTTCAGTGCAGAATTCTACCAGACCTTCAAGGCTACTGATTTTTTAAAAATTCATCTTTTATCCAGTTACTTTGATGAAGGTGTTTATCAGCTGTAGAAATTCTTTGGTGGAAACTTTGGGGTCAGTTATGTATACTAACATATCATCTGTAAATGCCAATACTTTGACTTTTTTCTTTCTGAATTGTATCCTTTTGATCTCCTTTAGTTGTCTTATTGATCTTGCTAGAACATATAGTACTATATTAAAGAGAACCTGAGAGAGTGGGCACCTTTGTCTTGTCTGTGTTTTTAGTCATATTGCTTTGAGTTTCTCTCCACTTAATTTGATGTTGGCTATTGGTTTGCTGTATATAGCCTTTATTATGTTTAAGTATGGGTCTTGTATCGAGGATCTAAGACTTTTTATCATGAAAGGCTGTTGGATTTTGTCACAGGCTTTTTCTATGAGGAGATCTAATAAAGAGATCATGTGATTTTTTTTTCTTTCAGTTTGTTTATATGGTGGATTACATTGATGGATTTTCAAATGTGCAGCCATCCCTGCATCCCTGGAATGAAGCCTACTTACTAATGGTGGATGATGAACTTAATGAGTTCTTGGATTCAGCTTGCAAGTATTTTGTTAAGTATATTTGCATCAATGTTCATGAGTAAAATTGGTGTGAAATTCTCTCTTTTTTTGTTGAGTACTTGTGCAGCTTAGGTATCAGGGTGACTGTGGCATCTAGAATGAGTTTGGCAATGTTCCTTCTATTTCCAAAATGTGAAATATTTTGAGAACTATTTGCATCGGGTCTTCTTTGAAAGTCTGATAGAATTATGTGCTAAAAATATCTGGCCCTAGGCTTGATTTAGTTGGGAGACTTTTGATAATTGCTTCAATTTCTTGGGGGTTATAGAACTGTTTAAGCTAATTATATGCTCTTGATTTAACTTTGGTTGGTTAAATCTATGAAGAAATTTATCCATTTCCTTCATGTTTTCGAATTTTGTAGAATAGACTTTAGAAATGAGATCTAATGATTCTTTGGATTTTCTTAGTGTCTGTTGTTATGTCCCTTTTCATTTCTGATTTTCTTAATGTGGGTACTCTTACTCTGCTGTTTAGTTAGTTTTACTAGGGGTTTGTCACTCTTGTTGATTTTCTCAAAGAATCAAATTTTAATTTTATTGATTCTTTGGACTGTTCTCTTTGTTTCTAATTTATTGATTTCAGCCCTGAATTTGATTATTTCCTGCAGTCTACTCATCTTGGATGTGTTTTCTTCTTCTTCTTCTTCTTCTTCTTCTTCTTCTTCTTCTTCTTCTTCTTCTTCTTCAATGCTTTCTGGTGAGCAGTTAAGTTGCTAGTGTAGGATCTCTTTAATTTACTTATGAAGGCACTTAGTGCTATGAAGTTTCCTCTTAGCACTGCTTTCAAGGCGTTTCCTACATTTGAGTATTTGTGCCTTCATTTTCATTGAATTTTAGCAAGTATTTAATTTTTCTTTATTTCTTCCCTGACTCAGTGGAGAAAAAGGCATTCAGTTTCCATATGTGTACAGGATTTTTGTTATTTCTGTTGTTGATGAGGTTTAACTTTAATCCATGGTTGTCTGATAAGATTCAAGGGATTATTTAGATATTCTTATGTTAGTTGAAGCTTGCTTTGTGACTGACTACATGGTTAATTTTGGAGAAGGTTCCATGCAGTGTTGAAGAGAAAGTATATTTTTTTTTGTTTGGGTAAAAATTTCTGTAGACATCAATTAAGTCCATTTGATTCATGTCCTCTGTTAGTTTTATTGTTTCTCTGTTTAGTCTCTGTTTTGATTCTGTCCATTGGTGAGAGTTATGTGTGGGGATCTATGCACAACTTAAGCTTTAATAATGTTTCTTTTACAAATGTGGGTGCCCTTATATTTGGGGCATAGATATTAAGGATTAAGATGTCTTTTTGAGGACTTTTCTTTTTATGAGAATGAAGTATCCTTCCCCATTTATTCTTATTAATTTTTGTTATGTCTATTTTATTAGATATTAGGATGGGAACTGCAGCTTGCTTCTTGAGTCCATTTCCTTGGAAAACTTTTTTCCTAGCCATTCACTCTGTGGTAATGTCTATCATTGTTGCTGAGGTGTGTTTGTGGCATGCAGAAGAATATTGGATCCTGTTTACACATCTATTCTGTTAGCCTATGTCTTTTTATTGGAGAATTGAGTCCATTGATGTGGATAGATGATAACAAGTGATTGTTAATTCCTTTTATTGTGTTGTTGATGGTGATAGTGTGTTTATGTGCTGATCTTCTTTTGGTTTTTCTGTTGCGGAGTTATCTATTTCCTGTGCTTTCTTGTATATAGTTGACCTTGTGGGGCTGAAGTTTTCCTTCTAGTAACTTCTGGAGGACTGGATTGGTGCAAAGTTATTATTTGAATTTGGCTTGGTCTTAGAATATCTTGTTTTCTTCCTTTATGATTATTAAAAGGTTTTCTTAGTATAGCAGTATGAGCTGACATGTGTGGTCTCTCAGTGTCTACAGTACATCTGTGCAGGACTTTCTGACTTTTATAGTCTCTGCTAAAAAGTCAGATATGATTCTGACAAGTCTGCCTTTATATGTTACTTGATCTTTTTCCATTTCTGCTTTTAATATTTTTCTTTGTTCTGTAGGTTTAATGTTTTGATTATTATGTGTTGGGAGGAATTTATTTTTTTGTCTAGTCTATTTCGTGTTCTGGAGTCCTCTCGTATGTTTAAGTGTACCTCATTCTTTAGGTTGGGGATATTTCCTTCTATGATTTTCTTGAAAATATTTTCTGGTCCTTAGAACCTGGAACCTTCTTTTTCTTCTATTCTTATTACTCTTATATTTCATCTTTTCATATCATCCTTTTTTCTTGACTGTTTCTGGTCAGGACTTTTTCATTTTAATATTTTTGACTGATATGATGATTTCTTCTACTGTATCTTCTGCACCTGAGATTCTCTCCTACATCTCTTGCATTCTGTTGATTATGCCTACTTCTGTGGTTTCTGCTCTCTTCTTTAAGTTGTAAATCTCTAGGATATTGTTTGTGTTTAATTTATTGACTCTTCTTCCATTTTCTTGTCTTAACCTGTTTTATTCATATCCTTCACCAGTGTGGTTATAGTTTCTTGTAAGTCTTTGATGACCTCTCTATGCTTGGTTGTATTTTCCTGCATTTCTTCGAGGGATCTCATTTCCTCTTTAAAGGCTTCTCTTTGTTTAATTATATTTTGCTGTATTACTTTGAAGGATTTATTCCTCTCCTCTTTAAATGCCTCAAATATCCTCATAAGCCATGAGTTAAAGGTCATTTTTCGGTGTTTCTACTGTATTAGAATATCCAGTGGGATTTTTTGGGGGGTTGGGGGGTTCTGATGAAGGTATATTTCTCTGGTTTTTATTAAATGTTTTCTTATGCTGGCCTTTGGACATCTGGTTGTCTGCAGTGTTGACTGTTTGTTGTTGGAATCTGTTGGGTTTCTCTGGCCTTTGTGATCTAGTAATGTTCTGCCAGTCTCCTCAAGACAAGTAATAGATCAGTCCCAAAGGCTGGATATATGCTTCTCTGGAGTCCAGAGTCCTCACTAGAGTGGTAAGCAAAGATTGGAGGACCATGAACCGGAGCATTATGGAACAGGAGCATTTCTAGCCAAACAGACACTCTGCTCCCTGCAGTCAGATGCAATTAGGCACTGCTATTTTAGACCCTGACACCCTATATGCTCCTATCATTTGGCAAATTTCCCCTGGAGGACAAGTGGGACCAACTGTGGATTAGAAGTTGGTACACTGCCCTTTAGGCAGTGGGAAGAATCAAATGTCTAATTACTGGAGAGGAGCACTTCTGTAGCTGTGGACCTGCACTTCAATGGAATGGAAGCCCTGGGCAGGCAGGATGCTCTGGGCAGGTACAGGTGGGGAGGCCAGGCAGGTGAGAGGCACAAGGAAGACAGATAGGGAGCAGTGGGTAGAATGGAGGCTTTGGTAGGATGTAGGTGCCAATAGATTGGAAGTGCCAGGTGAGAACTGTGAACTGCCTGACTCTTAGATCCAGGATACAGTTGACAGAGGGCTTGGCATTGTCCTAACAGAGATCCCAGGATGTACCATCCCTTCTAGGAAACACTGAAGTTGGTATTTTTGGGTCAGACTCTAGGTTACTCACCACACACATAGTTGTTGGCTCTGTTTCTTAACAATTAAACTTTATTATACAACCCAGCTATCCTATACAAGAGGAGAAAAAGGTTAAAGGGAAACAAGAATAAACTTTCCAGTGTCTGCTCCATGGGACTGGTCCCTAGGTGTCTCTGGCCTGAGCGTTGGTCCGGCCTGTACCCTGGTCCTTTCCCCAATCCATGTGTGCTTTGGCTCAGTCCAAACCTGCAGCTTCCTCCTCTCCTCTTCACCTGCATGATCTGCCCAGTCTTACTCCTGGATCCCTCTTCCCATCTATGTTCAATTAGAAACACAATAGCCTGGCCAGAGTTTCTGATCCATTTCCTGAATTCTGGACCCAGCATGGTTCCTTCCAGCCTTCAACAATGTCCATCTCAGTGGGGTATCAGTGGTGTTTCCAGCCAGCATAGCTGAAGGCAAGACCTTCCCAAACTGCCTCACCTGGGATAATGTCTACAATCCTTCCACACCTTTCTCCCCCTCCTTCCTTAATATTAGATGGGATAGAAAGATAAGAGAGAAAGAAAGATAGAAGAAAGAAATCCTTTTATGAAACATTTATTAATTTATAGCTAATCCCCATAGGCAAAAATGAGCATTGATAACCCACCAAAAACACCCACCCCACCTACTGGGAATGGCGGTATCATGTTCTCAAAATTACTTTATGGTGCTTAGGAGAAAAACATCTTTTGGGTACTGTAGAAAAGTAATATATTGGCCTAGCATTGGAAAAGCTACCTGTATCTGTTTTTGTCCAGTCTTTGGGGGATCGATCCTTTTGGCTAGCTATTTTATTCTTAATATGCATGCAATTTCTTGAGGAAACAGTAGTGCCAGAGGCAGAGGTTTGATCTTCATCATTGTCCTGTTTTTTGCTCTGAAAGTAAGCAAACTTTTGAAATCATTAGTATAGGTATATTAATACATATATAATTTTTCAAGGAAACAACAGTTGAGGCACATTGCTCGCAGTGCCAGAGGCATTCTTTTGAAGTTAACTCATCCAGGTTGCCTGCTTTGTCTTTATCATTGTCCTGTTTTTTGCAAATAATACGGGACTCTGTCTGCATATACATCAACAGTCCAGAAAAGGGCATTAGTTCTCCAAGCTGTATGAAACAATGTCAAGTTGTAAGAATGAGGTAGCTCTTAATATTCATTTGCTATATCGTCAGATTTAATCTTTAAAAGTTTTGTTGGTAACCATATTTTTTCACTCTCTGTGGAAATATATGCGTACCCGCAACTCCATCTCAAAATTATTGCAGGTTTCCATTTCATACTTGACAGATCTTTGTAGAATATTGGTTGTCCCAGTTCCTCAGTATTTTCTATCACCCAATGTCTCACTGCAGCTGTTGACCCTACAGCAATAACATTAAGAAAATTTAGAGTCAACAAAGCATCATTTAATCAGTCCCTGGAGGTCTTTACCCTTCCCTTTTGTTTAATAAGCATTTCTTTTAAGGTACAATTAGCTCTTTCCATAACTGCTTGTCCCATGGAGTTATGAGGTATACCAGTAACATGTTTTATATTATAATACACAAAGAATTTTTTCATCTTAAGGAAAACATATGCAGGGGCATTCTCAGTCATACTTTGTGCAGATATTCCCATAATTGCCATTATTTTCAGTAAATGAATAATTACACAGCCAGCACTTTCAGAACTTAAGGGAGTTTCCCCCTCGAAAAGGTGAATATGTATCGATGGTATGATACACATACCTCATCTTTCCAAATTCTGCAAAATAAAACACATCTATCTTTCAAATTTCATTCCTTTTGGTACCTGTAGGGGTAATTCCAGTAGGTAATGGGAATTGATTATATAAGAAACATGTAGGGCACTTATTAATTGATTTTCTGGGTTGTTGCCAAGTGATAGGGAATCTTTTCTTCAACCCCTTACCATTAACATGGTGTTTTTTTTTTCATGAAATTTTGAGGCTTTGAATACATTATCTATTAATAGTTTGTTGATTTCTTCATTTCCTTGTGCCAATGGACCTGGTAAACCTGTATGGGATCAAATATGAGTAATATACAAGGGATAGTTTCAGTTTCTGATGACCTGTTGCAATTCTATAAATAATGTAGTTAATTCTAAGTTATCAGGAGAAAATTCAGCAGTTTCTATATGCAAAACAACTCTTTCCACACATTGAGAGTCAGTAATTATATTAAGACATTCAGGAAAAGTAACAATACCATGAACATTGCATACAATTCTGATATTTGAAGTGTTGTAAATGGGCATTTAATCACTTTAATCATTTTATCAGACTTATAACAAGCCAATATCTGATTTATTTGCATCAGTGAAGAAGGTGGGTGCCCCAGAAATCAGTGACCCCTTTACAATACTTGGAAGGATCCAATTAGTTCTTTTTTATAAGCTGTATACATTTGCTTTTGGGATATCTATTGTTAATGTCTCTCAAATAGTTACTACAAGCTCTTTGCCAATCTTCATTAACTATCCATAATGACATAATCTCAGAATCCGTAAGAGGCACTAAATTTCTGCTGGGTCCATCGCTGACAGTTGGCACAACCTTATTCTTCCCTTTGTAATCAATTCAGAAATTTTCTCCATGTATGTTTTCAATGTTTTGCTTAGTTTATTTGCCAGGAATAGCCATTCTATGATTCTGTCTTCCCTTTTCATAAGAAGCCCAGTAGGAGAATGTTTTGAAAGCATAATAACCAGAATGCAGCAAAGTTCAGGAACAATTCTGTCCATACATGTCTTTTGCAGTTTTTGCTTTACTAGAATTAACTCCTTTTCTGCTTCAGCAGTAAGACACCTTGGACTGTTTACATCTGAATCCTCTTGTAACATTTGAAACAAGTTACTTAACTCATAGGTAGCTAACCCAATTATAGGCCTTAACCAGTTAATATCTCCCACTGAATTTTGAAAGTAATTAAGAATTTGCAATTGATCTCTACAAATCTGTACCTTTTGTGGTCGAATTTTTTGTTCAGATATTTTATAGCCTAAGTAGGTAATTGAATTCCTCTTTGTATTTTCTACACAGCTATCTGTATCCCCATCATAACAGAATTCTTTGTGCTTCCTTAAACATTTTTTCTAAAACATTAGGATGAGAATCAGCTAGGAGGATATCATCCCTGTAATGGTAAAGGATAGATTGAAGAAAGTGCCTCTGAAATCTTTCCAATGGTCATTGCACAAAACATTGGCATAAGGTTGGGTTATTCAACATTCCCTGGGGACATATCTTCCAATGATATCTCTTCATTGGAGAATTACTGCTCAGAGTAGGCATTGGGAAAGCAAACCTTTCCCTGTCCTCATGCAGAAGTATTGTGAAAAAAAACACCAATCTTTTAAATTAATTGTGATTACATGCCAAGACCTAGGTAATAAGAAAGGCAAAGGAATCCCAGGTTGAAGCGAACACATGGGTTGAATCACCTTGTTTATGGCACTCAAGCCTGTTATCATTCTCTATCCACCTGATTTCTTTCTTACCACAAACCCAGGGAAATTCCAGGGACTGGAAGATTCTTTGATGTGTTTAGCCTCCAGCTGTTCTTTCACTAAACAACAAAGTACCTATAACTATTCTTTTGTTAAGGGTCACTGCTCCTGCCATACAGGTCTGTTTGAAGTTCATTTTAGGAGCAGGGTGGTTGGTATCTCAGCAGTGGCCCCTCTTACAATTTTGATGCTCTAAACCTGAGGAGTTCTGAAGTTGGACAGTGGGCATAGTTTATGGTTGGTTGCTCCTGAACACTTACATTAATCTCTTCCCCATTTCACATCTAGTTTCAACATTGTTTATCTCTGTAATTGTAGGAATATTGATCTGAGTATCCCATTGTTGTAACAGATGGCTTCCCTATACATTTATGGGTATGTCAGCCACATAGGATCTCAGCTTCCCTGTCTGCTCTTCTGGTCCCACACACTCAAGCCATTGCACACTTTGTTTTAGTTGAGATAACTTACCAGTTCCTATAATTTCTGTATGAACCTTCTGAAGTGGCCAGTTTGGGTTCCAAGGCTTCCAACATATGATTGACACCAAGCCTTCTATTTTAACACCATTCCTTTGTATAATTAATTTAGGTCACTGATCATTAACTACTGCTTGCCAGAACACACATGTCCCTTTGCTTCCAACTGCACCAGCTTTTTCCACTGGAGCTGTTTTGCCCTTAATGTAAGGAAACAGTAACAGTTTAGCAATTCTATCCCCAATATTAATTTCCATATCCTTCTTTACACATGCCATGATTTTTATTTCCACCTTTAGAATCACCATCTATAATACTAGATGCACAATAAAACCAGGAGAAGTCAGCTCACTTTTTCCCAGAACCATTCCTCCTGTACCTGAAGGCAAAGGACTGAAAACACCAGTATTTAATTTATAACATTCATCCTGTGGAGATAGGGTAAGAGACATATTTGAAGCCAGATCCCTTTAGTAGCATGCATTTACTCACTAATACTCAGTTCCCATTTTCCTGTGGGTTTGTCACTTCTGGACTGGCCAAGGGAATTTGGCTAGCATTGTTTTCAGGGCCCCGAGCTGATTGGGCCCTCCTTCCATTTCCCATTGACAACATATTGCCTTGCACATCTCTTTTAGATTGACAATCTCTAGACCAATGTTTACCTTTCCTACAGTGACTACAGTACTGTGGAAGTCTTGATATCTCATTACCATTATGGCCAGAACTTCCTTCTTCTCTCCTAAGAGTTATGTTTTCTTCCAGGTTATTGCACTGGTTTTTATCTCTACAGTTTCTTTGCACATGACCAATTTTACCACAATTAAAGCACTTGGTATAATGATATCTGGGCTCTCTGACTATTGTCCCACAATATTGTTTTGATACTCCTGAGAATTAATATTAACTGTCCTTTACCCAGTCATTTTTCCAGGTTTCTCTACCAGCTCCCAAGCTCTTAAGGCTGCAATACGACATTGTTCAATCACTATCTTCAGATTGAATTTGTTCTCTTATATTAAGATACTGTCCTTCTCTGTGCAATTGATCTCCATTAATATTTATTCCCCTTGTCATATTTTCTTGCTCTATTCTTATAGCCTGAATTTGTCACCATGATAACCACTGTAACTGTTGTGCTGCTTCTAATACCACTGAAACTAAATTTTTCTAATCTTGGAAAACAAGTCTATTCTGACTGGCCCAGCTGTTTAACATTTGTTTAACAAAGGCAGAGTGCATACCATATTTGATAATAGATTCCTTAAAACGTTTTAAATCCATCATGTCTACAGGACACCATGCCATTTCCCCATAACCCTCAGCACTATTTTGAATGGGGACATGTCTTAAAGTGACTGGAAAAGCTGAAGGTGTCTGGGCAACTCTGGAGGTGTCCTCCAATGGGACATTTTTCTTCAAAGACCCTTTGGTCTATCTGCCTCTGGTTTCTGATCTTCTTCACCCTTTTTAACCAAAGGTGCCTTTTGCCTTTCCAGCTCTCCCAGATTTTTCTTCATTTTGCCCATTTGTTCAGTCAAATCATAATCCTTTCCAAAAGGATAGAGCTTTCCAGTTTCCCTATTTTCTGTTCTTCTTCACTCTCATTAACCAAATATGCTATTTGCTTTCAGATCCCTTCATTTTCTTTCCTCATTCTTTCTATCTGTCCAGTCAAATCTATAATCTTTTCCAAAAGTATAGAATTTACCGACCCTTCCTAGTTTTCTATCTTATTAGCCTTTCTTCTAATCCTTCTAAGAATGAAATACAATAAAAGAACAACCAAAAAACAGAAAATTCTCTCTAAGCACAAAGCAGGAAAGAGTTTTGCAATGGTAGTTGCGATTTTGATGATACCCTGAAATAGCATTTCTGTATCTTCTAATTTTGAGTCTTCCCTTGTACCAATAGAAATCACAGAAACCAACTGACTTACACACGAACTCTGGTGCCCCATATTTGACCATGTTCGCTGCATGGAGAGGCCTGGTGGCACTCAGAGGAAGGATAGCAGGCTACCAAGAAGAGACTTGATACCCTATGAGCATATAAAGGGGAAGGAGGTCCCCCTCAGTCACAGTCATAGGGGAGGGGAATAGGGAGAAAGAGGGAGGGAGGGAGGGAGGGAGGAAGGGGAGGATACAAGGGATGGGATAACAATTAAGATGTAATATGAATAAATTAATAAAATATATTTAAAAAAGAAATTACAGAACCCATCAGGCCCCATGTCAAGTGCCACTTGTTGGCTCAGCTTTTTGACAATTAAACTTTATTATGCAACCCAACTACCCTATACAAGAGGGGGGAAAGGTTACAGGGAAACAAGAATAAACTTTCTGGTGTCTGCTCCATGGGATGGGTCCCTAGGTGTCTCTGTACACTGGTCCTTTCCCTGACCCACGTGCACTCCTACTCAGTCTGAACCTACAGCTTCCTCCTCTCCTCTCTGCCTGCACAATCTGCCCAGTCTTTCTCCTGGATCCCTCCTCCCATCAATGTTCATTAGAAACACAATAGCCTGGCCAGAGTTTCTGGTCCATTTCCTGAATTCTGGATCCAGCCTTGTTCCACCCAGCCTTCAATAATGTCCATCTCAGTGGAGTATTGGTGGTGTTTCCAAGCAGCATAACTGGAGGCATGACCTGCACAAACTGCCTTGTTCTGGGTTAATGTCTACAGTCCTTCCACACATAGTCTCTTACCTCTTGCCACTCAGACATGATGTGCCCCTGCTGCTGCCATGTTAAGGAAGTCTTGGTCTGAATAAGCATTTTATTTCTGTAAGTGTCACTATGAAATCTGATATGACATTGGAAGGATATTATAGTAATGTTTCATTTCCACACTGCTTTAGAAAATGAAGAGGAAAAGTGTGAGGCTTTGCTGGATAAGGTTAAAGTCTGACTTCTTCAGTAACAAATGTTTGTAATACCTACACTGGTACTTATTGTCTAAACTATTTTAACTTCATGGCAAGTTCCAGGCCAGTGAGAGATTCTGTCTCAAAATTCAAAATGAACAACTCCTTACAGCAACTGTTGTCGACTGCTGGCTTTTACACACAGACCTAGATGGGAGGGCAGGTGGAGTGAGAGAGAGAGAGAGAGAGAGAGAGGAGGAGGAGGAGGAGGAGGAAGAAGAAGAAGAAGAAGAAGAAGAGAAAAGAGGAAGGAAGAGAAAGAAAAGGCAAAAAGATAGGAAGGGAAAGGAGCGCAGATGAGGGAGGAAAGAGAAGGGATGAGAAGGGGAGGGGAGGGAAAGGCAGAAGAGGAAAGGGTGGAAATTAAATATATGGGGAGTTTTGTATGTCCACATTGTGGTACTAGCTTTATATATGAAGCTGTATCCTTTTTTATTCTTTTATTGAATTTGGATATTTTCTCATATAACATACCCTAATTATAGTTTTTTTTCCTTCTATACTTCCCAGTCACTCCCTCTCTTCTCTCCCCTCTGATCCACTCCTTTTCTGTCTTATTAGAAAAGAACAGGAAAGCAAAGGTGCACATCTTTAGTCCCAGCACTTGGGAGCAGAATCAGAGAGATCTCTGAGTTAGAGGCAAGCGTGGCTTACAAAGGGAGTTCCTAAACAACCAGTGATACACAGAGAAACTCTGTCTCAACAGAACAAAACAAACAATAAGAAAAAGCAAACAAATAGGCTTCTAAGAGATAACAACCAAACATGACAAACTGAAATATGATAAGATGAAACAAAACACATTCATAGTCATCTCGAAATTGGACATGGCAACCCAACAGGAGAAAAAGTGTACCAAGAACAGGCCCAAGAGTTGGAGACCCACTCATTCTCACAGTCAGAAATCCCATAAAAATATTCAGCCAATAGCTATAATATATATGCAGAACCCCTGTGTTTCTTGCTTATGTCTCTGTGAGCTCATATGCCCCTTGCTTAGTTGATTCAAAGGACCTTGTAATCCTAGTGTCCTCCATGTCCTCTGATGCCAACAATATTTCTGCCTCCTCTTCTTCTAGATCTTGTGAGTTCTGTGGAGAATTTTTTTACACATTTTTTATTGAAAAATAAAACAATTCATATTACATCTCATTTGCTACCCCATCCCATGCATTCTCCAATTCCTCCCTCCCTCCCACTTTCACCCCATTCACCTTCCCTATGACTGTGACTGAGGGGGACCTCCTCCCCCTGAATATGATGCTAGGATATCCAGTCTCTTCTTGGTAGTCTGATATCCTTCCTCTGAGTGTCATTGGGTCTCCCCATCAAAAGGACATGGGCAAATATGCAACACCAGGGTTCGTGTGAAAGTCAGTCCCCAGTCTCCACTTAACTGTGGAGAATGTTCTGTGCCTTGGCTAGATCTGGGTAGGTGTTTGATGATGAACACACATATTGTCCTTGGTTGGTGCCTTAGATCGAGCAGAACCCCTGGGCCCAGATCTGCCCACCATAGTGTTTTTCTTGTAGGCTTCTAGGACCCTCTGAATCCATCTATTCCCCTATCTCCTATATTTTTCTAACCTAGAGTCCCAATAGGATGTCCTCATCTTTATCCCACTTTCCTGGTAAGAAAAGACGTTCATGAGCCTTGCCCCTTAGGCTAGTGTCCAGTTATAAGTGAGTATATACCATTTGAGTTTCTCTGCTTCTGGGTTAGCTCACTCACTATGATCATTTCTAGTTCAATCCATTTGTTCACAAATTTTGGAAATGTCTTGTTTTAATAGCTGAGTAGTATTCCATAGTGTAAATGTACCACAGTTTCTTTATCCATTCTTCTACTGTGGGACACTTAGGCTGTTACCATGTTCTGGCTATTATGAATAAGGCTGCTATTAACATAGTTTAGCATATGTCCCTGTTGTATGTTGGAGCATCTTCTGGGTATATTCCAAGGAGTGGAATAGCTGGGTCTTAAGGAAGCCATATTCCCACTTTTCTGAGATAGGGTCAGACCAATTTCCAAAGTGGCTGCAATAGTTTGCATTCCCACCAGCAGTGAAGGAGTGTCCTTCTTTCTCCACATTCTCACCAGCATGTGCTGTCACTTGAATTTTTGATCTTAGCCATTCTGATGGGTGTAAGATGGAATCTCAGAGTTGTTATGATTTGCATTTCTTTGATGACTAAAGATGTTGAGCATTTCTTTAAGTATTTCTCAGCCATTTGATATTCCTCTGTTGAGAATTCTCTGTTTAATTCTGAGCCCCATTTCTCAGTTGGGTCATTTGGTTTGGTGGTGTTTAATTTCTTGAGTTATTTATAAAGTTTGGATATTAGATCTTTGTTAGATGCAGGGTTGGTGAAGATCGTTTCTCATTCTGTAGACTGTCGCTTTGTTCTTTTGACAGTGTGTCCTGCCTTACAGAAGCTTCTCAGCCTCACGAGGTCCCATTTATTAATTGTTGACCTTAAGGCCGGGCTGTTGGTGTTCTGTTCAGGAAGTTGTCTACTGTGCCAATGTGTTCCTGGCTCTTTCCCACTTTTTCTTCTTAGTGTCTCTGGTTTTATGTTGAGGTCTTTAATACACTTGGACTTGAGATTTGTGCATGGTGACAAGTATGGGTCTAAATGCCTTTTTCTACATGCAGAAATCCAGTTTGACCAGCACCATTTGTTGAAGATGTTATCCTTTTTCCATTGAATATATTTGGCTTCTTTGTCAAAAATCAGGTGACTGTATGTGTGCAGATTCATATCTGGGTTTTCAATTCAATTGATCAACCAGCCCATTGCCATGCCAGTACCATGCTGTTTTAATTACTATTGTTCTATAGTACAGCTTAAGATCAGGTATGGAGATTCCTCCTGAGGATCTTTTATTGTATAAGATTGTTTTAGGTATTCTGGTTTTTTTGTCTTTCCATATAAAGTTGAGAATTGACCTTTCAATGTCTTTTTTAAAATTGTGTAGGTATTTTGATAGGGATTGCATTGAATCTGTAAATTGCTTTTGGTAAGATGGCCATTTTTACTATGTTAATTCTCCTGATCCATGAACAAGGGAGATCCTTCCATCTTCTCAAGTCACCTTCAATCTCTTTTTCAGGGACTTAAAGTTTTTTCAAACAAGTCTTTCACTTGCTTGGTTAGAGATACTCCTAGATATTTTAAACTGCTTGTGGCTAACATGAAGGGTGTTGATTTCCTAATTTCTTTCTCTATATGATTGTCATTTGTATATAGGAAGGCTACTGATTTTTTTAGTTAATTTTGTAACCAGCAAGTTACTGAATGTGTTTATCAGCTGAAGGAGTTCTATAGTGGAAATTTGGGGGTCACTTATGTACACTATCATATCATCTTCAAATAGGGATAATTTGACTTCTTCCTTTCCCATTTGGATCCCCTTGATCTCCTTGTGATCTCTTATTGCTCTAGCTAGGACTTCTAGAACTGTATTTAAGATATATGGAGATAGTGGGCAGCCTTGTCTGGTCCCCGATTTTAGAGGAATTTCCTTGAGTACTGCTCCATTTAATTTGACTTTAGCTATTGCCTTGCTGTACATAGCCTTTATTATGTTTGGGAATGTGCCTTGTATACTCAATCTCTCCAACACTTTAAACATGAATGAGTGTTGGATTTTGTCAAATGCTTTATCTGTATCTAAGGAGATGATCATGTGGGTTTTTCTTTTTAGTTTGTTAATATGGTGGATTATATTGATGGGTTTCTGGAAATTAAACCATCCCTGCATGCCTAGAATGAAGCCTACCTTGTCATGTTGAATGATATCTTTGATATGTTCTTGTATTCTTTTTGTGGGTATTTTATTGAGTATCTTTGCATCTATGTTCATAAGAGGAATTGGTCTGAAGTTCTCCTTTTTTGGGGGGTCTTTGTTAGGTTTAGGTATCAGTGTGACTGTGACCTCATAGAAAAAATTTGGGAATGTTCCATCCATTTCTATCTTTTGGAGTAGCTTGACGAGTATCAGTATCAGCTCCTCTTTGAAGGTCTGATAGAATTCTGCACTGAAACCTTTTGGCCCTGGGCTTTTGTTGTTGTTGTTGTTGTTGTTGTTGGGAGACTATCACTTATTGCTTCTATTTCTATAGGAGAAATAGGTCTATTTAATTTGTTTATCTGACCTTGATTCAATTTTGGCAAGTGGAATAGACCAAGAAAATTGTCCATTTCCCTTACATTTTCAAATTTTGTGGCATATATGTCTTTAAAGTAGGATCTTATGATTCTTTGTATTTCTTCCATGTCTGTTGTTATGTCTCCCTTTTCATTTTTGATTTTGTTGATTTGGATAGTGTCCCTTTGCCTTTTAGTTAGTTTGGATAATGGTTTGTCTATTTTGTTGACTTTCTCAAAAAAACAGCTCCTGGTTTTGTTGATTCTTTGAATTGCTCTTTTTGTTTCTAATTTACTGATTTCAGGCCTGAGTTTGATTATTTCCAGACTTCTACTACTCTTGGTTGTTTCTGCTTCTTTCTTTTCTAGGGCTTCCTGATGTGTTGTTAAGTTGCTTATGTGGGATATTTCCAATTTCTTTTTAAAGGCACTTAGTGCTATGGATTCTTCTCTTAGCACTGCTTTCAGTGTGTCCCACATATTTAAATATGTTGTTTCATCATTTTCATTGAATTTCAGGAAGGCTTTTATTTCTTCCTTTATTTCTTCCATGACCCACATGTCATTAAGTAGAAAGTTGTTTAGTTTCCATGTGTGAGTAGGCTTTGTGTTATTTCTGTTGTTGTTGAAGTCCAGCTTAAGACCATGGTGATCTGATAAGATACAAGATATTATTTCAATCTTCTTGTATGTGTTGAGGTTTGCTTTGTGACCTAGTATGTGATCAATTTTAGAGAAAGTTCCATGGGGTGCTAAAAAGAAAGTATAATCTTTTATGTTTGGGTGGAAAGTTCTGTGCACATCTATTAGATCCATTTGATTCATGGCATTGGTTAGTGATGTTATTTCTTGGCTTAGATTCTGTTTCAATGGCCTATCCTTCAGTGAAAGTGGAGTGTTGAATTCTCTCACTATTAATGTGTTGGGATTGATGAGTGGTTTAAACTTTGTTAATAGTTCTTTTACAAATATGGGTGCCCTTTTATTTGGAGCATAGATGTTCAGAATTGTGATGTCATCTTGGTTGAGTTTACCCTTGATGAGTATGAAGTGTCCTTCCTCATACCTTTTGATTAATTTTGGTTGAAAGTCTATATTATTAGATGTTAGGATGGCTACACCAGCTTGCTTCTTGTGACCATTAGCTTGGAATATTTTTCCCAGCCTTTTACTCTGAGGTAATGTCTATCCTTGTGTGTGAGATGTGTTTCTTGGATGTAGAAGAATTTTGGGGCTTATTTATGCATCCATTTAGTTAGTCTATGTCTTTTTATTGGAGAATTGAGACCATTGGTGTTGAGAGATATTAATGACCAGTGACTGTTAAGTCCCTTCATTTTGATGTTTGTTACAGTTAAGAGTTTGTGAGGTTGTGATTTTTTGATGGTGTAGCTATCAATTTCCTGTGTAGTTTTGGTTGTAACTAATTCCTATGTGGTGCAGGTTTTCTTTCTAGTAACTTTTGTAACATTGGATTTGTGGATAGGTACTGTTTGAATTTGTTCCTGTCATGGAATATTTTGTTTTCTCTATCAATAGTTATTGATAGTTTTGCTGGGTAAAGTAGTCGAGCCTTTCATCTTTGGTCTCTTATGGTTTGCAGGACCTCTGTCCAGGCCCTGCTGGCTTTTGTGGTCTCAGCTGAGAAGTCGGGTGTAATTCTGATAGGTTTGCCATTTTATGTTACTCTACTCTTTTCCCTTGCAGCTTTTAATATTTTTCTTTATTCTGTATATTTTGTGTCTTTACTGTTATTTGGCAGGAAGATTTTCTTTTCTGGTCTATTCTATTTGGTGCTCTGTAGGCCTCTTGTATGTTCATATGCATCTCCTTCTTCAGATTGGGAAAATTTTCTTCTATGATTTGGTTGAAGATATTTTCTGGGCCATGGAATTGGGCGTCTTCTCTTTCCTCAATGCCTATTATTCTCAGGTTTTATCTTTTCATGGTGTCCTTGATTTCTTGGATGTTCTGTGTCAGGAATTTTTCTGGTTTAGCATTTTCTTTGATGGTTGTTTCGGGTTCTACAATTATATTTTCAATTTCCAAAATTTGTTCCTCCATTTCCTGGATTCTGTTTGAGAAGGCCATCTTTTTGTTCGTTGCTTTCTTCTTTATGGTCTCTCAGTCACGTTTTTCTTCTGTGTATTCCTTTATCATAGGTTTTGTTTTCATCCTCAGATCTTGAAGTGTTTTATTGATTTCCTTCAACTGTCTGTTTGTATTTTCCTGAAATTCTTTCAGTGCGTTTCTATATGATTCTTTTATGTCCTCCACCTGCCTGGTGCCTCCTCCTGCAGTTGTTTACAGATTTCATTCATTTCTTCCATTATCATCTTCCTTACTAAGGACTTGAGGGCATTCTTATATTTCTATTGTGTTTGGGTTTGCCAGGTTGTTTTCTTTGGGATAACTGGGATCTGGAGGTGCTGAGCTGTTTTGGTTTTTGTTGTTTGCATTCTTATGCTGTCCTTTATACATTTTACTCTTTCTGTTAATGGGTGTGGCTTCTGGTCTCCTTCACTGGTTGTTGAGAGTGGATACTTGGTGAATGATTATAGGTCATGTGCTCTTGCCTGTGGGGATCAGGGACTTTTTCCCTGGACACAGGTAGGTGACCTAGTTTCCACTTGTGGAGACTTTGATCTACACGTTAAGATCTCGGCTGGGTCAGCAGAAGTAGGACTCTGACTGGTTCCTTTCACATTAGTGTTGTGATTCAGGACAGCTGTTATGGGGTCTCAGATCAAGGCTGGCAAGCTCTTGTTGAGCAAGATGTTCTCAGTTGCCTGAACTTCCTGCGGACCTGTAATCCAGACCTTGCCTGGCTCATAACCACTGAGCTATATGTGTCTTTTAGACCAGTGTATAGACACCTCCGGGGTGTCCAGCCTTTCTTGAGAAGGTGGGAGATCTTGCCAGAGCTGTGTGTAGTGTCCACGCTAGGTTCTAACTGCTTGGATCTGCAGGCTCTGCTCCTTGCACTCTGTTCCAGTGTGGGACCAGTTTGGCCGCCAGCGGGCTGTGCGCTGCTGTCTCTGTGCTTGTCGGACCCAATCAGTTCAGTATCCTGCCCTCTGTTCCAATGTGGGCCTGGTTTGGCCCTGCTGGCTACGCACTTCTCTCTCTGAGCTTGGTGGACCCAGCCCCGTGGGAGATCCTGCCAGGGCTGTGTGAAGTGTCCAAGGTAGGTTCTAACTGCTGGGATCTGCAGGCTCAGGCCTGCACTCTGTTCCAATGTGGGCAAGGCTTGGCACCACGGGCTTCGTACTGCTCTCTCTGAGCTAGCTGGACCCAAGCAGCTCAGTATCCTGCTCTCTGTTCCAAAGTGGGCATGGTTTGGTGCCACAGGTTGCGTGCACTCTCTCTGAGCTAGGTGGACCCAAGCAGCTCAGTACCCTGTGCTCTGTTCCAAAGTGGGCATGGTTTGCTATTGCAGGCTGTGCACCGCTCTCTCTGAGCTAGGTGGATTCAAGCAGCACAGTATCCCATGCTCCGTTCCAAAGTGGGCACAGTTTGGTAGTGCAGGCTGCATGCCACTCTCTCTGAGCTAGGTGGACCCAAGCAGCTCAGTATCCTGCAGTCTGTTCCAATGTAGACCCAGTTTGGTGCAGCATTTTGCACGCACTGTCTCCGAGCTATGTGGACCCAGTTGCCTGTGTTTCCATGCAGCGTGGGGTCCTTGGCAGATTTGCGTGGGGTGGTGGATGGGACCAAGGGCAGCTCCCCTTGTTTCCCTGTAACTTCCACAAGCCAGGAGCTCTGGTACCGACCCACACACTGAATTCGGGCTGTATCTACCAGCTGCAACCCACAGGTGGGTTCCATACGAGCGTCCAGAGAGTGGGTTCAGGGCCTCTGTGGACTGAATTTTGACTTGGGACCAGGTCTAGCAGTGGTCTGTGGTGTGTAGGGCCCAACTCACTTAAAGTTCTCTGGATTTAACAGTCTGTGGCTCCATTCAAGTCCTTGGTCTCCGTGTAGTAGATCAGATACAGTGCTTGCTGGCACCACCATCTTAAGGATCTCTGTGGAGAATTTGATGGAGGCAAATAATTTAAATTCTGTCTTCCAATAATGTCTTGCTGTGGGAACATCTGTTCCCATCTGGTGCTAGAGAAAGCCCCTCTGATGATGACTAGATAAGGCATTTCTCTGTAAGTATAACAGAATATGGTTCAGAATCATTTCAATTTTTTGTCCAGTCATTTTTGGTTCTACACTAAGTCTCCAAAATATCCAGTCTCAGTTTCTTGGCTATCTAGGCAGTGTAGATCATAGGCTGCCTCTCATGGCATAGGACTTAAGTTTAATTAGACATTGGTTGGCCACTTCTAGAAGTTCTGTGCCACCATTGGTTTAGCTGGGTTGGTGTCCAGGTTTCTCTTTCCCTAGTGTGCTGAGTACCAAAGAGACTAGAATGTAGATGGCTCCATGAAGGCACCAGGTCAACCCAGCTACTTGTCCTCAGCAATGGGGCTTGACCATCAGTTTAGGAGAGTGGACCTTTGTCCTAGCATTAGGTTGGTTTGCTTAGGGACATCCAATGGAACCCCTTAACCACCAGCTCACCAAATGCAACCAAGTTCCACAACTGAAAGTCTTGCCTGCTACAAAAAGATGACCAGTTCAGACTCTATGTCCTCCATGACTATAAGTCCTCAAATAGGGTCAACCTCTGAAATTCCAGAAAGTTTTTACTACACTAGGTTTCCACACTGTCCCCAAGTATCTCCCCAATACCAGCCATCTCTCCTTATACTCTCTCCTCTTATTTCTTCCCATGTGATTGCTCCTGTTCCTGTCCCCAACTGCCCATAGTCTTCCTTCAAAAATTGATTCTATTTTCCCTTCCAAGGGAGATCCATGTGTCACATGTAGAACCACCCTCCTTACATAACCTCTATGGGATTGTGGATTATAGTTTGATTATCATTCACTTAATAGATTATATCCATTTATAAGTGAAACATATAATATGTATCTTTCTGTATCTATGTTACTGCACTCAGGATTTTTCCCTCGTTTATCATTTGCATGCAGATTTGGTTATGTCATCTTTTTAACAGCTATATAATACTCAATTGAGCAAATGTACAATGTTTTCTTAATCTATTCTTCCACTGAAGGAAATCTAGGTTGTTTCTCTTTTCTTGATATTATAAATAAAGAAGTAATGAACATAGATGAGCATATGTACATCTAGTAAGTTGGACTGTCTTTTGGGTATATGCCCAAGAATGGTATAATTGGGTCTTGAAGTAGATTGATTACCAATTTTCTGACAAACCACCTTATTGATTTCCTAATGGCTATACAAGTTTGCATTCCCAGTAACAATGGAGGAGTGTTTCTCTTATTCTAAGTTCTCTTCAGCATGAGCTATCATGTTGGCTAGCCAGTCTTGTGTCAACTCGACACACAAACTAGAGTTATTAGAAAAGAGGGAACCACAGATACGATCCACCTGTAAGACATTTTTTTTCTAATTAGTGTTTGATGGAAGATGTCCCAGTCTATTTTGGGTAGTTCTATACCTGGGCTGGTGGTTCTGGGTTCTGTAAGGAAGCAGAATGAGGAGTCCATATAAGCAAGCCAGTAGGCAACATGCTTCCATGGTCTCTGCACCAGCTTTTGCCTCCAGGCAAGATTTAGTTCCTGTCCTGAATTCCTTCAGTGATGAACAGTAGTACTCCAGAAGCATAAGCCCAATAAACCCTTTCCTCCTCAGCTTGCTTTTTGGTCATGGTGTTATATTGAATAAATAGAAACACTAAGACAACTGTCACTTATGTAATTGATCTTAACCATTCGTACAGGTTTAAGATAGAATCTCAAAGTAGTTGTATTTCTACTTCCCTGATTGCTAACGATGTTGAGCATTTATTTAGGTGTTTCTTGGCCACTTGATATTCTTCTGTTGAGAATTCTCTGTTTAGATCCATATCCCAATTTTTTAATTTGGTTATTTGTTTTTTTAAATCAAATTTCTATATATTTTGGATATTATCCCTCTATCATATGTATAGTTTTAAAAATGTTTTGCTATTCTATAGGCTGCTGCTTTGTCCAAATGACAGTGTCATTTGCCATGCAGAAGCTGTCTCATGAGGTGCCATTTATTAATTGTTTATGTTAGCACTTATGCTATCAGTGTTCTGTTCAGAAAGTCTTCTCTTATGCCAACATATTCAAGGCTATTCCCATTTTCTCATCTTTCCAGTCAGTGTATCTGGTTTTATATTGAGGTCTTTGATCCATTTGGAGTAGAGATCCATGCAGAGTGATAGTTATAAACTGTTTACATTTTTCCACATGTAGCCATCCAGTTTGACCATCACCATTTGTTACAGACTCTGTATTTTTTCTAGTATGTCTTTCTGGCCTCTTTAACAAAAATCAAGTGTCCACCTATGTGTGGATTTATGTCTGAGTTTTCAGGTAGGTTCTATTGATCAGTGTGTCTGATTTTGCTGCTACCATGCAGTTTTTATTACAGTAGTTCTATAGTACAACTTGAAATCAAAGATGGTAGGGCATCCAGCAGTTCTTCTTTTGCTCACAATTGTTTTATCCATCCTATTTTGTTATTGTTTTAGCTGCTGCTCCTGTTACTATTTTTTTCACACAATGTTGAGAATTGTCCTTTCAAGATCTTTAAAGAATTATATTTTGAATCTTAATGGGGAAAGCATTGAATATGTAGATTGCTTTTGGTAGGATGGCCAATTTTACAATGTCAATCCTTTCAATCCATGAGCATGAGAAACCTTTCTATCTTCTGACATCTTCTCCAATTTCTTTTTTCCTTTGTTTTTTTCTTTTTTATTAATTAAATGTTTTTATTTTTACATATACTCTTATATTATTACACATATATACAACAGATTACCTATAGCAAGAAAAACCATGAAAAAATCAGAGATTATGTAAATGTTATATTCTTAGGGTTTTGGCTATTTGTATTTGACAGCAATGAAGAAAATATCTTTCCTATCTTGGAATATCTAAATTTCTGAATGTAAATCATTGCATCACTTCTTCTCATTATCAATTTAAAATATCTATCTAGACTTAAAAACATCTTAACCCCTAAAGGACTAAGCTTCCTTGTTAAACTAAGCTACCTGGTCTTCAACTCCATCAAACACTTGAGAAGGAAGAAACTTGATTTCCTGAGTATGCTGGGAGTTCAGGTTAGTAGCTTTTGAAATGAGAAGATGAAAGAGACCATTTGCTACATGATTATTCACCCAAAACTCTCTATAATGTTGGAACATCTTCTTCAGCCTTCTGCCCCAAAATATCTGACAGACATATTTGTGAGGTACTAACTACTGAGGACTTGCTTACCCTGTCTTGGCAGAGTTTGGCCATTGACTCTGCCTGCACCCAAGCTTGCCCTTTTTAAGGCAGAATTCTGTCTGTGGTAGAAAAGAGGACCTTTTGTCCAGTGGCTTGTTTCCCACATTTGAAGCCATCTCAGTGAGGAGGTTCTTTGATGCTTATCATCCTCTTTGATGTAGGCTGAGTGGTGTCAGTAGCTCACCTGTCTCATTTTCTGTGAATCTTTAAAATAAAAAAACAACATTTTAAAATGCCATATTCTACATGTCTCTGAGGATTTGAAGACCTTAGCTAACTATCCTACCTTATCTTTGTGTAGAATAATATCTATCTGCCACACTGAAGATACATATTCTTGTGATAAAAGTAGACTAGTAACTGACATGACCATGATTTGACCAACTAACAATTAACTTGTATAATTTATTTATCCTAAATAGCCTCCTACAATAGCACTTTCAAAGTATTCGAAGTAAACCTTGTATTATAATTGAGTTATATGGGTAAAATACCTCATACTAGAGTACACACACACACACACACACACACACACACACACACACACACACACACAAATAGTGTGTGTGAAGAATAATCTTACATTTGAATTTTATACCACTGTATCTAGAATTAAACTTATTTTGCATCTATATACAAAATTTTATACCAGTGAATTAAAAATAAATTTGTGAGTGACAATTGAGGCATTAAGTTGAGTAGATTCACTAATCTACTTTTTGTTCTATCTTCCCTATGTATTCCTATATTCCACCTTCTTTCTTTTCAACCCCTATCTCCAAACCTTAGAAAGTAAGATAAAGAAAAAAGAGACACCACTGTGTCTTACCTTGTTTTCTCCCAAAATAGGACCTATAGTAACTTGTATCCAACTCCCATTGATAATAACCCTCCATAGCCCAAGGAATCAACAAAAACCTAACCAACACCCTTAAAGGAAATGGGACATTGTTCTCTTAAGGTTTCTTCCAGCTGATTTGGGATGGATGTAGGAGCCAAAATAAAATTGGGGAAACAGATAAAAAAAAAAGCTACGAATGACATTTGTGGTCAGTTTCTAAATGTTGAGAAAGTCCAGGCTTAATTAGGGTCCTGTATGGGACAGTCCAAAATGCTGGACCAATTGGGATTGGAATCTTTCTTTGAAAGTATCCTGGGATCTGTCTTGTTCTGATGAGGAACAGCAACTGAAGCACTTGGTGCTAGAACATGAAGGATGCAGGATGTCAGTGTCCAGCATGCTGAGAGGAATGCATCCTGTCAGATCTGATCCAATGTCAGTTTCCAGTTCTGTTGTTCAATTTCTTTTTTCCAAGACCTGAAATTTTTATCATACAAGTCTCTCAAATACTTGTTCAAATTACTCCAAAATATCAAAATATTTTTATATTATTTGAGGCTTCTATGAAAGGTGTTGTTTCTCTGATTTTTTTCTTAGTCTGTTTATTGATTGTATATAAAAGGAAAATGGATTTTTTAAATTTTTTATTAATTTATTCTTGTTATATCTCAATGGTTATCCCATCCCTTGTATCCTCCCATTTTTCCCTCCCTCTCATTTTCCCCTTATTCCCCTCCCCTATGAGTGTCCCTGAAGGGGATTTCTTCCCCCTGTATATGCTCATAGGGTATCAAGTCTCTTCTTGGTAACCTGCTATCCTTCCTCTGAGTGCCACCAGGTCTCCCCCTCCAGGGGACATGGTAAAATATGAGGCACCAGAGTACATGTGGAAGTCATACCCCACTCTCCACTCAACTGTGGAGAATGTTCTGCCCATTGGCTATATACTCACTTATATCTGCATACTAGCCCAAGTGGCATGTCCCACAAAAGCCTTCACTTACCAGGAAACTGGGACAGAGGGGAGGACATTCTATTGGGTCTCTAGATGAGAGAAGCATGGGAGAATAGCAAAGTAGAAGGATCCAGAGGGTCCTAGAAACCTACAAGTTGAACATTATGATAGGCAGATTTGGGCCTAGGAGTCCCGCTAAAACTAAGGCACCAGCCAAGGACAGTACAGGTGGTCAACTTTAAACCCCTACCCAGATCTAGCCAATGGGAAAATGGATTTTTTTATTCTTATAGTTAATTGTGCATCCATCCACTTTGATGAAATTTTTTATTAGCTTTAGGAGTTCTCTGGTGGAATTCATAGAGTAACTTATTTATACTGTATCTAAAAATAAATATATTTTTAATTCTTCCTTTTCAATTTGTATTCCCTTGATCTCCTTCAGTCATTTCATTGCTCAACCTCAAATGCCAAGTGCTATATTAAATAAATATGGAGAGAGTAGACAACCTTCTCTTGAACCTGGTTTTAGTGGAATTGCTTTGAGTTTCCCTCTATTTAATTTGATGTTGACTATAAGCTTGTTTAAGTGTCTTTGTTATGTTTATGTATGTCCCTTGTGCCCCAAATCTTTCCAGAACTTTGATCATAAAGTGACATTGAATTCTGTTAAAATCCTTTTCTGAATCTAATGAGATGAGCATGTGTCCCTTTCCCTTTTTCAGTTTGTTTGAATGATAGATTACACACTTACTGATTTTTGTATATTGAATCATTCTTGAATCTCTGACATAAAGCCTACTTGATCATGGTAAATGACCATTTTGATGTGTTCTTAGAATTGAATTACAAGTGTTTTGTTGAGAATTTTTGCATCTAAGCTCCTAAGGGAAATTGGTCTCTAATTTTTTTTTTTTTTTTGGTATGTCCTTTGTGGTTTGGGTATCAGGAAAACTATGGCCGCAGAGAATGAATTGGGCAATTTTGAGGAATGATTTGAAGAGTACTGGTGTTAACTTTCCTTGAAAATCTTGTCAAATTCTGTGCTAAAAACAGTCTTGTCCTATTTTTTGTTTGTTTGGTTGGTTGGGTTTTGTTTTTGGTTTTTTAAAATAGGGATAGTTTTAATGACTGCTTCTATTTTACAAGGGGTTATAGGTCTATTTAATTCATTGATCTAATCTTAGCTTAACTTTGGTAAGTGGTATCAATTGAGAAAACTATTTATATGTTTTGGTTTAGTATAGTTTTAGTATTTAAAGTATGACCTTATGATTTTCTGGATTTTGTTCCTGTCTATTGCTATGTCACTAATTTAGTTTCTGATTTTGTTAATTTAGATATTGCATCTCTGCTTTTTCATTAGTTTAAATAAGGATTTGTTGGTCTTATTTATTAATAGTCTAGGTACTGATTTCTGAATTTCTCTTTGTTGGGTGGGTGTTTTTCCCTGGTTTCTGTTAGTGTGATGTCTGTGTGTTGCCTTTTTCTCTCTGGCCTGTTCAGCTAGTGTCTTCAGAAGGAATATCTGCTGGTGTTGGAGGCTGGGTAACTGGGTTGGGAAAGAACATTGGAGAAAAAGGTCTGGTGAGCCATTGGTATAGGGTCAAAGAGGAATGGGAGATAGCAGTTGATTTTCAGCTACAGTGTTGGATGATGTTGGTGCAGGAATTGGATCCCAGGAGCAATATGAGAGGTGTGGATGTGCCTTTAGTCCTATTATTGCCCTAGGAAGAGCTTCCCTTCTAATGAGTTCAGGGAGCAAGTCTAGGAGAATGTGGTCTGTGGATCCACAGGAGATGTGGGGCAGAGTGAAGGAAGACTCAAGCTGGCACTCCATTGCATGTTCGGGATGAAACAAGGGAATTAGGTCTTGGGAACAGAGAGAAGAGAAGGACTATGGGTATCCTACTTGGTTTTCTGGCAGGAAGCTTCCCATTTTAATTAGCAGGAGACAGATCTCATGCCAAGAGGCATATCATAAATCCAAATTATCTTCTTTCTCAGCCCCTTGACAAAAATTCACAGTAACCATCTATACACAAGTAGTAATGAATCCCCTGTTCAAACTGTCCTAATGAGACACCACGCTGATTTATTAATTCAGTAAAAGGGTTTTCTAACTGTAAATTTTTGCCAAAACTTAACTCCCAGCTCTCTTAGTTAGGGTTTTATTGCTGTCAAAAGACACCATGACTATGGCAGCTCTTATGAAAGAACACATTTAATTGGGCCTGACTTACAGTTCAGATGTTTTGTCCATTATAATAATGGCAGGAAGCATGTTGGCATGTGGACAGACATAGTGCTGGAGAGGTATCTGAGAGTTCTTTATTTTGATCTGCAAGCAGCAGGAAGAGAAACTACTTCACTGGACCTGGATTAAGCAGCTAAGACCTCAAAGCCTGTTCCCAGAGGTATACTTCCTCCAAAAAGGCCACACCTACTCCAACAATGCCATACCTCCTAATAGTAGTGCTACTTCTAATGGGCCTATCAGGGCCATTTTCTTTCAAACCATCACACCAGCATTTCTATACAGTTGCTGCTAAAGGGAGTGCTTGAATTAAATGAGAGTTGTATTTACTAAGAAGAAGTGCCATCAATCCCACCTGGCTAGGAACTAATTCTTTTCTAAAGGGTTTGTAGAGCCATGTTGTCTAGAAGTGCCTATGGAGCCAGACATCCCAATGCTAATCCCAGTACTGCACTGGTAGTCTTGAGCTTTAATATTGTGGATGGATCTCAGATGCAAGACATAGGGCAAAGGAGAAGAACTCAAGCCAGAAGTCTGCATACAGTATGGTTCTATATCTGCAATGCTCTGGGAAAAGTAAAATTATAGAACAAAATTGGATCAGTGTTTGCTGTACCTGGAAGCCAAGTCTGAGAGCTGATTAGAAAGAAAATATGTTCAGAGCTGTATTAAAATTGTGATATGTCTGTCTTGATTGTCATCTCTTATTCCTCAAAACTCACACAAAAAATATACAACAAAAGAAAAAGAGTTCTTGGGTTGGGAGATAATTCAGTTTGTAAACTACTCTGAGCACAAATACCAGAGTTTGATTCCAGGAAGCCACATTAATTAACCAGATATACAGGCTGAAGAGATGGCTCAGCTTTTTAGAGCATCAGCTCTGCTTATAGAGGTTGGATTCTCAGCACCCACATGGCGGATCTATAATTCCAACATGGGCACCAGACATACATGTAAGGCACAAACATACATGAAAACAAGATATTTAATGCATATTTAAGCCATTATTGTTACCCACATTTGTTATCCCAATATTAATTTAGAAGGACTCTATACAGATAGATCCCTGTGGTTCACTAGCCAACCAGACTAACCTAATCTGAGACACAAATACAAATACACACAGATCCTTGAAAGAGATTTTGTCTACACAAACAAGCAAGAATAATATCTAATTGTTCCCTGGCAAAACACACAAACACCAAGAGTAAATTTAATTAGATGCTAAATTAAAAAGAAAAATACACTCTTTTTAAATGCTCATTTTGCCATTTAATTACCAAATGGCATAGCTTTCCTTGCTAAATCTCACTGTGCTTCAGTTTCTTTACTTAAAAAAGCAAATAAAAGCAGCCTTATCTAAGAACTCTTACAAAGACTGTTAATATGAACAAGGCACTTATAGTCTAACAACATGGGAGATTTGTCCAACGTAATATTGTCATCATGATTCTCGTCACCCTCTGTCCATCCTCATGTCAGGTCTAACAGCTTCTGGTGACTCTGACTAAATCCTGACATTGTTCTGTCCCTTGCTAAGATCTAAAAGGCCTTTCTAGCCACAGCATGTCACATCTCCTGAGCTGGGTTTGGGCCTCTATTGCCATTGCACTTCAGACAAGCATCCATTTTCTATGAGATCTTCACAGGCAGTAAAGTGAATAGATATTTTGGAATCTGGAGCCAAGAAGCCTGGGCTCATTTCCTGGAGTGACTTCAGGGATTTCAAAGATACTATCCCTGCTCTGTGCATATTATTTACAAGAATTAGCAAGGCTCAAATGCACAGAGAAGGGGGGAAGCTACTCAATAGTTTCTCCATATATAAAACACTGTGAACTATTATTAACCATCTAACAGAGATTTATCACAAATTTGAGGTTTCATGATTAATGCAGCTGTAAAAGTGCCCTAGACCTTAGTAGTCCCTGAGATCATAGTACAACTGACTCTGTGATAAAAAATACTGTTTGGGCCATAAAACTCACCATGTAGACAGTACCACCTACCAAAAAAAGAAGGACATTTTAAACAATTTTCATTAGGTCCTTTTTAATTTCAGCACACAGGGGGGTAGAGGCAGGCGGACCTTTGTGAGTTCAAGGACAGCCTGGCCTACAAAGTGAGTCCAGGACACCCAAGGCTACACAGAGAAACTCTGTTTCAAAAAACAAACATAGAAACAAACAAACAAAAAATATTTCCTTTGTCACCCAGTCAGCCCCAGATATTAGGGTTAGAATTTTTCTTTTAAAAATTAAAAGTATAAGTATTTCCTAGTTGCTGTTGGTGTCTCAAAAGATGTTTAATAACAGACCTGATTGGGACAAGAACTTTTTCATAAACTGAAAGCCACCGTCATCTTCTCTGATGATGAGACACAGTAAGACTTGGAGATACAGAAAAAAATGTTGGAGTCCTGATCTTTGTAGAAGAATACATTCTAGCTGAAAGTTCTGTGTCCAATCAAAAGATAAAATTGGATGATCTCTCAGACTGACAACAAGGATTCCCAGGGATAAAAGTAAAAACCACCCCCCTGCCCAGGATTGGCCCAACACCAAGTTCCTATACTTGTTCAACTAACCAGTTCATCCACCCACATCTAGACTAAACAATACCCAATGATCCTGGAAACAAAATGGGAAACTGAAGTTCATGTTGCCTGCCTTGGAAAGACAGACATTCTGGTGTCCAAACCATCACCCTGGAATATGCCTCTTCTGCTTATGAAGAAACCTGAGGCCTCTGATTCTCAAGACTCTGATTCTTCCAGAAAAACAGGTGTTCACTGTTTTGAACATGAAAGTTGAACATGAAGTTTTGAACATACTTCAGCCTCCCATTGGCAGAGGTGAGTCAACCCATGTTTGTTTTTAAATGGATAAACCCAGTGGGAGATTACAGCAGGCAACAAATCTGGACCAGGTGGCCCCAGGATTTAAAAATTCTAAATGCCAACTTTCTGTCCTTCTGTCAGAGGTTTCCTGGGAAAATAGGTTATAAAGGGGCTAATAAAGAACCCCTGCAAGAGTTATAGACTTCAGGTTACAGAACATAAGCTAAGAAAGTCCAATTTTGTCAAAGGCTTCCTATCTTGGCTACCAGATGAATGGAGGCAAAAGGAGCCTATCTCAAAGTAGGATTGCTGCCATTTCAGATGACAACTCCAAAGACTAAGAGACAGGTTTGAGATTTCCTAGGTATCTCAGGATATTGCTGCCTCTGGACACCTGAGTTTGTGAAAATAGCAAGGCTAGAGTGCTAAGCCCCTAACCTGGACTAAAACTAAACAAAAGGCATATGTAGGCTTTAAAAGCAGTTGACTTCTGCTCTGATGCTAGAACTTCCAGAGTCTCAAAACCTTTTTATCTGTTTGTCCATGAAACAAAACAGAAAAGGGGTTTTAACCCAAATTACAGAGCCTCAGAAGTACACTATGACATACCTTTTCAAAGGATTGGACCCTGTAACCACAGGACAGCCCACTTGTCTAGGAGCTGCCATGGCTACCTCTAGTTTAGTAAAGAAATGCAAACAAGTTATCTCTGAGTCAAGATCCTTTTTTTTTTAACTTTTATTGAATGTCTATGATTTACACATCATGCACCAAAATCCCTCTCCTCCCATGAGTAAAATAAAACAAACAGACAAAAATCTTGTCACAGAAGCTGTAGTGTATCACGCAATATATCCTTTTGTCCACCTATGTTTACTTTCAAATGTTTATTGCTAAGAGTCATGGGTCTGGTTGGAGGCCTACACTATTGTTACTGGATCCTCACTGGGACTGCTGTCAGATAAACCATTGTTGCTGTGTGTCAAGAAGATTCTTAATCTTTGAAACTGCAAATCTGGCCCCTTCATGTATTCTAGCAGGTCATACATGGGGTAGATGTTGGGGTGAGGTTCACTCAGAGCCTTGGATCAGAGCCACTCTCTTGTCCTCAGGGCAGGGCCTGCTATCTTGCTTGCATCATCATGGCAGGGCCAGCTCTCCTGCTACCATGTGCTCAGGCCATGGCTGACTCACCCACTCCCATGTAATCAGGGCAGAGCAAGCTCACCTGCTCCTGTGTCCTCAGGGCAGGGCTGGCTCACCTGCTCCCATGTCATCAGGGCAGGGCCAGCTCTCCTGCTCTGTGTCCTCAGGTCAGGGCCCTCTCTCCTGCTCCTATATCATCAGGGCTTTAATGTTGAAGGATGATCCCCACAAAACCATAGTGGGTCACCCTACCGTCTTTAAGTTCTATTCAATATTCATACAAAAATAAAAGACCTGTTCAATATGTCCTTACTATTAGTATCTTAGAAAATAACAATATGTATGAGAAGACATGCACACCTAGGAAAGAAGAAAAGTAGATATATTTAATTTCCTCTTAATTTCTATATTTTTACTTCTAGAAATTCTCCCTGGGAATATGTGTACATACATTTAAATATACATATATTTCATAGAAATATCTTCCAAGTAGTGGGGAGATTCTTGTCCATTTGAACAGTGGAATATATGCTTAAAGCCAAACCATTGTCTCTCAGTGACTTGTCAATGTGCAGGGATCTGAGCCATCTCCCAAGTGTGACATACTCACTCAGTGTGTTCACTTACCTGTAAGTGTCTTGTCTTATCACGAAAGTGATCAAATCCATGTTGAGTAGATTGGAATACATTTGTTCCTTAGGTGGTAGTTTTTTACAAATATTCAGTGTCCTAGTTTCTTTTCTATTGATAAGATAAACTATCCTGACAAGACAGTGTTGCCTACTAATTTACTTAAGCTCTGCAAGCTTTGTTCACTGTTACACAGTTCAGAAACCACTTCCTATGGAAATGTGTTCCAACAATGGACTAGGTCTTCTGACATCAACTGAGAATCAAAACAATCCCTCCTCAGGCCAAGTTCTTCGATATAATTCTTCATTAAGACTCTCTTCCCAGGGAACTGGAAAGAAGTTTTAGCAGTTAAGATCATTTGCTGCTTGTGCAGAGGACCCAAGTTCAGTTGCAAGGATAATAGTTCTGTTCCCCAAACCCAAGTCAGATGGATCACAATCACCTCAAACTCCAGATCAAAGAGGATCTGGTCTTTATAGACACTTGGACTCATATGCACAGCACCCACACTCAAGCACATACATACATATGCAAATAAAATGAAATATTTTTTTAAATTAAGACTGTCCTCTCACATGTTGCAGCTTGTGACAAGTTGACAAAAGAAATTAACCACATATGAAAATCATTAAGAAAAGCAAATGACAGCACTATGGAAAACTTTCTCAAAACCTTGGTATCCTGTGGAGAGACATTATACAGTATTGCACATAAAACCTATCACTTGAAACTGAATTTTTCACATCTGACTGTTGGACTTTTTCCACATACATACAAAAGATTTTATCCCTTAACTAGGACATAAAAAGTGCAGACAGGAAATGAATAAGTCTAGTTCATTACCATCAGGCTAATTCACATTTCAACTGCTCACTTCATCTAGTGCCATACAGAACCATTGGCTTTCTTGTTTCGGGAAGTTTCTTTAAAAATAGAAAGTTAGTTTTAATAATAAGGAGTGAAGTTTTTGGGCTTCTCTCAGACATTTCATCTTTTTATGGCTGAAATATTTCCTATGTCAAAAAACCATCCATGCCATAAATATCACACTGTTCTTTCTCTAGTCCTTGTAAGAACTGACAACCCTCAAAGTTGCCATCTAGTACAGTACAACTCAGAGTGTGGTCCTTGAGCATGGAGTATACCTTGACTACCATTAATACTGCTTTGTGAAAGTTTTGTATTAAGTTTATTTCTGAACAGCTCTCTGAGAGAAGCTGCCAGACCAGAGAGCCTCCCACACCTCCAGATAAAACTTTAGCAGCTGCACATTCTCCTCTAACAGTTGGTAACCAACTCCAAGACATTTCCCATGGTTGTTTGCTTAGGGGTCCACTTGATGACTGTGTTCATGTACATGAAAAGCAAGGGAGGGAACTTAGCTGTGAACACTTTGATCCAGAACTGCTGTAACCATCCTGCCAGGAATGAATTAAGATCGTTGAAAGAAACACTTGTGCCCCTTGATTTTCCTATCAACTTACTGAAATGATGGTACTCAAGGATTTAGAATTTCCCTAGAGGTCACATACTTAAAGGAAAAAAGAAAGAAAGAAAGAAAGAAAGAAAGAAAGAAAGAAAGAAAGAAGGAAGGAAGGAAAAAGGCTAAAGTCTGGTGCCAGCCAAAAGAGTAACATGTCTCTCAAAGTGAAATTTCACACAATTCTGATAATTTATTGGAACACCTGTAAGAGAGACAAGTGCTGTTGCAATGATGATGGTCTCACTTTGATCAGAACTGTTTATCTAGGTGTATCTCTGGCCTTGTACTTAAAACTGGGAAGATGGTCTTTGGGGAGGGAGGCAATGTTGGACCTCTGTTCCTCTTTCCAATGTGACTACTCAGACTAAATCTCTAGTCTTTCTTATTCTTAAAAATATTAGTTTTACTTGTTGGTTTAATTATTCTACTGAGGACTTGGCTTGTTAGTGCAGCTATGGACTATGCTGTGATCCTACAAAATCTGCCAATACTCAGGTGACAATGTCTGGATATGAAGAGAAGAAACCTTGTGTGAATGTGTATTATTGACATAGGCACAGCCTTATGAAAGACCAGTACTCAGACTACTGTAAATTTGACAAATCCAGGATTGAAAAACCTTCCTCTGCTCTGAGTGTAAATGTTGGTAGTAGTGTGAGTACCCATGTTTAGGAATGACTGACTGGTATATACAAGACCAGGAATTGCTGTTTATTCCTCCAAGAACTCTATAACTTGATACTGCTCATGTACAGTGACTTCCTACAAAAAGCAGCTAACTGCTTTTCCTATGATATACATAATAACATGCTGAGGTTTAGGGTTGCTGCATAGTTGATACCACTCCATCAGAGTCCTCACAACACACCTGATACCAGCTTCTCTGTGCATGTGTCTGTTTTGTTCATTTACCTCACCACCTTACATGGGTCAAGCCCAAAGGCATGCAAGTCAAGGTACCTAGGCTGGTGTCCAGAGATAATTAATATGGTGTTCTGTAAACAAGTGGTCTAATAGTCTGCAGACAACATGAGTTCACAGATAAGCACTAGAAAAAACTGAATTTTTAAGCAAGCAAGCATTTTTTCTTTAGTAAAAGAAATTGACACCTATTTTTTTTCATCCACAAGGCTGTGAATGGATGTGTTAATACCTGGTAGTCTTTGCTCTTCTGTAAAGCCAACTCTTATCAGAATACCCCATACTCCTGAGCATTCTCAGTCAGTAGAACTCATCATCCTTATGCTTATTATAAACCCTTTCTCCCTCTATCCTTATCCTGGGCAGTTTCTCAGTCAATAGAATCCATTCCTGTGAAAAACCTTATAGGAGCTTTGCAAAACACATGTGTTTTTCAGGGGAGTTTTAATGTAGCCACACCTTAAGCTTTGTTGTATTATTTTCAGCAAGAAACTTTTCACCAAAGTTTTACTGTGTTTAAATATGTAAAAACTAAATTAGTTGGTGCCAGACTCCAGTATTTGACCCAACAACCGTGTTGACCCTGAGTTTCATGCTTATACTCACCCAGATCGCTTCACTGTCATCCCTTACACATGCAGGTGCACTCACAATAATCATTTGAATAGTAAGCAGAAGTCTTCTCTCTTGGTTTTCTTCAGCCCCAGTTCCAAAGCAGCTGGAGGAAGCATGGAATTCATAGGACAGTGCACACTCACCAAGTGTCCAGCAAACCCTTTGCTTTTTCTTCCTGTTCCCAGTATTTTTATTTGTTTTGGTTTTTTTGTTTGTTTGTTTGTCTTCTGTCTGTCTGTTTGTTTGTTTGTTTTTTTTAGCAAAACTACACTCACCTCACGGGCTGAGCAAACATCCTCACAAGACCACTACACAGGGAGGCACAACTAAAGAAATTGAGTGTGCCAGGACTGAATGACAGAGTCACAAGACGAGGCACTAGAATTAGAGGCTCTATTGCCCTTACAAAGGCTTCTTCCAGTCCTTTGATAGAAGTTGCAGATATTTCCTTTTAGAGCCCTCTCAATCATCAAACAAGAGAGTAAAGTTTAGGAACATAGGCAACATGTGCATTCAGAAGACACTGGCTAAAAAGACTAGCAAATATTCAGTGAATTTTGTTTTTAACCTCTAAGGTTAAGTGCAAGGCACAACTAATTGAATCAGTGTGTAGCATGTCTAGGAGAACAGTAGGGAATGGCTGTTATGAAACTAAAGATAAATGGGCCAGTTGTTTCTAAGAATTTATGTGTGCTAGCAAATTAGAATATGGACAAACATAGACAAACACAAGGTGTGATTTATATATTTAAGGGGCCCTCTGTTTAATAGAAGTGCTTTTAACATGGAGTTAACTTCTAGAGTCAGCATGTGTGATCAAAATTGTAACAAGTTTCATTTGAAAAAAGTTAAGTGACCTTTCCTGGGAAGACATGAACAAATGTCCATCAACTGCATATAGAGCAACTAGGACAGAGCAGAAGTTATTCCACTCCTGTCTAACTTAGTGAATCAATGCATTGCTCTCAGGTGTTACTTACAGAAACATGGGTGACTCAAAGTCACTATGAAGGCTGAATCATGAAATCTACATCCATTAAGTTTCCTGCTCAACCTGCAGACAGTTCCACAAAAGCTTCTTTTTCCCTAGCAAGAGTGTACTGCCTTGATAAGCTTCCAGTCCAGCCTTGCGGATCCTGTAACTCTTTGCCCTTCTTGTCAATTTAGTAGATGTTTTATTTGCATGAACCCTTGTCTTTGGGAAGGAGCCATATATTACTCCTAGGCTAAACATGTTCATTCTTTGACTAAAACAAAGATACATGTATGCTATGTGAAACTTAAGCATTTACAAATTACAGATCTTCTCAGTAAGGAACAAATCCCAAGAAGTAGGTCATGTACATGAAAACAATTGAAGGTCTTCAAACTTCACCCATTCCCTTTTTAATAGACACATATTTTTATGGTTCTTGTTCTTGTTTGGTTGGATTTAGTGGGGATTGCTTATTTGTTTGTTTTTGTTATTGGTGTGTGTGCATGTGTGTGTGTGTGTGTGTGTGTGTGTGTGTGTGTGTGTGTGTGTGTGTGTGTGTTGGTAGTGGTTGTGTGTGTATGTGTGGTTGGTTGTTGTTAAGATAGGATCTTATATACTCTTGAGCAGTCTTGAATTTATTTCCTATATAGCCAAGTACGATCTCAAATATCTAATCTTCCTACTTCTATCTACCCTACAAAGTGCTAGACTTATAGGTAACAATCACAATACCCTGTTTATGCTATGTAGGAGATTTGTCCCAGGGCAGCATGCATGATAGGCAAACATACAACCGAGCTTTTGCTTTAGCCTCTACAGATTTGCTTTGCCATACACTCACCTTTGTTCATGCCCTTTTGGGGTCATGTGCTTATGACTTAGCCTTCACTTCTTGCTTTCTTCTCACACTCTATTCCTTTCTTGTTCCTTGTTTTGTTGTGTTGTGTTTTGTTTGTTCTTTGTAGGTCACACTGCATGAGTTAGATGCATGAAGGTACAACATGGCCAGTGTTCTACCAGGAAAGCCTAACTGCAATGTATAGAAGATTAGTTTAACAGCAGGTTCACATGTAAACCTCACATGGATTTATGACTTAGATATCTTTATTAGTTACTTTTCTGTTGCTGTGATAAAATGCCACAACCAAGGCAACTTATAGAAGGAAAGTCTTATTTTGGTTTGTATGCTTTCAGAGATATAGAGTCCATAATGGCAGACAGAATTACTCATGGCAACAAGTAGCAGACATGACATCAGTAAAAAAAAAAAGTAAGAGTTCACATCTGGAAACAAAAATGGGGAACAGAGTGAGCAAATTGGAAATTCCCTGAGTCTTTAAACTCTCAATGCCTGTGTCCAGTGTTATACCTCTTCCAACCCGGCCAACCTCTCCTAAAGCTCCCTAATCATCACCACAACCTGTAGACCAAGTGTTAAACTACATGAGCCCATGGAGGTACAGCCTTATTCAAACTACCGAATATCTTAATTCTAAAGAAACTCTATTATTTGGAACGCTCAAACATATCCCTAACAAACTCATGTCTCACAAGAGAGATTGTACCACCTTGCTGAGGGTTCCAGTATACACTATCAATATATTGGACTTTGATTCCAATACCAAGGGACTGTGGCAACCAACAGGGACACCCTATCATGAACTGAAATTCTAGTTCAATGAATGTTGGTTCACTTTGATAACATGCTTAAAATATATTATTTTTATTATATAATCTCTCATAATAATTTCAACATCTAAATGCTTTTAGTTCCTTGATGTTATTCAACCACAAGAGATACCAGAAAATCTCTTGCAGTGCCAGAAAGCAGGTCACAGAGATTAATATTGAAGGAATTGTTTGGAACAGCCTACCTTGGACATTTTCTTACCTCTTTCGGCCCCTCACTCTTCTTGTTATCATTCCACCAATCATCACCAATGGAAGTATATTTATTCACTGTGATTACTACAGAAAGAACCAAAAACCATCTGTTATGTCCCACTTTATCCTCCCAGTGCACCAGGGTACACCAATGGCACTGCACTAAGAACATGTATTTATTTCATGATTTCAACTAGGATGCTACAAACCATTTGCTCTTAATGCTTTATATTTTCCATCAAGTGGTCCATAATCTATTTTCTACAGAAATGGATGTCTTTCTATCTATGCTCCACAGTAATTTGAAGCTGAAAATACAGCACTTCACACAACTCTCCTTACACACAACAGGCCTGTGCTTGTCTCCCCTATATGTTAAAAGTTCCTTTGGTATTAGGAATATGTTCCTGTTTGTTTTCAACTAAACTGAATGGGCCTATCAAAATAAAATTTTCTACAACAAAGTGGAGAGGTAAGCATGAAAGTATTCATGGTTATTAATAAATTATGATGTGAAGGAAGAACGGCCTTGAAAACCAATTCTTATAGCTGAAGAAATGGGTCAGAGATTAAAAACACAGACTGCTCTTGCAGAAGACTTGAATCCAGATCCTAGAATCCACATGAGGTGACTCTCAATCAACCACAACTCCAGCTTGAAGGCATCTTATGGTGGCTAATACTGTCCTCTGTGGGCACCAGTACTCACGTGTGTGAACACATATAGGTACACATACACACACACACACACATACACTTAAAAATAAAAATATCTAAATGCCCAGTGGAGTATGGTGACAGAAGTTTAGTATGGTGACAGAATTTTTTCTATGAACAAGATTCAGAATCACATCTTGCCAACAAATTGAGAATTTTGATTGTTAGATCAGTACTCATATCTACAGGGGCAAGAGTTTTGCATTAAGTGTATTCTTGAAGACTCTGTCCTTTATTCTATACATGATCAATGGGAAAATGTACTGCCCCACAGCCAGAGAATAAAGGCAGGGAGTCCTTCTGTGATGAGAATGGCTATAGGTATGTCTTAACTCTTTAATTGAAATAAAGAAGAAAAGCTCAGGGTTTGTGGGTGAAACCCTTTTGTGATGATTGGTTGCATATGTTAAAAGCCCAAAAAGCAGTCACAATGAAGCAACCAAATTCTAGATGAAGATAGCTAGAATCATGGGGACAAGGAAAAGTAAATCTGAAGCTCATACCATATGTAGGGATCATGATGATTCCCTAAGATATGCTGGTGCCTCCACAGCTGAAGAAGTGATCCTTATTATGATGAGAAGCTAATGTATTTGTAGTTTGTGTACATAGAACATTTGCTTAAAAAGAAGCTTTATTCATTGCATAATCACAAAGGGGGACAATGTCTTAGTTTCTGTCCTGTTGCTGTGAAGAGACTATGACCAAGTCAACTCTTATATGAGAAAACATTTAATGAGGAGATGTCATATAGATTTAAAGAATCATCATGGCAGGAAGATTGGCAGCAGACAGGCAGGGATGGGCTAATAGCTTACATCCTAATATCCAAGAGGCTGATAGAAAGAGAGAGACTAGGCCTGGCACAGGCCCTTGAAGTTTCAATGCCAACCCTCAGCAACACACTTTCTTCAGCAAGGCAACATTTCTAATTCTTCTAATCCTCTTAAACAATCCCATTCCATAGTGACTAGTTCAAATATATGAGCCTATGAGGGGCGTTCTTATTCAAACCACAGCCAGCAAGCTCTAGGTAATATTCTTCTGGATGGCCCAGAGGAATTTACAACAATTAAAATGTCTTTGATGATATGACTAGTGATATGATTAGAAGCCTTACTACCTAGCAGCTGAAGAGGAGCAGAAGCTGGCCATAGATGGGTCTACTCAAAAAAATTATACCATTCATTCTAGCCAAAGGTGCTGCTCACTCAGTTTCTTCAAGACACTGCCTTACCCATATTTGTCAGTATAAAATTTAGGTCTCCTTCAAATGCTAACAAGGATCTGAAGCAGTACCCTGCAACAAACTAGTTCAAATGAGCCTTTTTGAGAATTGCCACCATATTTTATGATTTGAAAATTGGCCCTGTAGATCTGTATTTTATCAGATATTAGAATGGTTACTTCAGCTTGTTTCTTAGGTCCATTTGCTTAGAATACAGTTTTCAGAACCTTTACTCTGATGTGATGTTTATCTTTACTGCTGAGTCGTGTTTTCTTGTGTGCAGCAGACTTATGGATCTTGTTTTCACATCCATTCTGTCATCCTGTGTCTGGGGAGTTGAGGACATTGATGTTAAGAGATATTAATGACCAGTGGTTCTTAGTTCCTTTTGTTTTGATGGTGATGGTGGTAGAGTTTGTGTGTTTCTGTGCTTTGCATTTGTGAATGTGAGGTTATTTAATTCCTGTGCTTTCCTGGCTGTAGTTAGCCTTCTTGAGTTGTAGTTTTCTTTCTAGTACCTCCTGTAGGTCTGGATTTGTGGTTAGGTACTGATTAAACTTGGTTTTGTCATGGAATATCTTGTTTTCACCATCTATGGTGATTGAAAGATTTGCTGGGTATAGTAGTCTAGGTTGACATCTGTGGTCTCATAATGTTCCATCCAGATCCTTCTAGCTTTCACAGTCTCTGTTGAGAAGTCAGGTGTAATTCTGATGGGCTTGCCTTTATATGTAACTTGGCCTTTTTCTCTTGAAGCTTTTAATATTATTTCTTTGCTCTGTACATTTAATGTTTTGATTATTATGTGATAGGAAGATTTTCTTTTCTGGTCAAATCTGTTTGGAGTTTTGTAGGCTTCTTGTATTTTTATGAGCATTTCTTTCTTTAGATTGGGAAGTGTTCTTTTATAATTTTGTTGAAAATGTTTTCTGGGCCTTGGGGCATGGAGACTTCCTCTTCTATTCCTATTATTCTTAGATTTGGCCTTTTTGTAGAGTCCCAGATTTCTTGGGCGATTTTTGTCAGGGACATTTTAGTGTTAACATTTTCTTTGATTGATGTTATTGATAACTTTGTATCTTCCACACTTGAGATTTTCTTTTCCATCTCTTGTATTTGGTTGGCATGGCTTGTGTCTATCATTCCTGCTCTCTTCCCTATGCTTTCCAACTCTAAGATTGCCCCAGCTTCTGTCTTCTTTGTTGCTTCTAATTCTTTCTTTAGGTCTTGAACTGCCATTTTCATTTCCTTCTCCGATTTGATTGAATTTTCCCGTAATTCTTTATAGGATTTACTCAATTCCTTCATTTGTTTGGATGTATTTTCCTGTAATTGTTTACAGGGTTTATTGAATTCCTTCATCTGTTTGGATATATTTTCCTGTGTTTCTTTGACTCATTTTCTTCTTTCAATGCTTCTATCATTTTCATCACCTCAGATTTAAAGTCTCCTCCTTGCACTTCATGGGTGCTCATATCTCCAGGGCTTGCTGTGTTAGGTTCACTGGTTTCTGGTATTGTTATATGGCTCTGAGTCTTCTTGCACTTTCTTCTAGGCATCTGGTTATTTCTGGAGTTAGCAGGTCTAGAGTTCCTCCAATGAAGTTTCTGTCTGTGTCCCACATTGGCTAGGCTGTTTGGGAGCAACTAAAGAGAACAGGAAGCCAAAGGTTGTTTGCTACAGGCCTGCTCAAGATGTTGGACAGTGTGTGTTAGAACCTTCACCCAGAAAAGCTCAGCTGGGTTCCCTGACTGTATCCCAATTGGTTTCAGCAGGAGAAGAGTGGGCTGATAGATTTTCAAGCCCAAATTTGCTCAGGTGCTTTACAGTCCTTTTTGAGATGCCAGCACTCTGTCTATCTACTGTGTTACATATGCTTCGCTGTGATCCAGTTGGGCTAGGCTGGCAAGCTGCTGGCCAGCTGAGAGGGATTAGAACTCAAAGCTGCTCAAGTAAAGCAGCTAATGTGGGGTGTGGCCCACACAGGACTCTCTGCTCTGTACCTAAGTGGATCAGACCAGTAGGCTGTAGTTGGTCAGGGTGAGATCAGAGCCAGAAGTTCCTAGCAGGATAGCAGCTAATTAGTATTGTGGCATGAAAAGCTATCTGCTTAACCTGTTTGCTTTGTGTCTTAGCTGTGTCTGAGAAGTATGTTTCAGGAGGGTGGGCAGAGAAAGACCAAGGCCTGAAATTTTTTGTAGGATGACAGCCAATGTGGATTGTGGCAGGTGCCTAGATTCAGCTCTGCTAGCCACAAGGTATGCTCCCAGTTGATAAGAAGCTGAGGTGCTATGAGAGATCAGAACTCCAAGCTGCTCAGATGTTCCACAGGCTCTCTTGAGATGGCAGAGGTATGCTTATCTTCTCTGTGACCCAACTAAACTAGGCCACCAAACAACTGGGAGTCCAGGAAAGATCAGAGCTAAAAGGTGCTTGGGTGCTCTGCACTCTTTCTTGGGAGGCAGCTAATGTGGATTTGTCCAGTGCTTGGACTCAGCTTTGCCTGTTTACTCCCTGTCCCAGATCCTTCAATCACTAGATGGGTGGGGAGAGTATGAAGTTGCAAGGATATCCCACAGTCCTTCCCAAGATGATGGCTAATGTAGGCTGTCTCCTGGGATTTTTCTGTGAGTTAGCTTGGTGGCCATGGGTTGGACTCACCCATGCACTACACAGTGTGGATCCATCTCTCTTAAGAATCAGCAGCACTGGTGTTCTGTAGCTCTTAGTTTGGTCTTTAGGATGCTGTGTTTTCCTGGTTTTCCCACTAATCAGATGCAGTGTGTGGTCGATGCTGCCATCTTGGATCCTCCTCTCTTGGTATCCCAAGTTATTTTTTTCTTGGAAAATGCTGATAGAAATTTTTACTAAAAAATCCAAGCATTCCTGTAGACATTAGGCATCTTTACTTCATAGCATGGCAATTGCTTATATGCATATCAATTTAGAATGTGTGAATTAGCTTTCCATTTAAAGTGAATAAAGTTACTCAGCAGATGAAGGATCTTGGGGCTATGCCTGACAACATCTTTTGATTCTTTGAGATCCACAGAGTAGAAAAAAGTATGAAATTCCTGCAAGTTATCCTCTTGACACATATGTGCATACACATACACACACAAGCACAAAATAAATAAATGTAAATAAGAAAATGGAAATGTATAAGGTTTGAAATATTAGGTCATAAAACAATATATAATGATTTCCTAGTGAAAACAAGGTAGCCAGACTAAGAGATTAGCATGCTCTATGAAAAATTAGATTCACTTAGCCATACAATCCTAATCTAAAGTAGTGTTTTTCTTTATTTCTTTTGTGTGTGCACATGTGTATGTGTGTGTATGTAAGTGAGAACATTCATGAAATTTGATTGCATTGTTCTTTCACTCTTCACTCTATTCCCCTGAGGCAGGATCTCTCATTGAATTCAAAGCTCACTGTTTTGACTAGGCTGACTCCCAGAATCTGCCTGCTTATGCCTCACAACACTGGAGTTGTAGACCAGCTTAGCAATTCCTGGATTTAGAAAACAAAACAAAAACAATCCATGAGAAGTATAGATTTAAACCCAGGTCCTTGAGCCATCTCGGCATCCCTTAAAATAAATTTTCCATCTTTGGTAGCAAAATTAGTTGATTATTAATTCACTGAGCATATTAATATAAATACATTACTTATGGAGTTATTATTCATTACACCTCAGCTTTAGTGTCTTCTCACTGGAAAGGGTGACTCCATCTTTCTTGCTAGCATCTACTTTTTCACATCCTTAAATGTTGATCTTATTTTTCAGTCTGTCGGATTTCCACATTTAAATATAGCATTACATACAGTGTGAATATAGATAGCATTTTACTAAAGACTGATTCCAGAAAAATGTCATAATTCTTCTTCCTTTCCAACAAAGTCAGTTGGAACAAGGAACAAGGAACTCGTTCAGAATCTATGAAGTCTCTCAAAAATTCATGGTGTCTCCTCCAAGAAACAACTTTATAAGTGACTCACTGAGCTATTACAATCTAATTATTTGGAGGGAAGTTTAAAAAAAGAAAGATAAGGTCAGACTCAAGTTGCATTTGGAACCTATCTTCTCAGCAGCAGTGGATATACACAAGAAGAAAGCACCCACAGTGTGAATGAGAGGACCAATCTACTTGTTGGGAAAATAACATCCTTGCTAGACACTAAGCCCAGAAAGAAATTCTCCTGTGATTGTCCTAGAATCAGAGAGACTTGACTATATCATGTCTTACAGGAGGTAATACTATTTCCACCTCCCTGATCCACACAAAAACTGAGAGTGTGAGTGAGATACAAACTTGAAATTTATTGGGAAGTTGAGTATTTTATGTAGGCTTTGAATTTTTACAAACCTACATTATTTGGAGTCCTTTAATGTATATCCCTCCCTTCCAACCCACTTACCCTAGATAGGAGAGAAAAGAAGTTAATGGAGACAAGAGAAGTAGACCTTTTAAGACTCAGTTTCTTGGAGAGACACCACTCTTTATTATCAGGATTCCAGAAGACCCACTAAACATCACACCAGCAATTCAGCAAAAGTGACAGCAACCACAGCAGCCAAAACCTGGAGCAGCAGCCAGCATCCAGAACCTCAAAAGCATTCTCTGGAGCATTTCTCTCAAAGAGCATCTCAAAGTGTAGTGTTGAACAGCCAAATGATAGGAATCAATGCAAAAACAAACAAACAAACAAACAAACAAACAAACCAACAAACAAAACCCCAGGCCTCTGATCTGGGGCTCATATATATCTCCTTTCAAATTCTGTACTAGAATGTTTGTCAGCTGACAAAAATTATGCCCCCTCCCACAAAAGGTAGTTTCTTTTCTAGTGGACAAATACCATGTGCCTTCTCACAAGGCTGTTTCCAGTGGACAAATAACACATGCCCTGACACAAGTCTGTTTCACATCCCTTACTTGGGATCAAAATAAAAACACATTTCCATCTACTATAGTCTTATCTTCTCTATTCATCTCTGGTATTGTGAGTTTCCCATCTTACTTGGGAGATGAATTCTCTAGTGTAGCTAACCTAGGAAGCTGCAGGTAATCTTGCTATATAGTTAAATTGATAGCTAATGATAAATTTATTCATCAGGCACTTTCTTATCTTCTGACTTCAAAAGAATCAGAAACAAAAGCTTGACTTGAGAGAAAATTTCCAAGGGAGGAATGAACATTTTAAAAATCCACAGATACTTCAAGCCCTTCTCTACCTGAAACTCATCTTTTGAGTTCTTCACAGTCATACTAAAAAAGTTCTGATGTTTCTTTTGACTTTGAGTTCTGGAAACTGCTCTGTAAAGCTCCAAACAAGTTGTGTCCACTTTCAAGCACATTAGTCATCATTTGGCTAAGAATGTGTCTAGAAAAATACTTTCCCTCAGAAACTGTTGACAGAGTGTCCAACAGAAACTCAGATATAAAATTCACTTACTTAGGAAGAATCTTCTGTGTTTCTCTTAAGAGAAAATAATTAGAAACACTGTTTCTTTTCACATATTTCTCTTCACAAAACTGTCTTGCTATGGTATTTGACTATCTTTAACATTCTGTAAGAGCACATTTTTAATATATTTACATAGATGTTGCCCAATTAAATAAAGCTTGACAGTTTACTCAGAGCAAAGAGATTGAGCCTACAATATCCACTGAATATTTATAAAGCAATAATGTGGCTATATGAAAATCCTCAACTAATATGAAGCACAGTTTCTGATTTTAAATTTTTTGTTAGACAGGTAAGAAGTTATATTTATTGTATTTTAGAATGAGAAAAACATGTAAGTGTGTCATTTTGTAGAAAGAAAACAAACAAACAAACAAAAGCAAAAAAAAAAAACCCAGGAATTGGTTCACAGTTGAGAAAATGAAATGGAGAGTAGGAAAGGATGGTTTAACCTCCAGGTAAGATAGTATTTTTAATGGGAGTAATTTTTCATCTTACACTTCCACGGAGCCATATTTCTTTCATACTAGTAAGCCCACTTATGTCTCATCATGGCATACCTTACTCTTTACTTTTGATTCTTTTCTGCCCACTTTAGCTCCACCTGTAAAGCTATCAGTTGCCTCTGTGATTCTCCAAATTAGACAAGAATGTGTTGTATCATATATGAAAAAAATCTAGACACAATTTCAGCAGTGACATGTTCCAAAGATTATCAGTAGAGGCACTTGTGGTATATCCTTGTTCAAATCTCATGCAACTGGCTGTAGGTTCTAAATGAATACCTCATGGGGTGTGTGATGCTTACCTTCTAGTATTTAATATGTGATGGAATAAAAAGATAAAGCTAGAGCAGACATTGATGCCTCTAAAAGTACCAAAGGAGTCTTATAATGCCAGACCTAGGCAACTCTAGGAACAGCTGTGGAATGGTGACTCCTGAACCACAACAACTAGCCATTCTTGAGATGATAGGAGTATAAATGGGTTTTTGTTTTTAACTATAGCTAGTAATTACTATATATTATAGTCAAAGTGATAGATACGTGTATAAAATAGTATTCTCATCAATATTCTTAAATTCACTTTGCCTCAATATGTTCATATCATAAATTTTTATATTCTCAACTAATTTTAAAAGTTTACACATGAAAATAATTATTCATTGATAGCCTGTAAGTACCACATTTCAATCTTACCAGCCTCATGGTCATGTGAGGGGGCACTTTAAAGTAATCTCCTACCTTCACTGTTTTTAATGGATTTTTTCTAAAGATTTTATTTTTGGCATATACATTTATATTATTACACATGACTTTTTAAAATTGCATAAAGCAAAAAGAACCATGAAATAATCAGGGACTGGTGTTTTGGATAATTGTATCTGGCTACTTTGTATAAGACATCTTTCCTATCTTGGTGAGTCTAAAATTCTGAATGAAAAATCAATACCTATCACATCTCATCTCTGTCAACTAAAAACATCTTAACCCTTAAACAACCAAGCTTAATTGTAAGACTAGGCTACCTGGACTTCAACCACATCAGAGACTTGAGAAGGAATAAAACTTAATTACCTGAGTAAAGGAAAATGAAACAACAAATGACAGAGATAGTTTACTGCCTGAGCAATCACCCAAGACTCTCTATCATCTTCAGCCTTTTGGCCCAATATATCTAACAGACATATTTGTGATGCAGAAAATATTGAGGACTTGCTTACCCTGTCTTGGCAGAGTTTTGCTATCTACTCTGCCTCCATACAAGCTTGCCCATTTTTAGGCAGAATTCTTTATGTGGCAGAAATGAAGACATTTTGTCCAGTGGCTAGTTTGCCACGTTTGAAAGCATCTCCATAAGGAGGTTCTTTGATGCTCATCATCTTCTTGAGGTAGGCTGAGTGTTACCAGCAGTTAACTTGCCTTATTGTCAAAGAATATTTAATATATTAAAAACCATCTTTAAATGTCATATTCTGTAGGTCTCTGAGGCTTTTGAAGACCTTACCTAAGTATTTTACCTTATCTATCTATAGGATCATATCTATCTGTTAAACCTAAGATATATACATATCTCTTACAAATATATATATTTGTAAGAAAAATAGAATAGTAATTGACATAACCATGATTTGATAAACTAACAATTAGATTGTATTACTTAAATATCCTAAACAGCCTGCAGTAACACTTTCAAGGAATTAGAAGTAAACATTGCATTATACTTGAGTTTCATGAGTTCAATACCTCATATTAGAGTAGAAATATATATGTGTATGGAGAATATTCTAAATTTGAACTCTATACCAATGTATCAAAATTAAACTTATTTTGTATGAATATACAGATTTCTATACCAGTGAAATAAAAATAACCTTCTTTGTTAGTAATAAATAAGGCCTTAGGTTGAGGAGTGGATTCAATAATCTACTTTTTATCCTGTCATTCCTATATATTTGTATATTCCCCCATCTTTCTTTTCAATCCCTATCTCCATATATACAAAAGAAAGATAAAGGAAATGAGAGACATCCCTGAATCCAATCCCATTTCTCACTGAATAAGCCCAGTAGTCTTATAACCAGCTTCCAATGAAAATAAGCACTAGTAGCCCAAGAGAGCAATCAAAAACCTGCCCACCCACCTATCCCCATACAGTAAATGGGGTGTCATTCTCTTAAGTTTTCTTCCAGCTGATTTGGATCAACTAGTACCTTTGTAGAGGCACCAAATACAATTGGGGGAAAGTTTCAACAAGCCAGGAATAATAACTGTGGACATCTCTAAATGTTGAGAAATTCCAGGCTTATTAGGAGTCCTGTGTGGGACAGTCTGAAATGACAGACCAATGTGTATCAGAAGCTTTATAGGCAGAGTTGGCAGCCAAACTCTGCCACAACAGGGTAAGCAAGTCCTCAATTATTCCTGCTGCACAAATATGTCTGTCAGATATATTGGGACAGAAGGCTGAAGCAGATTCTCCAGCATAATAGAGGATTTTGGGTACTTATTCAGGTAGAAAACTGCCTCTGTAATCTTCTCATTTGGAAAGGTACTAATCTGCACTCCCAGCATACTCAGGTAATCAAGTTTATTCCTTCTTAAGTCTCTGATGGAGTTGAAGACCAGGTCTCTTAGTTTTACAATGAAGCTTAGTTGTTGAGGGGTTAAAATGTTTTTAGGTCTACATAGATGTTTTAAATTGATAATGATAAGATGTGATGGAGATTGATTTACATTCAGAATTTTAGATGTGCCAAAACAGAAAAGATGATTTCTTCAAAGCTGTCAAGTACAAATACAAAACACTAAGAATGTAATGTAACATTTATATAATCCCTAATTGTTTCATGGTTCTTCTTGCTATAGGTAGTTTATTGTATATATGTGTAATAATATAAATGTATATGTAAAAGATTAAAAAATTAAAAGAACCTACAAAATAGCTGTCCTGGTAGCTCTCCTGTTCTGATGAATAGCAGCAACTGAAACATGTGGGCCTGAAACATGAAGGATGTAGGATGTTAGCATCCAGCATGCTGAGAGGAATGAATTCTCTCAAGTGTGATCCAGCTTCCATGTCCAGTTCTTTTGTTCTGAAAACTTACATTCCCACAAGTCCTAAAATCAAAAGTATATGAGGTGTGGGTGATGTACTGAACACTTAAAGCTTGCTCTCTGATATTTATATGAGCAGAAGAAAGACATTTGCAAATCATCATTCATGCTGTACAAAAAAATGGTATCTACCATGTGAGTCTTTCCACTTCTGGGTTGACACACTAAGTATGATCATTTCTAGTTCCACCCATTTGTCCACAAATTTCTTGATTTCCTTGTTTTTTATAGCTGAGTAGTATTCCATAGTGTAAATGTACCACAGTTTCTTTATCCACTCTTCAATTGAGGGATATTTAGGTTGTTTCTCAGTTCTAGCTATTATGAATAAGGCTTCTATGAACATGGTTGAGCATGTGTCCTTGTTGTGTGGTGAAGCATTTTCTGAGTATATTCCAAGAAGTGGAATAGCTGGGTCTTGAAGAAGCCTTATTCCCAGTTTTCTGAGAGAGCACCAGATGGATTTCCAAAGTGGTTGTACAAGTTTGCATTCCCACCAGCAATGAAGGAGTGTTCCCCTTTCTCCAAGTCCTTGCCAGCATGTGGTGTCACTTGAGTTTTTTATCTTAGCCATTGTGATGGGTGTAAGATGGAATTTCAAAGTTGTTTGATTCAATTTGCAATCATAATTGGACACTAGCCCAAGAGGCATGTCACATGAACGTTTTCACTTACCATGAGGTTGGGATAGTTGTGAGGACATCCTATTGGGACTCTAGGTGAGAGAAGTATGGGAGAATGGGGAAATAGAAGGATCCAGAGGGTCTTAGAACCTGCAAGAAGTACATCATGATGGGCTGGTCTGGGCCCAGAGGTTCTGCTCAAACTATTGCACCAACCAAGGACAATATTTGCAGTAAACATCAAACCCCTTCTCAAATCTAGCCAATGAACAAGACATTTTCCACAGTTGAGTAGAGAGCAGGGACTGACTTGGATGTGAACTCTGGTGCCACATATTTGATCACTTCCCCTTGGTGGGGAGGCCTGGTGGCACTCAGAGAAAAAATAAACAGGTTACTAAAATGAGACTTGATAGCCTATGACCATATAGTAGGGGAGGAGGCCCCTCTTGGTCACAGACATAAGGGAGGGGGAGAAGGTGAAAGCAGGAGGGAGGGAGGAACAGAAGGATACAAGAGATGGGGTAACAAGTGAGATGTAATCTGAATAAATTAATTAAATATAAAATAGGGAGGGGGAAGTGGCATCAAATAATATTTCATAATGATTCTGTGACCAAAAATAAGCCTTGTCTATGCATGTACATTCATGTATCAGCCAGTCTCAGAGCTATTCCTATATATTGGAATTAGCAATATAAAGTACCTGCTTGTTCTGAAGTTTGAATTCATTACATCTTAATTGTAGCTCCTTCCCTCATAACCTCCTGATCCCACACTCCCTCATCCCCTCTTCCTCCCTCTCCTAGTCCTCAAAAGAGGAGCCCTCTTCCCCTAACATCTGAACTCTGCCTATCAAGTCTCATCTGTATTACCTGTGACCTCTTCTTCTGTGGCCTGGCAGGGCCACCCTGCCAGGGGGAGGGGAACTGATCAATGCTGGGAGGCCAGAGTCCATGTCAGAAGTAGTCCTTACTCCCCATATTGTGGGACCCACAAGTAGACTGTGCTGCCTATCTACTACATCTAGGCTGACAGTCTAGGTCCACATCCTACATGGACCTATGTTGGTACATCATTCTCTGTATTGTAATGTGGTTATTCTGTAGTAAGTAGCTAATATCCCCTTATAAGTGAATATATACAATGCATGTCTTTCTGGGTCTGGGTTACCTCATTCAGGATGATTGTCTCTAGTTCCATCCATTTGCCTGGAATTTTGATGGGAATTGTATTGAATCTATAAATTGCTTTTGGTAAAATGGCCATTTTTACTATGTTGATTCCTCTGATCCATGAACATGGGAAATATTTCCATCCTCTGATATCGTCTTTAATTTCTTTCTTTAGAGACTTGAAGTTTTTTTCATATAAATCTTTCACTTGCTTGGTTAGAGTTATACCAAAATAGTTTATATTATTTGTGGCTATTTGTGTAGGGTGGTATTTCTCTAATTTCTTTCTTAGCCCATTTGTCGTTTGTATACAGCAGAGCTACTGATTTTTTTTTTTTAGTTTATTTTGTATCCAGCGACTTTGATGAAAGGGTTTATTAGCTGTAGAAGTTTCTCAGTAGACTTTTTAGGGTCACTAATGTCTTTTTAGGGTCACTAATGTATACTAACACGTCATCCATAAATAGTGATAGTTTGACTTCTTCCTTTCCTATTATATATCCACTTCATCTCCTTTAGTTGTCTTATTGCTCTAGCTAGGACATCAAGCACTGTATTGAAGAGCTATGGAGAGAGTGGATAGCCATATTTTGTCCCTGATTTAAGAGGAAATGATTTGAGTTTCTCTCCATTTAGTGTGATGTTGGCTGTAGGCTTGCTGTATATTGCCTTTATTATGTTGAGGTATGTGTCTTGTATCCTTGTTCTCTGCACGACTTTAAGCATGAATAGGTGTTGGGTTTTGTTAAATGATTTTTCCAACATATATGAGGAAGATCATGTGCTTTTTTTTCTTTCAGTTTCTTTATATGGTGTATTACATTGATGGATTCCCATATATTGAACCAATCACTGCATGCCTGGAATGAAGCCTACTTGGTCATGGTGGATGATATTTTTGCTGTATTCTTGGAATCAATTTGTGAGTATTTTATTGAGTATTGTTGCATCAATGTTCATAAGAGAAATTGATCTGAAATTCTCTTTCTTTATAGAGTCTTTCTGTGGTTTAGGTATCAAGGTGACTATTTAATGATTTTGGTAGTGTTCCTTCTGTTTATATTTTGTGGAATAGTTTAAAGAGAATTAGTATTAGCTCTTTTTTGAAGGTTTGGTAGAATTTTATGCTGAATGCATCAGACCCTTGGCTTTTTTGTTGTCATTGTTGTTGTTGTTGTTGGGAGATTTTTGATGACTGACTCAATTTCCTTAGGAGATATTGGACTATTTAATTTCTTTACCTGATCTTGATTTAATTTTGATAATTGGTATCTATCAAAAAAGTTGTCCATTTCATTTAGGTTTTCAAATTTTGTAGCATATAGGCTTTTGAAGTACCACCTAATGATTTTTGGATTTCCTCACTGTCTATGGTTATTTCTTTCTTTTCATTTCTGATTTTGTTGATTTGAATACTCTCCCTTTGCATTTTAGTTAGTGTGGCTAAAGGTTTGTCCATCTTGTTGATATTCTCAAAGAACTGGCCCTGGGTTTTATTGATCCTTTGAATTATTCTCTTTGTTTCTAATTTATTAATTTCAGCCCTAAGTTTGATGATTTCCAGCTGTCTACTCCTCTTTGATGAGTCTGCTTCTTTTTTCTCGAGTTTTCTGATGTATTGTTAAGTTGGTAGTATGAGCTTTCTCCAATTTCTTTATAAAGGCACTTGGTGCAATGAACTTTCCTCTTAGAACTGCTTTCATTGTGTCCCATAAGTTTGGGTATGTTGTGCCTTCAGTCTCATTGAATTCTAGGAATTTATTTATTTATTTATTTTCTTCCTCTCCTAAATGTCATTAAGTAGGGAGTTGTTCAGTTTCCATGACTTTGCAGGCTTTCTGTTGCTTCTGCTGTTATTGAGTTCCAGCTTTAATCCATGGTGGTCTCATAAGATGGAAGGGAATATTTAGATCTTTTTGTATCTGTTGAGGTTTGCTTTGTGACCAAGTATATGGTCAGATTTGGAGAAGGTTCAATGAGGGTCTGAGAAGAAGGTGAATTCTTTTGTGTTTGGGTGAAACGTTCTGTATGTATCAGTTAGGTCCATTTGATTCTTGATGCCTATTAATTATGTTCTCTCTCCATTTAGTTTCTGCCTTGATAATCTATCTGTTAGTGAGAGTGAGGTGCTGAATTATGCCACTATTAATCTGTGGTGTTTGATGTGTGATTTAAGCTTTAATAATTTTTTCATGAATGTGTGTGCTCCTGTATTTGGCCACAAATGTTCAGAATTGAGATGTCATTTGGTGTATTTTTCCTTTGATGAGTATAAAGTATCCTTCCCCATCTCTTTTGATTGGTTTTAGTTCAAAGTTTATTTTATTAGATACTAGGATGGCTACTCCAGCTTGTTTCTTGGGTCCATCTTCCTGGAACACCTTTTTCCAACCTTTTACTCTAAGGTAATGTGTATCTTTATTGCTGAGGTATGCTTCTTGTATTCAGCAAAATTATGGGTCCTGTATATGCATTCTTTCTGTTAGCCTGTGTCTCTTCATTGGGGAGTTGAGGCCATTGATGTTGAGAGATATTAAGGACCAGTGGTTATTGATTCCTATTATTTTGGTGCTGATCACAGTAAATAGTAAAGTGTGTGTGTGTGTGTGTGCGTGTGCATGTGAATTTCCTTTCTTTTGTTTTTGTGGGTGTGGTGTTATTTCCTTTGTTTTCCTGTGCAAAGTTACTCTATTTGGGTTAGAGTTTACATTTTAGTATCTTCTGTAAAGCTGTACTTGTAGTTAGGTACTGTTTAAACATGGATTTGTTATGAAATATCTTGTTTTCTCCATATATGGTGATTGAAAGTTTTGTTGGGTATATTAGTCTAGTTTGGCATCTGTGGTCTCTTAGAGGCTGCATCATATCTGTCCAGGCCCTTCAGGATTTTATAGTCTCCATTGAGATTTCAGGTGTAATTCTGATAGGTTTGCCTTTATATGTGACTTGGCCTTTTTCTCTTGCAGCTTTTAATATTCTTGCTTTGTTCTGTGCATTTATTGTTTTGAGTATTATGTGATGGGAGAATTTTTTTCTGGTCCAATCTATTTGGAATTCTGTAAGCCTCTTGTATATTCATAGACACTTCTTTCTTCATGTTAATGAAGTTTTCTTCCTTGATTTTATTGAAAATATTTTCTGGGCCTTACAGTTGAGAATCTTCTTTTTCTTCTATCCCTCTGATTCTTAGATTTGATCTTTTCATAGTGTCCCAGATTTTTTGAATATTTTGTGTCAGGAGCTTTTTTGATTTAACATTTTCTCTTTTTTTAAAGATTTGTTTTATTTTATTATTACACATACAGTGGTCTTTCTGCATGTACACCTGCAGGCCAGAACAGGGCATCAGATCTCATTATAGATGGTTGTGAGCCATCCTGTTTCTTGTCTTTTGCTAATTTCAAGTAATTTGTTCAATCTTCCCTGTCTTTCTTTGCATATTCTTATTCTAGTTTAGGGATTTATTTTCCTCCTTTAAGGTCTCTATCATTTTCATAACCTCAGATTTGAAGTCCTTCTCCTCTGCATCAGCTGTGACAATATCTCCAGGGCTTGTTGTAGTGGTGGGACTGCTGATTTCTGATAGTATCAAATGGACCTAGTAATTGTTGCTTGTGTTCTTATGCTGACTTCTTCCCATTGTGATGACTCTGGTTGGAGCATGTGTCAGTGGCTGCTTGGACATCGGGAGCTTTCTGAGGGTTTTCTGGTTGATCTGAGGTCAGATCTACTCGTGCTCCAGACTGTGGTGTCTGCTCAGACCCACAGATGACGGTGTTTTGTGAACCATGTCTCTTTCTATACCTAAGAATTTCAGATGCTGCTCACCAGCCAGTTTTGCACATGCATCTCCAGGAGCCCCAGTGGTGTTTTGGCCTTTCTATAGGTTTTCTAGGTGACCTGAGGTCAGATCCACTTGTGTTCCAGATTGTGGTGACTGCTCAGAGGTAGGATCCACAAATGCTGGTGTTTTTGTGAGCCAAGGCTCTTTTTGTACCCTAAGATTTCAGATACTGCCTGTCAGCCAGACATGAGGGTACAAGCCCAGGAGCCTGGTGACTACCTGCCCCCCCAAATGTGTGGCACTAGACTTTGGAAGCTGTGCGCTTGTTTCTGTGGGGACCTTGGTCTTCTCTGTGATCTTGTTTGGTGGACCCAGCCATGCTCCACAGAATTTGAAGCCCTCTCACCTGTGGTTTAGCAGTGCTTGTGTTTTATGCGTCTTAGATTGGTCCTTTGGTTGATGAATGGTGATTGCTGTCCTACTGCTCAAACAAGATGTGTGTTAGGCACCACCATCTTGTGTATCCCTCCTTAATGGATATTTTAGAATCATATTAACACACACACACACACACACACACACACACACACACACACACACACACATACACACGACACGTTACCAAGATAAACTTGTAATTGTTAAACCTTATCATGGTGTAAAAATGATGCACATTCAGGAAACACTGTACTCTCTGGTATTGAGATTGGATCTTTTCAGGAATAGCCATATGTAGAACTATACTCTCTTGTGGTGTTAATCCCACAGGGTAAAAAGCTGATACCCACAATAGTTCTTGTGGCTAAATCATGATGCTATGTAAGTTTGGGGCATGGCCTGGCCTGCATTTTAAACCTATGATATTCTAAACCTAGGATAGATAAAAGAGTTGAAAATATCTGTCTCATTTTGAGTTGAGAATCCTCTGCCTGTAGTTCCTGTTACCAAGCAACCATATAAATAGTAACCCTTTCAGATCCTAGTCTAGACTAGTCATGTATAGACAAAAGCATGTGAGTCTGTATAAAGAATTCTCTATGATGCTCTTACCATGATGGAATCACTAAATAGCACATTTATCTCAGCTAGTTCCACAGGTGTATGTGCAACTGCATGCATCCACATGGGCCCTCTTGGCTTTATTTATCTCAAAATCCCTAAATATTACACATAACTTTGAGGTTCAGATAAAAAAAGGTAAAATAAAAAGGAACTTGTGAACCAAAGAGAAGGTCAAAGGACTGGTCACACTAGTCTGGCAATTTGCATCCAATAACCAGGATGTACATAAAGGCTCAAGGAGAAAATCAACTCCACAGAAAAGTACATAGTACTTCCACAGTACATAGTCATTCCCCAAGCACACATGAATATGATAACCTAAAAGATTGAGAAAATAACTTTGTGTTCAGTAATTTAACTTATTTCTAAGTTACATGAAAATAACAGCAAAAACATGTACGCTGACTTCTGAAGGTAGAAGTAAAGGGTCTTGATTCATAATTGTCAGTGTGTGTGTGTATTTCTGTTTTTGTTTGGTTTTCAGCTTTGGCTTTGCTCTATCAACTTAGGCAGTTTAGGAATTGTAGCACACAACCACATATATCCCACCTTGCTATTTGGCCAGTAAATCCTTCTATATACTCTCTGAATACATCCCCTTTCCTGACCTCTTCTGATAAAGAATCATGAAAAACAAAAAAGGACTTTGAAGTAAATAATATGTAGTTTAAAGTTGAGACTAAAGTAAGCATGAGCTGTGTTTTCGCGTTGCTTAATCTCTCTGATTTCAGTTTTCCTATTTCTCAAGATCTTCAAAGAGTGAGTACACAAATGAAATGAGGTCAGGAAGTCTTGACCAAACTGTTTATAAAGGAAGGAACTGGCTTACATAATATGGATTAATCATTCTTTTAAAATGATGCACTTTCAGAAACACTGTGCTTTCTGGTCTTGCACTTGGATCTTTTCAGGACTAACAGTATGTAGAACCATACTCTCTTGTGGTGTTGATCTACCAGGGTAAACAGCTGATACCCACAATAGTTCATGTGGCTAAGTCATGATGTTTTTATATAGTTTCTTGGTTTCCTCACTTCAAAAGTTTCTGATAATAAAACATTGAGAACTGTGTAATTTAGGAACTAATACTTCTGCCAACCTAAATGGCAGAAAATTATGTCAAAGGACAGTATTCTTCAATACAGCATCACATGTTTAACAAATAAACTGCAAACTACAGGATAGCACAGAAAGTTCTATTTCTTATTCATCTTTCAGTCCAATGGAGGGGTAGTATAGGTTCACTCTGCTCAACCAAACCATTGAAATACTCAGGAACGTTTGATTCATGACTCTGTCTTTGTCTTGGTCTTAGAGCTTTCTCTAATTGATGAGAAAGAAAGGCAGAGACCAAGAGAGGCAGTCACATCAGGAAGGTCTGATGGCCCCTTTCCTGCTAGTGACACATGTTATCCCAGCACATATCCCACTGCACAGAGGATTAAATGTGTCTTCACCTGGAAATTGTACCACCATTTGTTCAGGAAGGAAGAAACAGCAGTGTCACTGAACTTGAGCATACATGTCTGTCTCAGGATTCAGGAAAGCTTGTGAGGTGATATTTCCCATTTGATTGTTTGCTTTCCTGATTGCACTAGTGCTTCAGTCTCTTTAGAGCCCTCAGTGTTTTCCATAAAATCTAATAAGCACAACTTAAGGAAAAGGGAAGGCCAAATGTTCCTGTGCATTTAATATTGATCAAAAGATAACTCATACAAGGTAAAATTCAGAGAACTATGGCACACAAGAAAATTACCGTTCTCATTGCTCCATTAGGATCTTTAGAGTCTGTACAATTCTAAAAACAGAGAATTAGAAAGGCTGTCTTCTGCATTGAAATTACCTCATGAGGCTCTTCAATGTTCCATTCTCTGAACTTTATTTTATTGTATGCTTGAGTCTTTTGCTTGTCTGTCTGTCTGTGCATTGTGTGTCTGCAGTGCCAGAAGAGGTCAGAAAAGTGTGTCAGAGCCTGTGGAACTAGACTTACAGGCAGTTGTGAGCAACATGTGCATCCTGGGAATGAAATCCAGGTCCTCAGCAAGAGCTGTATGTGCCTCTTAACTAGTGAGTCATCTCTCCAATCCCATTCTCTAAGCTTTTTAATTCCCATACCAAGAAATACCAATACCAGACTATGGGGCTCATAGACCATGGCTCCAGAGGAACTGACACAGAGATGTCAAGATAGAGCATGTTCACACCCCAGAATTCTCAAACTTGAGGTTTAAATTTTCATCCTGAGAATAGAAGGTGTGAGACAAAGCTCTCTCCTGTTTCTGTGCTGGCCTCCAGAGCATGTGACACAACCTCCAGGTGGCTACAGGTGGTCAGTCACATGAACTTGTCCTCTATTATCTTTCCCCATGTAAATACTACATTTCCACTGTCCTAAGTCCCAGCCAATGAGACACATACATCCTCAACACCCTTCCCCACTGCCCAAGGGTAAGACGACCCTGTTATACATGAAATAAAGTAGCAATCACCATCTACTTCACTGAAGAATATCTGAGACTAGCTGTTTATTCACCTAGAGCTATAATACTGGGTGAAATAAAGACTCCTCTTCTCCCGAAAGAAGTCATTGCCAGACCCCTGGACTCAACTGCTGGCCAGGCAGGAACCCTGCATTTCATCCTTTGATGCTGAGAGACCCATGGAGCTCAAACATTCTGGCAGAGAAGCATGCACTTCCAGCCTATTGATACCTGGTTTTCCCTGGACACAGTAAACCACATGAGCCAAAGCCAGTGAAACACTGAGGAGAAATGGCTGCAAAGAGATACAGGTTATGGTGTGGTAGGGAGAAAGGAGTTTTTCTCTTTTGGTGACTGGGTCAAATCTCTCAGAGACAAAAAAAAAAAGTCAAAATAAGTATAAGGCAAAGCCATGCATGGTAACTTGAGTCTATCAACCCAGTTCCTCTGCAGACTGAGCAGGAGGATAACTTCAGCCTGGAGTTTAAGAGGAGCCTCAAGATAGTGAGACTCTCTCAGAAGTAAAACAAATACAACAAATATAAATAGGCATTTTTGCTCACTACCTCCTGTCCTTTCTTCCAGTCCTTCTTCATGCCATGTGTTCATGTAAACCCCATCTTGTCCTATCATTTCCTTGTGTCTGCAGTCCAGCCCCATGCAGGAGAGAGTCATACTTGATACCATACACTCACCAAATGCAACTACCCACAGGCATGATATCTTTAGTTAAGAGAAATCCATGACAATTTCATCATTGAAGCCTAGCAAAACTCTCAGCCATCCATTACACAGTTACAAATATTGGAAATACCCATTAACCAGATACTGAGTGAGACTGGTCAGCCACCAGGCTTAGAAAAAGTTATGCTACACAGTTATGTTTACACCTGTTTGCATACTAATAATGTAAATTCTAATGCCAAGTTACTACTAGGGAAGGGAGAGTTAAGAGATAAAAGCAGAGAAAGAGTAACAGACATGACAGAAAGGTTCTTAACCAAACTCTGGAGGATTTGGGAGATCTAGGAAACCCTGGTAAGTTCAAGAAGATGGGAGAATGACACTTCCGTAGAACAAAATAACCAAATAAAACTAGTTTTGGCTTACCTTGCAGATTTTCTGTTCTGCCTTGCAGGGTCTGTTCTATTCTAAGAGGTTCAGGAGAGTTGAAACACAGTGATGGGCTCTGTCAGAGGCTAGTGCCATTTCTAGGCATCAGGTGTTTTGCCCACCTTTTTAACTAGCCCATAGTCAGATCTGTCGCATGGCTATTCCATTCATGTGAGCCTGAAGAAGGACTAACATCCAATGTAACAAATTCAATGACACTGCAAAAGGAAAAACACTAAAAATGCCTTTTCTTACTAAAACACCCTACACATAAATGATTTGTGTGTATGTATACCTGCAAGTTTATGATTGTGGCTATGGGTTTCACTGTGTGTTCAAATGTTTTCATGCACACATATTGGTCAGATGTTAACCTCAGGTATTGTTCCTTGAGTATAGTCCACTTTGTTTTAAAAACAAGATCAGTCACTGCCTTAGAACTCACAAAGAAGCCTAGATTTTATGGCCATTGGTCCTTAGAGCTGTGCCTCTTTGTCATCCCTAGGCACAGAATTACAAGCTTGTACCACCACATGTCATGTCCTATTTTCATTTCTGTTGCTGTCATTAAATGTCCTGAAAATAAGCAACTGAGGTGAGAAAGGGCTTATTGAGCACAGAACTCCAATTTACAGTCTATCACTTCCTGGAAGGCACAGAGCTGGAATTTGAGAAAGACATTCATAGTGCATCCACATTCAAGAGCAGAAAGACATGAACTGCATATCTGCTTACTCCCTTGCATGCTGTGCTCAGCTTGACTTTCCTATTCTTACACAGTTTAGAACTTCCTGTTTAGAAAATGGTGCCACCCACATCAATTAACTTAAATAAGACTAGACTCTACAAAAATACCCACAGGCCAACCCAACATACACAATCCTTCATTGAAATTCTCTTCCCAGATCATAGTCTGTTATTTCAAGTCAACATTTAAAGCTAATTATTTTATGTGGATTTTAGAGACATAACTCAGATATTCATGTTTGTATGGCAAACACTTTATTTGTAAACTGTTTTCCAGACCCAGAAGTGAAAGTTTTAAGTAAAACATATAATTCCAAATTTTATTGATATGAGGAAAATTATTTAACTATTATATTTCATTATACCTTGAGAACCATTGGTCTTCTTTGTTCAAACTGACACTAAAGGTAAATAAATGCTTACTATACTCAAGACATTAAAGAACACCTTGAAGTTGACATAGCCATACTGAAGTGCACATTATATTGTAAGTGTTTGGTAACCATCAAAGAAAGAAGTTAATAGTGGTGTCTTACTGTCTATTCTTTGCAATACTTTGGACATGAGAAATACAGTTCTAGATACAAAAGCATTCTATAGCCACTTGCTTTTCTGAGCATTCCTGCAAGTATGAACTCCTGTGCTAAAAGTTATTTTGCTCAATACTATAACAAAAAAGGCAACTGAAGGAAACAAGGGTTTACTCTGGCTTATAGAGTAAGATTACCAACCACTACAGTGTTGGGAATCATGTTATTAGGAGTGAGAGGCAGCCAAGGTAAAAATTGGTACTGAATTCAAATTCTCCTTTATATTCATTCTGTAATTCAAATCTATGGAGCATTGGTACACATATTTTGGGTACTTAGTTCCACCTCAATTAACACAATCTAGAAACTCACTCTGGATGTATTCATACATGTAGCTGTTATGTGATCATCCTTTCAATCAACATTAACCATCAAATATGTCTTGTATGTGTTAATGCATATGTGTGTATGTGTGTGTGTTCATGAAATGATTGTAAGAGTTTTCTCTTCTTTATCTTTTCTTTATTTAAAATAAAACTATGTTCCCTCAAAACTCTCTAGGAATTGACTGAAATGTATAAAGTTGACAGAAGAAGGTGAGAGAGTACATGTCCTTGGAGGTAAGATGCTCCTCTTCATGAATGCTCAATTTTTCTTTAATTATATTCTCTGGACACCTTGGTAGGATTCTGAGTGACATGAAAAATACTTGGGCTTCTAGAAAAGAAAGTAAAACAAAGCTAAGTGTGTCATGTATAACAAAGAGTCTTTAAGAATTTTTCTCCTGGCAGGGTCAAAGCAGCAAAACACATTTTCCTCCTCCTCTTCTAATTTTCAAATTCTGGGAAAACATTCTTGAAAATCCATGCAGATGTCATTCACTATGAAGACACAAAAAGTTTCAAAATACTCGCTCTCATCTTGTTCTTCTAAACCATGGCCATTAATAACCTTTGAAAACATCCATTAGTTTTCTTCTTTCTGCTTCATTGGTATTTCTGTACCAAAATGCTCAGAAAGGGGGCAAATAAAGGTCTGACAGCTCAAAATTCAAAAAGTTTGTACTGGAACTCATTTATTTATATTTCAAAATTCCAAAGCAGATTAGTTGGAAGGTGTCCAAATCTCAGAAACCAAACACTCTGCCAAACATTTTTTCAGGCTTGGCAATCAGCAGTAGAATATGGCCATATCATTAAAGAAATCCTGTTCTGTATTCCCTTCAAGTTCCTAAGACAGAGTTTAAACAAAAATTATTTCCTTCAGAGACTCATCTGCATGATAAGTTTCCATCTGTGCATCAGAAAACAGCACAATTGATTAGCCACCTCACTAAGGAAAATACAAAATAGAAGTAAAATAAGCCAACAAGTCATTTCTTTCTAGACTTTCATGACAGTGTCTTCTTGAATAGAGAAACAGTTTGACACTAATCTCTTAGAAAGGAGTTTTTGTGACCTTTCTGTCTGGTCACAGTGCTATCTTCCATTTTGCAAGAGTCTGTAATGAGATCCCACTGTGAAGATGGTGAAGATAGTGCTGCACCAAATGCCATGAGAGAAAATAAAGAGTCCCATATCCATAGGCAGGGAGAAGACACCAACAGGATGAGATTGTAAATCTGTATTATCAAGCTGACAGAATCTGCAATCAACTGGGAAAGGCATCAGTGAAAGGCTGTCTAAGTATGCTTGGAAGGATTGTCTTGACTACACTGATTGATGTGAGGAGGTTTATCTTAATGATGGGCTATATATTTAAGTAGGGAAAGCAAGCTGAGCACTAGCATATGTGAATAAATGCATTACTCTCTTCTAACATGGACTTAAGGTAAAAAGCTGTTTCAAGCCATCTTGATTTCCTTGACAAGATAGACTGTAACCCAGAACTTTGAGATGAAACAAATCCCTTAAGTTGATGTTATCAGGGTGTTTTACTACAGCAGCAAAAAACAATAGAAATAAATAGAAAATAAATAAAAATAAATAGAAAAAAACTAAGTAAGAGGAACAGTACTGAGGAAAAATCAAGTGAGAAAAAGTACACCAGGCATCTGGAGAGGGAAGTAAAGGTTCATGAAAACAAAGTAGCCAACATAGCCTTTATGAAATACAGTAAGGAGAATGTCCTGGAAAGGTTGGGGTATGGTAAATTGGAAAGTCTTTGGAGTATTGAGGCATCTCATGCTGTGCCTTGTTGTTTAATACCACCCCCACACCCTATGTGTTTGTGTGTGTGCATGTATGTATGTATCTTTTTTTCTGGAGTCACCTGAGAAGAGAGTTTCTACTCAGGAATTGCCTAGGACAGGTTTCCTAGGGTAGGTCTATGGAAATTGTCTAAATATTAATTGATAAAGAAGGACCTAGGCCAATGTGGACAATACCATCTCTAGGTAGATGGTCTTGGCCTGTATAAGAAAGATACCTTAGCATGATCCTGAGTGAGCTAGCCATTATGCATTTCCCCCATAGTTTTTGCTTTAAATTCCTGCTTGAGTTCTTATCACAACTTCTCTTGGTGATGAATTGTGACATAGAAACATAGAAGTATAAGATGTGTAATGTGAAGTGAAACATTTTCCCCTCAGTTGTTTTTGGTCATATACTTCTCTCTCTCTCTCTCTCTCTCTCTCTCTCTCTCTCTCTCTCTCTCTCTCTCCCTCTCTCTCTCTCTCTCTCTCTCTCTCTCTCTCTCTCTCTCTCTCTCTCTCTCTCTCTCTCTCTCTCTCTCTCTCTCTGTCTCTCTCTCTCTCTCTCTCTGTCTTTCTCTCTCTGTCTCTCTCTGTCTCTCTCTCATGTGTGTGTGTGTGTGTGTGTGTGTCTTGTGTATGTGTGTGTGTGTGTATGTGTGTGTGTGTGTTTATATGTTGATTTATATAAGAGTACAAATGTATAAGGTGTATGAACTATGCACGTATAATCCAGAAGTCAACCTCAGGTGTCATTCTCAGATGGCCACCTTGTGTTTTTGAGACAGATTCTCTCACTGGCATGGGACTCAACAAGTAAGCTTTGCTGATCAGCGCTGAGCCCTAGAGATCTACCTATCTACACCTCCTTAGTACTAAAATTAATGCATGTGCCATCACTCTTGGTTTTTTTTTATGCAAACTCTAAAAATCAAGCTTAAGTGATCATGCTTATACAATGTCTTAATTACTCTCCAGCTGCTGTGAATAGACACCATGACCAAGGCAACTCTTAGAGAAGAAAGAATTTACTGGCAGGGGTAGGGGTGAGATTTCTTACAGTTTTAGACAGCTAGTCTGTAATGATCAGGGTGGAAAGCTGACAGGCACATCACTGGAACAATGGCTGAGTGTGTTGGAACATAATTTAAAAATAAAGTCATACAAGAATTAGGGGTGATTATGAGAAAACTCCAAGACAACAGCCTTGCCACCTCAGTTTCTTTAAAACATAAAATTGTTCTTGAGATGCCATACTCCTCCCAAGTGTAACAACTAGGCATTAATTTACTTCACATTATTCCTTACAATTGGGTACTGTTATTTGTGTATATGCCTTTATGGAAAAACATGGATTTGCCACATGCAGCTTGTCTGCATGTGCAGCTTGTCCTTCTGTTTGTACATTATACTCACATGACTCTTTTTAACCTTCAGAGTATAAACTGTCTGATGCTCTGAATAAAGTTGGCTATCGCATGAGACTTTATTCTTCCTCATTTATTGGCTCCATTTTCCAGGTCCCAACATCTCTAGAGTGGTAAGCAGCTGAGAGTTTTACATCTTGATCCTCATGCATCTGGCAAAGATGACTCTGTTCCTGAAATGGGCTTTTGAAATTTCAATGCTTACCTCCAATAAGATTACACCTTTCAATCCTTCTCAAACAGTACCACTAACTGAGGACCAGGTGTTCAAACATATGAGCCTGTGAAGGCCATTCCCATTCAGATGACCACACATGGCAAGCAGTTTACAGACAAGAGTTTCTGCTGCCCTGTGAAGAGCTTTATATTCCATTGTGTCAAATTATGGAAAGATCATTTTTTCTTATTTTTTTAAATGAGCAAAATGTTACTACTAAAAGGAACTGTGTCAATTCCTGAAGACCAGAATAGGTGTCTGCAGGAATCTCACAGGTTGGAGGGGAGCTGCCTGACACCACCATGCACAGTCAGAAAATAGAGCTTTGTTCACAGCCTCTTGGAACCACAAGAGACTCATAAACCAAATATTCATGTCTTACTTTTTATAATGAACCTCATTTCCACTGATATGTGTATGTCATAGCATATCCCAATTATTTAGGCATCTGTTTTTAAAGTAGGATTAAAATGTTTTTGAAGATTTTTTTTATACCTGACTTTTGAGCCAGTTATACTGACATTTACCTACAAAAAATATGCAAAAATACTGGTTTTCTTTGCAAAATTTGTTTCTGACAATATTTCAGATTATCCAACATTCAGACACTTTCAAATTTAATGGTTTGTCACAGATGAAGATATGACTTGCAATGTGCCATATCACTTGGAAAATAATGTTGACATCCAGTGGAGAGAAATCCAAATATGGCTTCAGTGACTGCAATATATTAGCTATCTAGACAGGGATTAGGAGACTTCTCTTAAGGATAAACTCTTGCTTCATGATCAGTTTGGACACCATCTCCTGTTTCTCTGGTAATGGTAGAAAGGAAAATATTATAAATACTCTTTTTAAGTTCTCTTAGTCAAAAGAATGGAATATGCCTGACCCCAAGGGGAAACGTGACATCCTGAACTCTGCTCCCAAGATTAGAAAATTACATAGTACAGTCTTCTCCCTTAAAAAGTAGGCCAATAGCTGGAGAGATAATTCAGTGTTTTAGCATCTCTTTTAAACTTTGATTAGATATTTCTATAATTGCTTGTCATGTAGGATTCTGTGGTATGCCTGTAATATACTTTATGCTTTATTTGAAAAATAAATAGAGACATATGTTTGAGCATTGTTGGTTTTAATTGGTACAGGAGTCCACATAATAGCTGTAACTTCTAATAAATGTTTAATTACAGAATCCGCCTTTTCCAGTAATTAAAGCCATTTTCCATTGAAAGCCTGAATATGTATCTATGGTATGTTGCCCATACTTTAATTTTCCAAACTCTCCAAAATGAAATGCATCCATTTGTCAGATTTTATTTATATGGTACCCTTTGGGTTACTTCTTGCAGGTAATGGAGTTTATTTATACAAAGAACAAATAGGACATTTCCTTATAATTTCCTTGGTTTGATGCCAAGTGATTGAAAAATCTTTTGCTAAATCTTGGCTGTTAACATGCATTTCTTGCAAAACTATGAAGCTTGTAGCACATTTCTGTATTAATAGCTGACCAATCTCATCATTGCTTTGTGCTAGAAGGCCTAGTAGATATGTATAAGATCTAATATGTGTTACATACAATGGATGATTTCTACTTTGGATCACTTGTTGAATAAATAGCAAAGTTATTTCTGAAACTGGAATAAGTTATACTAAATCTGGAATAAGTTCATTAGTTTGTATATGCAAAATAACTCCTTATGCATATTGACAGTCAATTATATGAAGAGATTCAGGAAAACCGTATAATACCATAAGAATAGTGTACAACTCTGATGTTTAAGAACTGAATCATAAAGGCTTTGAGCAACTTTATTGCTTTTCCTGACTTATAACCTGCCTTTCTTAATTTATTCGCATCAGTATAGAATGCATTGGCTCCAGAAATTGGTGTCCTTTTTACTATATTAGGGAGAATATAATTAGGTTTTTTTATATATATAAACTGAAGTTACTTGCTTTTGTGGTATTTGTTGTTAATCCCCCTGATACATACACAAAAAAAATATTTACTGCAAGGTCTTTGCCATTGTCCATTTTTGCCCAGAATGAGCCAATTTCAGCATTAGGAAAAGGTACTACAATTTCTTCTGAATCTACCCATGCTAATTGATTAGGTCTCATTTTTCTTGAAGTAGAAGTTTCCGGTTTCTATGAAGACTCAATCATGCCAATTGGTGATTTGCTAAAAGCCATATTGTGAGAGGTCACATGGTGATAGTTTTCTGGAAAAGGGGCCATGTGTTATTTTGCTGTAAGAAGACATGTGAGAGGGCACCTGATGGTGGGAATAAGTATAAAAAGAACCACAGATGGTGGGACTGGAGTTTTGGTGTTTCTACACTGTGCAACACTTCACTGCTCTTTGCTGGTCTTCACTAGTCTTTTCTGGTCTTTGCTTCACAGAGAGAAGTGTTTAAGAGACTTCTCATAGTAATCCAGTTGATTCTGGCTACTTCTATGGACTTATGCCTATTCAGTGGAGCCTTGTGGTTTCTGATGGATCTTGACACCTCTACAGATTCATGAGTTTTTTGGTGTTGGCTATTGGAGTGGATTACAGTATCTTGACAAAACAGAGAGGAATTAGCTCAAGGAACTATGACTAAATAGGTACATAGCTAGTTTTTTCTATTAAAGTTCTTTCTCCTCCTTCTCCAGTTAGTGGGTTAGAAGTGAGGTTGAAGTGTTTAAGAACCCTAAATAAAGTAAGTTTTGAAAAAAATCTAAGCCTATGAAGAATCAATTCAGAAATATTTTCAGCATAGGTGTTTAGTTTTTTACTGTTTGTATGCTAAAAATATCCATTCTAAGATATAATCTTCTCTCAGCATAGTAATTCCCATGAGAGAATGAGGACAAAGCAAATAAGTAAAATACAGTCCTGCTTTCCACCTAATTGGTCCATATGTGCATCTTGTAATTTCTTTTCTACCAGAGCCAACTCCCTTTCAGCCTCAGCTAACAATTTTACTGGACTATTTGAGTCCTTATCACTGTGTAAGGTTTGAAATAAATTATTTAGCTCCCAGCAAGGCAAAATTCTCTTTACCTCATCAATCATATTTCTAAGGTACCTCTATTTGAATCAGCCAGTAAGATATCATTTATAATGGTAAATTATGGATTGAAGAAATTGCTTATGAATTATTTCTAGTAGCTGTTGTACAAAATATTGACATAAGGTAGGACTATTCAACATCCCTTGTACAAGAACTTTGCAATGATAACTTTTTATTGGGCAACTATTGTTATATGTAGTTATTGGGAAAGCAAAACATTCCTGATCATGCTTATGTAAATATTGTAAAAAAGCAAGTTTTAGATTAATGACTATAATAGGGCCTGTCTTGTGTACCAAGGAAGGTGACAGGATTCCAAGATGTAAAGATCTCATAGACTGAATAATTTTATTGATTACTAACAGATCTGTTAATATCCTCCATTTGACAGTTGTCTTTTTTATTTTTATTTTCTATAATGTATTCAGATTACATACCAATTGTTATCCTCTCACTTGTTTGTTGCCATCCCCCCTCCATCTTTCACACTAATCCCCTCCCCTAGACCTCTGACTGAGGGAGAATCTCATCCCTGACCATATGACCACAGCCTATAAGGTCTCCTCTGGATAGCCTGCATATGCTTCCTCTGAGTGCCAGTGGCCCTCCCCAGCAAAGTGAAGTGATCAAATTGGGCAACCAGAGTTCATGTCAGAGGCAGTCCCTGTTCTTCCCACAACTGTGGAAAGTGAGCTGTCCATTGGATACATCTGAACAGGAGATATAAGTCTACTGTGTGGATTGTCCTTGGTTGGTACACCACTTTGTGCATGCCCCCATGGCTCCAGATCAAACAGCTTTGATGGTTTTCTTGTGGGGCTTCTGGATTCTCTGTGTATTTCTCTCCTCCATTCTTCCATACTCTTATCACCTGGAGTCCAGCAGCAAGTATAAGCATCTGTCCCAATCCCGCAATGAGTGGAGACTCTATATTGGGCTAATATCCACTTATAAGTGAGTATATACCATGTGTGTCTTTCTGGGTCTGGGGTATCTCACTCAAGATGATCATTTCTAGTTCCATCCATTTGCCTGAAAATTTCAAGATTTCCTTGTTTTCAATAGCTGAGTAATATTCCATGCATTGTGTAAAGGTACCACAGTTTCTTTATCCATTCTTCAATTGACAGACATTTAAATTGTTTTCAGATTTTGGATATTATGAATAAGCTGCTACAACATAGTTGAGCAAATATTCTTGTTTTGTGGTGGAACATCTTTTGGGTATATGCCTAGGAGTGGTATGGCTGTGTCTTGAGGTAGCACTCTTCCCAATTTTCTAAGAAAGCTCCAGATGGATTTCCAAAGTGGTTGTATGAGTTTTCACACCCACCAGCAATGGAAGAATGTTTCCCTTGTCAGCACATTCTGTCACTTGAGTTTTTTATCTTAGCCATTCTGATGGGTGTAAGATGGAAGCTCAGAGTCATTTTGATTTGCATTTCCCTAATAACTAAGGACATTAAGCATTTCTTTAATTGTTTCTCAATCATTCAATATCCTTCTCCTGAAAATTCTCTGTTTAGCTGTGATCCCTATTTCTTAATTAGGTTATTTAGTTTGGTGATGTTTAATTTCATGAGTTCTTTATATATTTAGCATATTAACTGACCAAGTTGGGAGCTCAGGGTAAGGAGCAAAGTCTTTAGGAGCAGAAACCAGGTCACCTGCCTGTCACAGGGAAGAGCTCCCTGAACACCACAGACAAAGGCCCTCAACCTATAATCACTCACCAACAAACTGCTCTCTATGACCAGTGAAGGACAAGGGAAGCTACCTTCCAACATCAGAAATGGAAAGATGACTAAAAGCCAGAGTAAAAACCCAAACAACAAAATCTAAAACAATATGGCATCCCCAGATTCTAGCTATCCCAAAGAAGGCAACACAGAGAACTCAAAAACAAGTGAAATACAAGAAAATTACCTCAAATCCCTAGTAATGAAGATGATAATGGAGGAAACAAATAAGATATATAAATGAATGCAGAAAGATGCAGCCAAACAGGTAGAAGACATAAAAGAGGCCTATAGAGAGATTCTGGAAGAAATTCAGGAAAAACAATCAGATGAAGGAAATCAATACAACAGTTCAAGATCTGAAGATGAAAATGGCAAACAGAAAGCATAGAGAAGAAAGCAAGCAACACAGAGGTGAGGTTCTCTAGTAGAATCCAAGAGATGGAGGAACGAAACTCGGGACTAGAAGATACTGTTGTGGATCTTGAAGCAACCATCAGAGAAAATGCTAAATCTGAAAATTTCCTGACACAAAATATCCAAGAAATCAAAAACATCATGCAAAGATGAAACCTGAGGATAATAGATGTTGAGGAAAGAGAAGACGCCTGACTCCAAGGACCAGAAAATATTTTCAACAAAATCATAGAAGAAAATTTCTCCAATTTAAAGGAGATATTTATAAACATGCAAAAGGCCCACAGAACACCAAATAGAATAGACCAGAAAAGAAAATTTTTCTGCCAAATAATTATCAAAACACAAAATATACAAAACAAAGAAAAAATATTAAAAGTGGCAAGAGAAAAGGGCCAAGTAACATATAATGGCAAACCTATCAGAATTACACCCCACTTTTGAGCAGAGACAATAAAGGCCAGAAGGGCCTGGACAGAGATCCTGCAAACCCTAAGAGACCACAGATGCCAGAAAAGACTACTATACATACTGAAACTATTAACAACTACTGATGAAAAAGGCAAGATATTCCATGACAAAAACAGATTCAAAAAGTACCTATCCACAAATCTTGCCTTACAGAAGTCAATCTAATCTAATGAATGGAAAAAGGATAGCATCTTCAATAAATGGTGCTGGTCTAACTGGATGTCTACATGTAGAAAAACACAAGTAGCCCATATTATCACCATGCACAAAACTCAAGTCCAAGTGGATTAAAGACCTCAACATAAAACAAGATACACTAAATCTGTTAGAAGAAAATGTGGGGAAGAGCCTGGAACTCACTGGCACAGGAGACAACTTTCTGAACATAATTCCAACAATCCATGCTCTAAGGTCAACAATAATTGGGACCTCATGAGGCTGAGAAGCTTCTATAAAGCAGAAAACACTGTCAACAGGACAAAGTGACAGCCTACAGACTGGGAAAAGATCTGCACCAATTCTATATCTGACAAAGGCATAATATCTAAAATGTATAAAGGGCTTAAGAAATTAAACATCACCAAATCAAGTAACCCAATCAAGAAATGGGGCTCAGAACTAAACAAAAAATTCTCAACAGAGGAATACTGAGTGGCTGAGAAACACTTAAAGAAATGCTCACTGTCCTTAGTCATAAGAGAAATACAAATCAAAATGACCCTGAAATTCAAAACTCAGCTATACCACTCCTTGGAATATACCCAAAAGATGCTCCACCACACAACATGGACATATGCTCAACCATGTCATAGCAGCCTTATTCATAATAGTAAGAAGCTGGAAACAACCTAAATGTCCCTCAGTCAAAGAATGGATAAAGAAACTGTGGTACATTTATTCCATGGAATACTCCATTAACTATTAAAAACAAGAGAATTCTGAAATTTGTGGGCAAATGGATGGAACTAGAAATGATCATATTGAGTAAGTTAACCAAAACTCAGAAAGACTCACATGTTATACATTCACTTATAATTGGACACTAGCCTAACAGGGATGTCCCCTGAAGGTCTTCACTTACCAGGAGATTGAGATATATGCAGGGACCTCCTATTGGGACTCTAGGTGAGAGAAGTACTGGAGAATATGGAAATAAAAGGATCCAGAGGGTCCTAGAAGCCTGCAAGAAGAGCATCATGATGGGTGGATCTAGACCCAAGGGGTTCTGCTCAAGCTTCTGCACCAGCCAAAGACAATACATGCAGTAAATATTGAACCCCTACTCAGTTCTAGCCCAGAGACAGCACATTCTCAACAGTCATGTGGAAAGTGGGGACTGATTCTGACATGAACTCTGGTGCCCCATATTTAACCACTTCCCCTTGGTGAGGAGGCCTGATAGCAAGCTACCAAGATGAACCTTGATAGGCTGTGACCATATGGTGGGGGAGGAGGTTTCCTTCAGTCACAGACCTAGGGGATGGAAATAGTGTAAAAGTGGGAGGGAGAGAGGAACGGGAAGAGACAAGCAAGGGGATAAAAACTGAGATGTAATCTGAATAAATTAATTAAAAAAGGAAAAAATTTTTGAATTTAGTCACCCTTGTATTAAGGGCACGGATGTTCAGAATTGTGATGTAATCTTGGTTGAATTTTCCTTGATGAGTATGAAGTGTCCTTCCTCATTTCTTTTGAATAATTTTTGGTTGAAAGCCTATTTTTTATTACATATTAGAATGGATACCCCAGCTTGTTTCTTGTGTCCATTTGCTTAGAAGATCTTTTTCTAGTTGTTTTCCTTGAGGTAATGTCTCTATCATTGTATGTGAGATGTGTTTCTTAAATCACCAGAATGTTGAGTCTTGTGTGTGCATCCATTCTTTTAATCTGTGTCTTTTTATTGGGGGAGTTGAGACTAATGAGAGAGATTAATGACCAGTGACTGTTAGGTCATTTTATTTTGATGTTTATTATGGTAGTATGTTTGTCTGATTTTTCTTTTGCTAAAGTGAAGTTATCTATTTCTCATGTTATCCTGATTGTAGTTAGCCTCTCTGAGTTGGATTTTTTTCTAGTACCTTTTGTAGGCTGTATTTGTGGATAGACTGTGTTTGCATTTGTTTTTCTCATAGAATATCTTTTTTTCTCCATCTATGGTTATCGAGAATTTCACTGAGTATAGTAGTCTGGACTGACATCTGTGGTCTCTTCAGGTTTGAAAGACCTCTACCCAGGCTCTTCTGGCTTTTATGGTCTCTGCTGAAAAGTCTGGTGTGATTCTGATAGGTTTGTTATTATATGTTACTTGGCCTTTTTGCCTTGTTACTTTTACTATTTTTTCACTGTTCTGTATATTTTATATTTATGTATATTTCATTGTTCTGGCTTTTATGGTCTCTGCTGAAAAGTCTGGTGTGATTCTGATAGGCTTGTCATTATATGTTACTTGGCCTTTTTGCCTTGTTACTTTTACTATTTTTTTATTGTTTTGTATATTTTATGTTTTGATTATTATGTGGCAGGAAGATTTTCTTTTCTGGTCTACTTTATTTGTTGTTCTGTAGACCTTTTGTATGTTTATATGTATCTCTTTCTTTAAACGAGCTGAGAAAGAAATTAGGGAAACAACATCCTTTACAATAGCCACAAAAAGCTTAAAATATCTTGGTATAATTCTAACAAGGCAAGTGAAAGACGAGTATGAGAAAAGATGAAAGAAAGTGAAGAAAATATCAGAAGATGGAAAGATCTCATATGCCCATGAATCAGGACGATCAACAACAAACAAACAAACAAAAAAACAGAATAGCTAAAACAATACTGTACAATAAAAGATCTTCCTGAGGAATCTCCATCCCTGATCTCAAGCTGTGCTATAGAGCAACAGTAATTAAAATGGTATGGTACCAGCATAGAAATAAGCTGGTTGATCAATGGAGTTGAATCAAAGTCTCAGAAATAAACCCACACATATATGGACACTTGATTTTTGACAAAGAAGCCAAATCCATAGAACTCAAGAAATTAAATATGGTCAAACCATATTGTCTAATTTTAAAAACGGGACATAGAGCTAAACAAAGAATTCTTAACAAAGGAATATTGAATGTTCAAGAATATGTAAAGAAATGCTCAACATCCTTAGATATCAGAGAAATGCAAATTAAAATGACTGTGAGATTTCATCTTATACCTACCAGAGAGCTATGATAAAAAAAATTTCAAGTGACAGCACATGTTGGTAAGGACCTGGAGAAAGGGGAACACTCTTCCATTGCGGCTTAGGTGTAGAACTTGTACAACCACTTTGGAAATCAATTTGGTGCTTTCTCAGAAAATTGGGAGAAGTGCTTCTTCAAGACACAATTATACCATTCCTGGACATACCTAAAAGATACTCCATCATACAACAAAGACATTTGCTCAACTATGTTCACAGCAGCTTTACTTGTAATATCCAGAATCTGGAAGCAACCTACCTTGATGTCCCTCAACGGAAGAATGTATAAGGAAACTCTGGTGCATTTACAAAATTGAATACTGCTCAGTTATTAAAAACAAGGAAATCTTGAAGGTCACAGACAAATGGATGGAACTAGAAAAGATTATCCTGAATGAGGTAAGCCAGATCCAGAAAGACATGCATGGTCTATGCTCACTTATAAGTGGATATTAGCCCAACATAAATGTCCTCTTAGAGATTTTACACAGTGCATGCAGTAGAACTAGACCCCCCCCCCCGTTCAAATATAGCCAAAGGACAACTTACTCTCCACGGTTGTGGAGGGAGCAGAGACTGCCTCTGACATGAACTCTGGTTACCCTGATTTGATCACTTCCCCTTGGTGGGGATGTCCAGTGAGCAGCCACAGAAGGGGATGCAGGCCATCTGGATGACATCCAATAGGCTATGGTCATATGGTGAGGGAGGATATCCCCTTCTGTCAGAGGTGCAGGGGAGGGAAATTAGACAGAAGAGAGAAAGAGGATAGGAACGGAAAGAAGGAAGTGGGGGGATAACAATCGGGATATAATCTAAATAAATATAGTAAATTTTTTAAAAAGGAAAAAATAAGTTTTCAACAGCAAAATAATGTTGGCTATGGGGTGATTTTAAACAAACACTTTTATTTACATAATAGTTATTTTACAATGTTACTATTATGAACATAGTGAAATGTCAATGGAGTATCTTTGGCTCAAAAAATTGGCTTTTAACAATAATGTACATGTCATACAATGTGTTTATTAAACTATATTTTCATTGAACACATAATAAAAGTAATTATTCTTGCTACAAAAAAGGACTAGAATAAGAAATACTAACATGATAATAATCATAATCGGTAATGTACTAATCTTAGTTAAGGCATTTGTCTCTTCATCTGTTTCTATTTTTGGCATTATATAGGATCCAAAAGCTCTATGATACTCTTTTTTTTTTCATCCTTACATGTCTTTCTCTTTTTAATCTTATTAATTTCAAATTATTTATATCTGTATTTTTTTTACCCAGTTTCTTCCTTTCCTTAGCATTTAAGTATAATTCCAAATATTTTTACCTGATCAGAAATTTGTCTGTGCTCAAATTTTTTTCCTCTCTGTTTATACCTAGCTTCTGCATATAGCCCCACTGCTGCCCTTCTGCTCACAGGAAGCAGAGGTTCCACCATGCTCTGAGCTGTTTATGGGCACACATACCTTCAGTTGTGTAGGGCCCATGTGCAACCCTGGACAGGCAACTGTTTGTCAGCTCACATCTAGCCTTTTTGACCCACTAGGTAGGCTTTTCTTGTGTCTGTGGTCTCCAACAAGTTTTTTCCCTAAGCTGATCCTCTTTCTCAGCGTGCTGGCTTCTCTGAGCAGTGCACGGATCTGAGAAACACTTGCCTATGCAGGTCAGAGAGGCTCTGTCTCCGTTGGTTTTGCCATCCACCCCTACACCAACTGTTCACAGGCCGGGATCACCTGTGTCCATCAGCTGGTAGTCTCTGGGAGACTGTGGCTCTGCCACACTCACTTTTAAAAAGCCAAGCATGAGCGTGGTGTCAGTAACAGAGTTATGGGTTGGGGGCTGAAGGTGGGAGGCTGAATCCATCATCTAGGTCAGGGCAGCGTGGAGTTGCTAAGAAACCATTCTCCCCATCCACCCAAGAAGCACCCATGCTGTGTCCTCTGTGCCTGGCTTTTTTATCTGGCTTGCTTGTCTAGAAGATTTCTCAGCATTTTTAGCCCCTTGCTTGGATTTCCACCTAAGTTTGGATTACATGCCTAACACGTTAGATGCCAAATGGAAAATTAAAGGCTTTCTAATACCCACCCTTGCTCCCAAATAATAACACGGAGACCTTTATATTTATTAATAGTAGCTTTAGGCACTATAGCTGGGCAGATATTCAGCTATTCTTATACTGGCCTGGCCTACTTCCCAGATATGTGGCCCACTGTTCCTCTCCCTGAAGTGGTCTATTGCCTCCACAGCTATTTGTGCCTTACCAGGTTTACAGTAAGAAGTATGAAATCTCTTCTTTGGAGCAGCTATCAAATCTAATCAGAACGGAGTTGGTTAGACCCATAACTGCAATGGCATTATTGTACCAGTGGGCACATCTTCCCTATCAGATTGCTATTATTAGATGCAAAGTCCAGGACTGGGTAAGTCTACTGATATCTTTTTAACCCTAGCAGCCTGCATAATACCTTCTGATATCATGGAAGCTAACCAGCAAGGAAAGAATTTCCAAGTCCTCTGGGGGTTGATTCATCTACATCTTCCAAGGTATTGACGTCTTCAGCTATAAGATCTTCCCATCCAGTTATGATGGGCAAGCAAGAGTAGTGGCAATATTCTGTATTATTTTGGGTGTCTCTGTGGTCTCCCTGATCATAGGGAGTTATCCCACACCTGGCACTGAGATTTTCAATTACTAACTTCTGGGGGCAGCACTGTGCACCCAGGCAAGGTTCTTCTGTTTAAGCTCCTTTTAACATTTTTAATTACATTTTTTAATTAGCTTAAAATCAAGGGGTTTCTATAAAACTTAGATACATTCTTAGTTCCAGCTAACCTACCCCTTACCTTCTTATCTCATTCATTCCCACATTCCCATCCTTGTTCAAACCTTTAATTTCTGTTCCCTGTATTTCCATGTCACATGTTTTTTACTATCACCCTCATATTGGTATTTTAAGTGTTAAAGGAAACAATGTAATGTTTTCTTCTTCCTTGAAATTAGTGTGCTATCAGAAACAGATGAAAAAATCCAAGCCTGATTATGAAGGAGGCATCTCTCCTCATTGGCTTTCCACCATGCTCATTTCAACCTAACTACCTAGCAAAACATAGAATTATGAATATCACCAATATAAAATTATTTCACAAAACATATACCTGGCTTAGGAGATAAGCTAGAATTGATACCTCCCCAGAGTATGTCAGTCTGTTTCATAAAATTAATTACGATTATACTTTATGAGATTATAATAAATATTCATCAAGCCTAAGCCATAGCTTTGTGCGTTGGAAACCACACAAACTTATTTACATAACCCTTTATAATTTTGCAAAGTACATTTAGAAAGAAAAAATTAATTTGATTAATTTCCTTTCACACTATGGAAGTCAGTTGCAGTGCCAGTCACAAGCAGTGAAAATACATTAGTATTTGCCCACCTTCCCACCCCCGCATAAACACCTAAGTGTCTGAGTTGTAACGGAAATCTACAGTAACTGATTAATCAATGAGCTCCTAATAGCCTTTTTATTATGATTAGCAAATGCAAACACTGCTTCAGATTATCCTCCTCCCCCATCTCAAGAATGGGCAGCTGTGTCTTACAATTTACTATCCACATCAGGTCCAAAAGTTCCATGGAGAGGAGAGAGAAAATAAACACACTCATTTCTGATTTTCCTGTCTATTGACTGATTTCTTTTTCTTGGCCAACATCCTCAAAATTATGATAATGAAGTGGTTTCTGAGACTGTGAAAGAGAAGTTGCTGGGCTTAAGCCACAGAGGGAAAAGGAGGTTAGTTCCTTATACAGCTGCAGGCCCTCTCCTTGCCAAGCATGGCAGCATTGAGTCTATAAGGCCTCAAAGAAAAGACTCTTAGTAGGTTGGCTCTGCATAGATCCTGAGAGTGAGGTTGAGTTCCACTGTACTTCAAGCCCTCTCTTTTTGGCATTAAAATGTAGAAGAAATATCACAGAAAAGCTCAAAGATCCAGTCAAAGACCAGTTTCATATATTCCTGGGCATTTGTTTAAACCCTTAACACTTTTAATATAGCTGAGCAGAGTTGACGTAGCTAACATACAAGGGTGCAAAAGTGGGTCTGGAATGTCATTTGTGTTAAACCTAAGACAGATTAGAGTTTTACATAATTGCAGAAGGTAAAAGATATCAAAACTATGTAAGTTTTCACTTATGTAAGTGCATATTGTATACAAACTACATATACAATAGCTTGCTCCAGTGTGGACATTTTTTTTCCAAAATTCTAGAAATGTGGAAATTAAAAAGAATTTTAAATGAATAAATTAAAGGGGGTCCCATAATTGAACCCTTTAACTGAGGGAGATACTAATTAGAAGCACACACTTATAGCCCCAGCATTTGGGAAACAGACAGAAGAATCTAAAGTTCCAGACCAACCTGGGCTACATAGCAAAACTTATCCCCCTCCCCCAAAGAAATGCAGGGGTGGGGGAAAAGAGGAAAAAGGAGGTAAAGAGCAGAGCAGAATAAGAGATGGATGAAAGCAATGGACCAGACTGACTTGAAGTACTCCATTGAAAATCACAGCCTAATGTGGGTCCCAACGTGCTCTCTGTGTTCTTTCTGGAATCAAATCAAAGCTTGGCATAAGCTTTACTGAGCAAGTTTACTCAAGTCTATTTCCTTTAACTGGTTACTTTAAGAATAAGAGATTAACTGAGGCAGTCAATCACAGACAGGCAACTTGGCATTGTTTGCATAGTCTGGAACTTTCTAACAGAATAATGCAAATGAGGAACTTGGTCACATTTCAACCAACCAAATTTTATCTACTCTACTCAGTCACACCTGAAGGTCTTGCCTTTCAACTCTCAGCCTTGAACCACTCATAGCTTGGAGCCACCTTACACAGGAAGGGATATATATTCAAATAAATGCTCAGATTTAGTAAACAAACACTTTTTTTGTCTTGGTTTGGGTTTTTTTGTTCTGTTTTTGTTGTTGTTGTTGTTGTTGTTTCAAGACATAGCCTTGGCTATTCTGGACAGCCTTGGCTTTGTAGACCAGGCTAGGCTCAAACTCACAGAGATCCAGCTATCTTTCCCCCCTGTGTGCTACTTCTATTTTACATTGCTCTCTTTCCAATGTAATTATAAATTGCTTCGAGTCTGAAACTATGACAAAACAATTATGAGGCCTAGTTCTAATACTTCTGTGCTAGTACTTAAGTGCTAAAACTTAATCTGAGTGAGTTCTCCTCATTTGCAAATAGAAGTTGAAGGGCCAACATGAGGGAAGAGCTCATCAAAGCTCTTAAGCTAGAGACTACCTTGGAGCTGGCAAATTAGTTAAAGTGCTCAGCGCTAAATAGGATGTTTCCACCTACTTCCTCCCACCAGTGATCAGGGAACCCTGAAGAAGAGGAGGTGAGAAGAATGGAAGATCCAGAAGGAAAACAAGGTCCTCTAAATCAGGAGTATGATTCACATTTGAACTCACAGAGACTGAGAGAACATGCACAGGGCCTCCACAGGTTTGTACCAGATTAGGTTCTTAGAAATAAGTGAACACATGCCCCCATCCCTAAACCAGAATCAATTTCTAATTGATAACCACTTGCAAAATGAAAATTTAGTTTCCTCCATGGAAGTGTCACTGGAGAAACAAACTACTCTTAAGGGTATGCTGCATGTCCAGGTATAGATAGCCAACAGAAAAGAAATGCTATGACTATTTTGTAGGTTCTTTATCTTGCAATGTCATGCTAAGTAAGCTCTTTATTTTTTCTTTTCTTCTTCTAATTTTATTACTTTTTACTTTAAATATATTTTATTTATATAGTTTTTCTTTTCTCTTTTTACCCTACAGCTCTTTCCTCAGTATACAAACAGGTGGCTCTGGGGTATTGTTTTATTTAGTTTTTGTAGCTCTCTTGGGCTCTTTTCATTCTGTTTGTTTGTTTTGTCCAATTCCAATGTTTTAGTTTTTGTTTTATCTTATTATATTTTATTTTTATCCCTTGGAAGCCTGCTTGTTTTTTGAGAAGAGACATAAAGAGATTGAATCCAGATTGGAGGGTGGGTGAGGTGGAGCTGGGAAGAATGGACAGAGGGAAGAAAATAATTCATATATATTATAGGAGAAAAAATCTAGTTCTAATAAAATGAACCAAACAAACAAGATACAAGTTCAGGAAGCCCAGTGGATATTTCTAACATGTGGAGGTCAGAATACAACATCGGAGCTCAGTCTTCACCTGTTACTTGGCTTGAGACAGCGGTAAACACACCCAATGACACACCTTACACTTGCCCATAGGGGCTTGCAATACTGTGCCTGGTTTTTTAAATTTGTTCAAGCAAATTTTACCCCAGGTTATCAAGCTAGACCCACTGACCATCTACTCAGCATCCAAGATATATTTCTCATACTTATGCATGCTGTTACATGTAAGCATGAAGCCATCATGGATGTTAAGGATGAGTGCTTGACGGTGCCAGCTAATGGTAACATGCCCAAGCATGCTATATTAAGTTCTTTCTCATTTTAGTCCAGAGGGAAAATTAAGTGTAGTGGTGGCACTTGTACAGTTCCTGTCATTGCTGTCACCATTAACGGCAAGGCAGTGTGTGATTCTCAGTGTTGTCATGACACCTAAGGTATTTATAATCCTGGGCTGAACCTGGACAACAGCATCCACTCTTAAACAGCTACTTTGCCCTTTCTCTGGAGAGCTTTTTGCAAAGACTATTGCCTGCCTTTGTTTCAACCATGGACAAAGAAGTATCAGGATACTGCAGCTGGCCTCATCAGGGTGCATCCAAATCGTGGAAGGGTCATACGGAAAGGGAAAAGTTTTGTTCCAACAGGTTTCCAAAAGGGAAAAGGAAAAAGGGAAAATCTACCAGTAAGTGATAAGTATGTGTGTGTGTGTGTGTGTGTGTGTGTGTGTGTGTGTGTGTGTGTGTGTGTGTTTCAGAGGGTGGAAGAGGAAGAAAGAAGAAAGAGAAATAAAAGTATCAATAAAAAATTCTCTCACAAGCTGCTTTTCTCACAGGCTGCTTGAAGACTCTTCATCTTTTTTATCAAAGTGCAGCATGAATGCTTTTTCTGGCTCTGTGCCAAATCAGCTTAACGTGAGCTCTGCTATTTTAAGGTGGAATTTGTTTGCATTTGACTTTAAAGATTAAATATTTCACAGTTTCCTTTTGCATAGTGCCCCAGAAGGGAAGCAGCAACTTAAGCCTGAAAAAACAAGATGCAGGAAATCGCCCCTAGTGTATAAAAAGGTTTACTAAAGAGAAGAGTTTGCAGCCCATAGCACAGCTCTCCTCACCAGAATACTATCTGGCCCTCAAAGAACCCAAGTCACACTAAATATGGATAAAAGTCTCTAAGGACAGTCACATCACAAGTACCACAATAAAAAAATATATTTCAATTATACAAGTCCCCCGAAGCTCTGATTTATTTAGCTTATGTAGGCATTATTTCTATCCATTCAATATTATAAATGTATTCATTCATAAGTTCATTTAAAGACTCAAAAGCGCCTTTAAAGAGAGAAGACAATTTTGGATCACTGGCTAAGGCAGTTTTTGTTTTTGTTGTTGTTGTTGTTGTTGTTGTTGTTGTTTTGAAATATGTCATTTTAATATATTTTCATGTTTTGCAGTAAAATTACCTTAATCCTTTCACCTAAAAACCTTTAAGTCACAATTCACTGTATGCTGAGGATTATTTGGATTTTTTTTATTCTAAAATGTACCATTCTCTACTCCTGCTGTATGCTGAACAAATCTTTGCTCTGCCAAAAAGTGTGTAGTCACGGCACTGGATTTGTACCATTGCCTCTTAAGCAACCCATAAGACCATTTCTGTGTGTCACAATCAAATTAACAAAAGAAGACATTGGATTACTTTCTGTTGACATTGTGGACCCAGAATTTGAGAAGAATTTAATATGATTTTAGCCAGCTTTTCAAGAAGAGTGATTCTCACAAATATAAAACAAGACATTTATGTTTCTATATCTCTTCTTTTTGTACTGCTCCTTTGCTGTTAACAATTAGAAGCTTGTATTTTGGACTGAGAAAATGGTTCAACAATTAAGAGCAGATTCCAAGATGGCAGCGATGAACATGCACTGTAGCTGATCTACCGGAAGAAGACTAAGGACCTTACTGAGATCCACAGACCACAAGACCTGGAGAACACTATGTGAGCGTGTCCACACAATGCAGACCACAGATGGGTCTGGCCTCCAGTCATGCAATGGCCCATGGAGGACAGGAACCCAGTCCCTGGAGTATGGACCTCTCTGAAATAGTATGAATTCAGTATATTGGACTGAGCTCCAGGCAGTGAAGCATCAGAGTTCCTGACCTGGGGAAATCTGGGGGAAATGGGTGAATCTGTCCTCAGACCCCACCTACCCCACTCCACTTCACAGAAAGCCCCAGGTGCCAAATGGGGTCCCAGATAGCCATGAACATGTTACCCAGCCACAGCTATACACTTTGAAAAGGAATGGCAGGAGCCTAGCTACCAGCCCCAGCCAACTATCCCTACACAATTGGGAAGATATGACCCCACCTAGACAGGCTCCACAGCCCATCAGAGCCTCCCATGCTCTTGGGAGAGGCTGGGCAGGATTGAGGATATAGGGAAGAAAATATATACAGCTGCCCCAACCCAGCAGGACTGAGCCACCTCTGTTGCATGTTCTGAGCAGTACTGGGCAGGAATCTAGCAACTGGCCCCAGTGGAGTGGCCCTGCAAAATTCGGCAAAACTGACTTGACCTAGCCAGGCTCCATAGCCCAGCAGGGCCTCCCATGCTCTCAGACAGGATGGGAAGGACTGAGGAGATAGGGCAGAAATCTAGCCAAACAACAACAATCAGAAGGCAGTAGATACTCTCACCCTGGTGGGCAGGGCTTAAGCTCCACTGCCTGAACAGATCAGGCAGATTCCTAAACAACTACTAGAAGCCATCAGGAGTTCAGGCACTCTGGGTTACCTGAGCCTAGGACCCAAAGCTCCAAGGCCTGAGGTCAGGGTACTCAAAGCTCATCCAAAGACAAGATAATTGGTTCTACATACACAAACTCAAACTGTTCCTAGAGCTGCAGAGCACCAGCACCTACCTCTGCTGAACCAGTGTGGAGCCCAGGGTATGGAGAAAATTCTCATGGAGTCAAAACCAGGTCACCTGCCTGTCACAGGGACTAGTTCCCTGAAAAACACAGGCAAGGGCCCTAGACCTATAACCATTCACCAACAATCCCCTCTCAACGACCAGTGAAGGACACCAGAAGCTAGCTCCCATCATCAGAGACAGCAAGGTGACTAAAGGCCAGTGTAAAAAACACAAACAACAAAAACAATATGGCATCTCAAGATCCCAGATATCCTAAAGAAAGCAGCCCTGAGAACCCAAACACAACTGAAATACAAGAAAAGGACCTCAAATCCTTAGTAATGAAGACGATAATAGAGGAAACAAATAAAATCCATAAACAAATGGAGAAAGATGCAGCCAAACAGTTGGAAGACATAAAAGAGGTCTATAGAGAGGCACTGGAAAAAATTTGGGAAAATACAATCAAATGAAGAAAATCAATAAAATAGTTCTAGATCTGAAGATAAAAATGGAAACAATGAAAAAGGCACAGGGAGAAGAAACAAAGGAATAAGAGAACTTACAGAAGAAAGCAAGCAACATGGCTGTAAACTTCTCTAAGAGAATCCAAGAGATGGAGGAAAGAATCTTTGGGCGAGAAGATACAATCATAGAATTCAAAGCAATCATCAGAGAAAATGATAAATCTGAAAAATTCCTGATGCAATATATCCAAAAATCAAAGACACCATGAAAAGATGAAATCTGAGGATAATAGGCATTGAGGAAAGACAAGACACCCAACTCCAAGGCCCAGAAAATATTTTCAACAAAATCATAGAAGAAAATTTATCCAGTTTAAAGAATGAGATGCATATAAACATGCAAGAGGCCTACAGAACACCAAATAGAATAGACCAGAAAAGAAAATCTTCCTCTCACATAATAATCAAAACAAGCAATATATATGGATGGAACACTACCAAACTCATTCCATGAGGCCACAATCACTTTGGTACCTAAACCTCGCAAACTCAACAAAGAAAGAATTTTAGACCAATTTCTTTTATGAACATTGATGCAAAAATACTTAATAAAATAATTGCAAACCGAATACAAGAATACATCAAAGATCTCATTCACCATGACCAGGTAGGCTTCATTCCATAAAATATGGAAATCTATCAATGAAATCTACCATATAAACAAACTGAAATAAAAAACCCACATGATCATCTCCTTAGATGCAGAAAAAGCATTTGACAAAATCCAACACCCATTCATGTTTAAAGTTTGGAGAGATCAGGGATACAAGGCACATACTTAAACATAATAAAGGCTATATACAGCAAGCCAAAAGCCAACATCAAATTAAATGGAGATACTTAAGGAAATTCCTCTAAAATTAGGGACCAAACAGGGCTGCCCACTTTCTCCATATCTCTCCAATACAGTTCTTGAAGTCCTAGCCAGAGCAGTAAAATAACACAAGGAGATCAAGGGGATCCAAATGGGAAAGGAGGAAGTTGAAGTATTGCTATATGCAGATGATATATTAGTGTACATATGTGACCCCCAAAATTCTGCCAGAGAACTCCTATAGCTCATAAACACCTTCTGCCAATTGGCTGGATACAAAATTAACTAAAAAAAAAAAAATCAGTAGCCTTCCTATATACAAAGAACAGTTGTTCCAAGGAAGAAGTTAGGAAAACTACATCCTTCACATTAGCCACAAGCAATATAAAATATTTCGGAGTTACTCTAACCAAGTAAGTGAAAGACTTGTTTGAAAAAAACGTCAAATCTCTGAAGAAGGAGATTGAAGATGGAAAGATCTCCCTTATTCATAGATCAGGAGAATTTACATAGTAAAAATGGCCATCTTACCAAAAGCAATTTACATATTCAATGCAATTCCTATCAACATACCTACACAGTTTTTTAAAGATATTGAAAGATCAATTCTCAGCTTCATATGGAAAAATAAAAAACCCAGAATAGCTAAAACAATCCTGTACAATAAAAGATCCTCTGGAGGAATCTCTATACCTGATCTCAAGGTGTACTATAAAGCAACAGTAATTAAAACAACATGATACTGGCATAACAATAGGATGGTTATTGGGAACTGTTAGGCTTGGACCCCCTGGGACCATGCCCTGGCTGGTATGCAATTGTTACTCTGCCCTGGCAGCTTCCTGTTGTGAACATTGTGCCTCACTGAGCTGACCACAAGTTCTGTTTCACACCCTGATTACCTTGGTTACATGGTTCCTCTTGTCCTGGGGACTTCTGATCTACATTGTCTTGTATTTTTCCACCTGCCTCTGTACTGTATAAAAGTCCTTGGCCCCTCCTCATTAAAGGGCATTCTCTTAAAATAGATGACCTGCTGTCTTGAGTGTTCTTCAACCCACAGTCCCTCTCTCAATACGTGAGGGTAATTGCAGCATGGGTGCTGCAGATGGTTGATGAATGAAATAGAAGACCCTCAAGTAAATCTCCACACGTATGGAGACTTGATTTTTGACAAAGAAGCCAAATTTGTTTGTCAGAAAAAGGATAGCATCTTCAATAAATGGTGCTGGTCTAACTGGATGTCTACATGTAGAAAAATGCAAGTAGTCCCATATTTACCACAATGCACAAAATTCAGGTCTGAATGGATTAAAGATCTCAACATAAAACCAGAGACATTAAATCTGTTAGAAGAAAATGTGGGGAAGAGCCTGTAACTCATTGGCACAGTAGACAACATCCTGAACAGAACTCCAACAGCTTATCCTCTAAGGTCAACAATAAATGGGACCTCATGAGGCTGAGAAGCTTCTGTAAGGCAGAAGACACTAATAAGAAAACAAAGTGACAGTCTACAGACTGGGAAAAGATCTTCACCAATGCTACATCTAACAAAGGTCTAATATTCAAAATATATAAAGAGCTCAAGAAATTGAATAGCACCAAACCAAATAACCCAATCAAGTAATGGGGCTCAGAATTAAACAGAGAATTCCCAACAGAGGGATAGGAATGGCTGAGAAACACTTAAAGAAATGCTCAACATTTAGTCATCACAGAAATGCAAATCAAAACATCTTACACCGATCAGAATGGCTAAGACCAAAAAGTCAAGTCACAACACATGCTGGAGAAATGTGGAGAAAGGGGAACACTCCTTCATTGCTGGTGGGAGTGCAAACTTGTACAAGCACTTCAGAAATCAACTGGTGCTTTCTCAGAAAGCTGAGAATATGGCTACCTCAAGACCCAGCTATGCCACTGCTAGAAGTCAAAGGTCTGTGGATAATTACTAGAACCCAGCTCTTGGCCTGCTACCTTGAGAAACAGGATGTTGAGATAAAGATCACCTGATGAATTATAGGAAATTGCTTGTGACACCTGGCACCTTAGGACAGCCTACAGTTGAACAACCATGACACATAGATTTCCTCATTTCTTCATGCCTTACCCATTATAAACTATTATGTGAAAAATAAAGTTTGAGAGCTTGATCAGAACCCAGACTTGCTCTCCTTCTTCACGTCTCCTGACCCCCCACTCGTCTGCCCCCTCCACAGGTACCCTTTGAAGACCCCACGGGCTGAGGCATTGGCATCCAATGTGGTCTTGTGGAATGGGGGTGTTCTGCAGAATACCACTCCCCAGCTGCAGCTGCCTTTTCACAGAAGTCGCCATGGAGAAATGCCCACTCTGTGAGTGAAGAACCGCACACAGTGATCACCACAGAGCCACCTATCTGTGAGATTGATCCATTGAAGTAAGTTAAAGCAGAGAATTCATGGGTCAGGCATTAAGTAAGCAAGAGATTTTCTCACAGGGACTCAAACAGTCCCTCAAGACATGGGGGACTCAGGTAAAAAAGGATTTGGTTAAATTTTTTTACTTCATTGATAACATGTGTCCATGGTTTCTCCAAGAGGGCATGATTGATGAAAAGCGATGGGCAAGAGCAGGAAATTGCTTAAATTTTTTTATAATTCTTTTGGTCCAGAGAAAGTACCTGTTCAAGCCTTTTCCTATTGGAATTTAATTAATGATTCTTAAGGTGAGGCATTTCTGGTCCGATGTGGGCAAGGTGGTCTCTGAGGGAAAAAAATTTCCTCAAGGAAGATCTTCAAGGTAGCTGAAAATCCCTTGAATTAAGTCAAGATTAGCCTGAGTCTGTTCCGCAGGCCTCCCGGGCCCCTTATATTTGTGATTCAGTTGCTATTCCCATGCCGCTTACAGAGGGTCCAACCTCCAATCACCCCATTCTGTCCCTTTATCCCTCCATTGCAGTCCTTACGTCCTCAGTCCGGGACAGTCCTGATAACCACCTTTTCCCAGAAGGAGCCACTGACTTTGAGGAAGCGGCTGCGAAAAATCATGATCCCAATTGGCCACCCCCCAAGTCCTCCTCTGTTTCATGGCTGCTGCCTTATAATTCTGCCGCCCCTTTTTGTGCACTTGCCTTGCACTTTGCCACAAAATTGGAAGATGCTACTGAGTAAGCTAAGGCTAAACTTTGCCAAGAAGCTAAAACTCTCAAAGAGTTACTTCAAAAGAAAAGGGAATATTTGGCCCTGGTTAGAGAACTTCGGGCTCTGGATCTCAAACTAACTATTCCCCTTTCAAATGCTGGTGCTCTCGTCACCAAATCTAAGAAATAGACACCTAAGACCTTGCATACCTTCCCCGTCTCCTGTGTTAGGGTACAAGCCCCTGTACCACCTTCTCCTGATGATGCCTCACCAACATCTGAGCCTTTACTTGAGGGAGGGGAGACTGAACCAGATGGTGAGGATACATCTTGCCGCCAGAGAGGATGCCTGTGAGAATGACGCTTCTGCTGACTCAGGTGGGGAAGGGAAAGAGATTATTAGACAACAGTATAGCCTCCTTGGGTTTAAGCACATAAAGAAATTGAAAACTGCGATGACACTCTATGGCCCAGTTGCCCCTTTTAACCTGTCCATGATTGAAACCCTCAGTGACCAATGGTTCACACCCAACGACTGGTACCTTTTGGCATGTGCCACCTTGTCTAGGGGTGATTATATCCTCTAGAAGTCAGAATTTACTGAGAATTGTAAGGAGGTTGCACGCTGTAAATCGGCAGCTGGCGGTGTATCCAAACACAGGACCTTGCAAAAGTTACGAGGAGGTACACCTTATGACATCAATGAGAAACAAGCCAAATTTACTCTCGGTATTTTTTCTCAAATACAAAATGCAGGACTTAAGGCATGGAAGCAGCTGCTTCCTAAAGGGTCTGCAACCACCTCCCTGGCTACAATAAGACAGGGCCTGGGTAAACCCTATACCGATTTTATTAGCAGCCTAACTGATGTGGCAGAAAGGCTTGTTGGCAAAGATGAAAATGAAAGTGAATTTATGAAACACCTCACTTTTGAAAATGCCAACCCTGCTTGCCAGGCAGCTACACAGCCACACCGTAGGAGAAAGAACATTTCTGATTACATCAGATACTGTGCTTGGATAGGCTCAGCCCATTCTGTCAGCCTCGCCGTTGACAGTTAAGGATTTCACTCAGGGTTCCTGCCCAAACGCTTGCTTTAACTGTAAACAACCAGGACACTTTGTCAAAGAATGCAAGGACCCTAAGGCTGAGCTTCCGCTCCCTTCATCCCTGTGTCCTGGTGCAAGAGAGGGACACACTGGGTCTTATAGTGTCATTCTAAGATAAATATTCAGGGCAATCCCCTACCCCTAAAACAGGGAAACTTTTTGAGGGGCCAACCCCTGGCCGCAAACATGAGACAAACCCCTAGGGCTATCAGGTTTGTCCTCCAAGCATCAACCACTCAGGCTTGGGCGTCACCTCTCTCCACCGAGCAACCACTGGCAGTGCAGGACTGGACCTCTGTTCCTCCAGCAGCACAATATTAATGCCTGAGATGGGCATTCAGGTCCTGTATATGGGGAGGGGGGGTTGGCCCCCTGCCTCCTGGTACCCTTGGACTCTTTCTTGGTCATGCTAGCTCCACTCTCCAGGGATTACATGTTTCCCCCAGAGTCATTGATAATGATTATACAGGAGAAATATAAATTTTGGCCTCATCCACTTCTTGTCCCTTGACCTTAGCACAGAGACAATGAATTGCCCAGTTGCTACTGCTTCCCCTTACTCGTCCTAACTGAAATTGCTTTCGGGAATCCAGGGGCATCAATAATTTTGGCTCCTTGGATGCTTGCTGGGTCCAAAGAATCACCCAAGATCGATGCCTCCTTAAATTAAAATTGTATCGAAAGTGCTTTGAGGGGCTGGATACTGATGCGGATGCCACGGTAATTTCTGACAAGGACTGGTCTTCGTCCTGGCCCCTCATGGCTTCCCTGACTCATCTCAAAGGTATTGGAAGGACGTCTAATCCCCCACAGAGTTCCAAGGTCCTCACATGGACAAATAAGGAAGGTAATTCCAGTACTATTCAGCCTTACATTGTGCCTGGCCTGCCTGTTATCCTTTGGGTTAATCTTTGAAGTCGGGATATCCTCACCCATTTAAATCTTATGTGTAGCCCAAATGAGATTGTTGCCAAACAATTGCTCAAACAGGGTTACTGCCCAGGACGAGGGTTGGGTAAAAATTTACAAGGCACAAAAGAGCCCATCCAGGTGATTGAAAAATTTGACCACTCGGGTTTAGGCATGGAAATTTTACCCTAATGGCTGTTGACAATCCTGTACCCCATGCGGACAAAATCATTTGGAAATTTGACGAAGCTATATGGGTTGATCAATGGCCATTAACTTCAGAAAAAAAATGGCTGCAGCTACAACGTTAGTAGAGGAACAACTTGCTGCGGGTGGTGTTGAGCCCATCACTTCCCCTTGGAATATCCCTATTTTTGTTATTAAGAAAAAATCTGGCAAATGGAGACTATTACAAGACTTAAGGGAAATTAACAAGATTATGCTTACTATGGGTGCCTTGAAGCCAGGATTGCCCACTCCTGTGGCCATTCCAGCTGGGTTTTATAAAATAGTAATAGATCTTAAAGATTGCTTTTTCACCATCCTCCTGCATCCTGAGGATAAAAAACACTTTGCCTTCAGCTTGCCCATGATGAATTTTAAAGGGCAGATGCTCCACTTTCAGTAGAAGGTTTTGCCTCAGGGCGTGGCCAGTAGTCCAACCTTGTGTCAGAAGTTTGTGGCCCTTTTAGAGCGCTTTGGCCTTCTCTCTATATAATACACTATATGGATGATATTCTCTTGGCAGGACCTGGTGACTCCCAATTACTCCATTGTTGTCAGATACTTTCAAAAATTAACAGATAATGGCCTCCAAATTGTGCCAGATAAAATTCAATTAAAAGACCCTTATTTTTATTTGGGGTTTGAGCTCTATTATCAGAACATTACTACACAAAAAATCCAGGTGAAAACTAGCCATTTAAGAACTTTAAATGATTTCTGAAATCTCCTGGGGGATATTAATTGGATCTGGCTCTATCTTAAGCTCACTACCAGAAAACTCAAACCCCTCTTTGAAATTCTCAAGGGGAGTCCTAGTCCCTCCTCCCATTGCTCCTTGACTTTTGCTGTGGCTCACGCCCTATGGGTTGTGAAGACAGCTATTCAGAGACAAGGAGTCATGTCCATTTCCTATAATGATCCCCTTCTTTTTGTTGTTTGTGCCACGTGTCATACCCCCCCTAGAGTGGTCTGGCAACATAGTTCCCTTTTGTGGACTCATCTCTCTGCCTCTCCCACCAAAATCCTTGCCACTTATATTGCTCTGATTGATGAACTTATCCTTTTGGGGCATGAACAAATGTGAAAGTTTTTTGGTAAAGATCCTGACAAAATAATTTTGCCCTACTCCATGGATCAGATTGGCTTATGCAAATTACTGATGATTGGCCTATTGTTTGTTCCTCCTTTCCTGGGACAACCGATAATCATTATCCTGCTAACAGACTACTTCAATTTATAAAAACTCATCCCTTCATTTTTCCTAAAGTTACTTCCCCCCGGCTGCTGCAGGAAGCATATTTAGTATTTACTGACAGCTCCTCTACTGGGATCGCTGCCTATAAAATAAGTGGACAGACCACTCCCGTTCAGTCCCCTTTTAAATCAGCACAACTTGTGGAGCTCTTTGCCGTGGTCCAGGTTTTTCAAATATTGATGGACCATCCCTTTAATCTATATACCGACAGTGCCTACATTGTCCATTCTGTTCCGCTTCTTGAAACAATTTCTTATATTAGACATTCTATGAATGCTGTTCCTCTTTTTGTTGAGCTCCAGGAATTGATTAATTCCAGATGTCACCCCTCTTACCTTGGGCACTTTTGCACCCATTCAGACTTTCCTGGCTCTCTCTCTGCAGGAAATGCTTGCACAGATGCTGCTACATGCTTGGTTTTCCCTGCTCTAATTGATCCTATTGAACAAGCTAAAAAGAGCCACACCTTACATCATCAAAAGCCCAAACACTCCAGCTGTTCTTTAAAATTAACCGAGAACAGGCACAACAAATTGTTAAACAATGCCCAGCCTGTATTACCCTGTTGCCCACTCCCCATTTAGAATTAATCCCAGGGGCCTTGTTCCAAATGACATTTGGCAAATGGATATCACTCACATCCCTGAATTTGGCAATCTTAAATATTTTCATTTGACTATAGACACTTTCAGTGGATACATTTATGCCAGCTTACATGCTGGAGAAGCCTCAAAGAATGTTATAGCTCATGTTTTAACTTGCCTCTCAGTCATGGACAGACCTAAATTGATAAAAACTGACAATGGTCCCAGATACACTAGGAGAATTTTCCAAGAGTTCTGTTGCCAATTACAAATTAAACATGTTACAGGCATCCCACATAGTCCCGAAGGCCAAGGGATTGAACTGGCCCACCAAACTATTAAACATACCTTTCAGAAATTAAAAATGTGAGATTTATATCCCATGAAAGGCTCTCCAAGAAATATTCTTCATAATGCATTGTTTGTTCTTAATTTCTTTTTATTTTATTAATTTATTCATATTACATCTCATTGTTTATCCCCTCCCTTGTATCCTCCCATTCCTCCCTCCCTCCCATTTCCCCTTACTCCCCTCCCCTATGACTGTGACTGAGGGGGACTTCTCCCCCTGTATATGCTCATAGGGTATCAAGTCTCTTCTTGGTAGTCTGCTATCCTTCCTCTCAGTGCCACCAGGTCTCCCCATTCAGGGGACGTGTCCCTCAGTAGAAGAATTGATACAGAAACTGCTACATTTACACTATGGAATAGTACTCAGCTACTAAAAACAAGGAATTCCCAAAATACGTGTTCTTAATTTCTTGACCCTGAAAGTTCATGTTAAATCTGCTACTGATTGCCTTTGGTATCCCAGCACCAACAACAATTTTACCACAGTAATGTGGAAGGATCCTCTTACCTACCAATGGAATGGCTCCGACCTGGTACTTATCTGGGGTGGAGGGTCCATATGTCTATTTGATACCAAGGAAGGAGCAGCCAGATGATTCCCTGAGAGTCTGGTCAAACAAATTGATGCCTCTCCTCCTGACCATCCTAATGAAATAGATCAGCCTGTGAGTGATCAAGATATCCAGGGTGGAAAGTCCCCCTGAGATCCTTTTTTTTCTTTCTTTCTTTCTTTTATATATGGAGCTCTTCTGGATAATATCCTTTGGGATGCTGCTGAGAAGCCAGGAAGTGCTCTCCAAACAGAAGGACAACATTCATCAATGCTACATATTTACCTGGAAGATAGCTGGCCAGTATGGTAAAGTATTGCATACACAGACCCTTATTATATCTCAGATTGCTTGGTTCCCAGACATGTATTTTTTACTCAAGGTCACTCTTTGAGTGTGTCCAATGGAAAATGGCCACCACTCTTTATGTTTGTCCAGGGCCTAAAAGGGTCAGAGGCTGTGGTGTAGCCAAGGCATTTTATTGTGCTGCCTGGGGTTGTGAGACTTCAGCCACCACAAAGGGATGGCAGTGGGGAGCTCTATCTGTCATGGATGATTATGTTTCACTTACTATCAATGATCTCAGTCTTTATCCTAACCATTGGAATTTCCTTGATACCCTGGATGTAATTACATTTCTACCTTAAAACTCTCCTTCATGGAGTCAGGAAAAAACAATGGCATTCCTTGGGGTAAAGCTTTAAGTTGGGGACTGTGACTATATAGCAACTGGCCTGTTACAGACCCTGATGCTATTATTACAATATCCCTCAAGAAGGAATTGGCTATCGCACCGACAGCCATAGGACTCAACCCAGTCCTGGCCCCCAACCAAATTCCAGCAATCCCTTCTCCTTCTTCCCCTCCAGACACTGCTATGGCCATTACTAAGAATTTGGTTCTGGATACCCATCACATGCTACTTGATATTATTAACCATACTTATTTGACTTTAAATCATTCTCACCACGAGTTAACAAAATCATGCTGGCTGTGTTAAGATTCCAGCCCTCCTTTTTATGAGGGAATCACAGTGATAGAAAACATCTCTAATTCCTCAGACCATTCTAAGTGCAGATGGTCTCAACAGGGGGATGCCAAGTTAACCTTAAGTTCTGTCTCTGGCCATGGATTGTACGTGGGCAGAAGATTCCTTCCTTCTTACAAACATCTCTGTAATATGACCATCACTGAGATATCCTCCCTCTCTGATAATATTCTTCCTAGCAACAATACTTGGTGGGCTTGTAGTGACAGTCTCATCCCCTGTATATATGCCCCTCATCTTAAGGGAAATGTAACCATCTTCTGCATCCTTATCCGATTGATTCCACATCTCATATATTATACTGAGGATGGGTTTGCTCGAGCTTGGAATCCTGTTAATGATCATGCTCTATTAAGGTATAAATGACAACTTATAACAGCAGTTGCCCTGGCTATTCTCCTTGGCCTTGGTACCATGGGCACTGAGGTGGGTATAACCTCTCTTGTTCTGTCCAACAAGCATTATTCTGACCTTCACCTGTCAATTGATGGGGATCTTGAATTACTGGAGACTTCCATTTCACACCTGGAGAAATCCCTCTCCTCATTAGCTGAAGTAGTTTTGCAAAATAGAAGAGGATTGGACCTAATTTCCCTCTAACAGAGAGGGCTTTGTGCTGCCCTTAAGGGAGAATGCTGTTTTTATATGGACAATTCTGGGGTTATAAAGGAGAGCATGGCTAAAGTTAGAGAGGGATTAGAAAAAAGGAAAAAACAGAGGGAACAAGAGGAAAGTTGGTTTCAAAATTGGTTTTCTGCCTCTCCCTGGCTCACCACCCTTCTCCTATCGATACTGGGACCTATGGTAGGCCTTCTGCTCCTTGTGGCCTTTGGTTCCTGAGCCTCTAGGAAGCTCACTAAATTTGTTAAACAGCAATTTGATTCCTTGGCATCTCGACCCATACATGTTCACTATCACAAACTTGATTTGGATGACCGAGGTGTGGCAGAGTACTGTGAGGACTTGTATTAGGTCCCATTTTGTGGATCCCATTTTATTGTTCGCATATCACTTTCATGAGAACAGCATGATACTCAGACATTGCTTGCTTAATAGGGCATGTGCATCTACAAGGGGTATGGGACTAAGTACCACAGGGGGAGGATCCAATTATCCGCTTCTGAGTCCCCCGAGAAGCAAACCTGATTGTGTAGAGGTTGCTGTCCAATTATTCTTCACTCTGATCTACTGGGATGTCGTCAGACATCAGGTTGGAATGTTCCTCTCCTCCTCTAAAAGACACCCTTCAGGTCGTGAATGCCTTTGGAGGATCATGTCAATACTTCCCCCCTCTGCTTAAAGCCCACTCCCTTCTGGGACTTTCTTCTTTCAAGAATTGTTTGTGAACTTTAGGCCTCCTTTTAAATTTATAGGGAATGGGGTCATGCTAGGGGCCAAGGGTCTGTGGATAATTACCAGAACCCAGCTCTTGTCCTGCTACCTTGAGAAACAGGATGTTGAGATAAGATCACCAGATGGGTTACAGGAAATTACTTATGACACCTGGTGCCTTGGGACAGCCTGCAGTTAAACTGCCATGATAACCCACTCACATAAATCTCCTCATTTCCTCATGGTCTACCCTTTATTAACAATTATGTGAAAAATAAAGTGTGAGAGCTTGATCAGAACCCAGACTTGCTCTCCTTCTTTGTGTCTCTTGTCCCTTGACTCATACCCCCCCTCCCCTGGTACCCATTGAAGATCCGTGGGCCACGGCATTCCACTCATGGGATTATACCCAGAAGATGCTCCAGTACACAAGAAGGACATATGCTCAACCATGTGCATAGCAGCCTTATTCATAATAACCAGAACCTGGAAACAACCTAAATGTCCCTCAGTGAAAGAATGAATAAAGAAACTGTGGTACATCTATACTATGGAATACTACTCAGCTATTAAAACAAGGAAATCCTGAAATTTGCAGACAAATGGTTGGAACTAGAAATGATCATACTTAGTGTGTTAACCCATTCCCAGAAAGACTCACATGGTATATACTCACTTATAATTGGACAGTAACCCAAAAGAGATGTCCCATGAAAGTCTTCACTTACCATGAGATTAGGATAGCTGCGAGTTCTTCCTATTGGGACTCTAAGTGAGAGAACTATGGGAGATTTGGGGAATAGTAGGATCCAGAGGGTCCTAGAAAAGTAAAAAAAGAACATCATGATGATCGGACCTGGACCCAGGGAGGTCTTCTCAAACTATTGCAACAACCAAGGACAATACATGCAGTAAACATTGAACCCCTACTCAGATATAGCCAATGGACAGAACATTCTCTACAGTTGTGTGGAGAACCATAACGGACTCTGACATGAACTCTGATGCCCCATACTTGACCACTTCCTTTTGATGGGGAGGCCTGGTAGCAATCAAAGAAAGGATAATCAGACTAGCAAGATGAGACTTGATAGGCTGTGAGCATATGGTGGGGGAGGAGGCCTGCTTTGGTCACAGACCTAGTGGAAGGGAATAGGGTGAAAGAAGGAGAGAGGGAGGAACAGGAGGATACAAGTGATGGAATAACAATTTAGATATAATCTGAATAAATTAATAAAAAATATAAAAACCAATTAAGAGCATGGACTGACAATAGACACAAGTTCAGTTCCTAGCACTAACTCTCAACTGCCTATAACTCTAGCTCCAGAAGGTCTGTCTCTTTCAGTCTTTATAGGCACCTGCATGCATATTTACTCATATCAAAACAAGTAGGAATAATTAAAATAATTAAATATGAAAATTTTAATAATTTTAAAAACATATTTGAAGATTTTCCAGTGTGCTCTAAAATAATGTATGATAATCTCTGGTGCAGAAATTATGATTTTTTCCAGAAGCAGAATGATTTGTCTGTCATGCAGTATAAAAAATATTAAAACAATACTTTGAAGCAATGCAACACAGAAAAGATATGGTAGGCAATGGAGGGCTCTTCCTTGCTCAGATTCAATGCTTTTCCTATTTCTATTCATTTTTTATTTGTGCTATTAATTCTTTGAAATTTTTGTACAAATGTGTGGAGTCTAAACTGGCCACCTTTTGTAGGCAAGCAAGACTTCCAATGGTAGAACTTCATTGCATTTGGTTACGTCCCATGGAGATCCCTAAACAACCCAGATTGATGCTAGGACAGATGGTTACTCTCTGAAAATTGACAATAGGGCTCCATTCCTGAGGATAGCATATAAACAGCTCATTGAGCTGGTGAGCTGGTGCCTGCATAGTAGTCATTTCTCCTACATTCTTGTCTCTTTGGTATGGAAAGGTACTCAACATATTAGGAAAAGATAAACTTGGACACCAACCCAGCAATAAAGCCCTTGATCTACAGTTTGTCCTGCCTGCAAGATGTACTTTTCTTTATAAATATGTAATGATCCTTAATGATATTCTGCTAAACTCATAGATAAGTGCCTTGTCTACTGTCATCAGAGGGGGTTCCTGTGCCAACAGATAGAATCAGATACACAGATACACAGCAAGACATTATGCAGAGAGAGAGAGTATAAATTAGAGTTCTCCATTATTTCTCTTCCCTTGGAGCATGGGGATTATTGTGGAAGAGGGAATCAGAGGGGATTGAAAATATCAAAAGAACACTGTCCACTGAGTCAACTAAGCAGGGTTCATATGAGCTCACAGGGCCTACACAAGTCTGCACCAGGTCCTCTGTGTATATGTTATGGCTTTTAGCCTGCTAATTTTGTGTGACTCCTAACAGTGGAAACCTGTGTTTCTCTGACTTTTTGACTGCTCTTGGAACTCTTTTACACCTATTGGGTTACCTTGTCCAGCCTTAACATGAAGATTTTTGCTTTGTCTTATTTTATTTTGTATTCCTTTATTTGCTTGATTTTTTAGGAGCCCTGCTCTTTTCTGAAGAGAAACAGAAAGGGATTGTATCTAGGGAATACAGGAAGTTGAGGGGAAGCTCAGAGGTGTCAGGGAGGGGAACCTGATTAAGAGTATTGTGTGAGAGAAGAATCTATTTTCAATAAGAAAAAAAGAAAGGAAAAGAAGGAAGAGAGGGGGGATGGAAAGAGAGAGGGAGAGAGGAAGAGAGGAAGAAAGGAAGGAGTTGGCTTTACACTGTCTGGTCTTACAGAGGTCCTGAGTTCAATTCCAAGCAATGACATAGTGGCTCATATCAGGTCCCCTCTTTTGCTGTGTAGGCACACCTGCAGGCAGAATATTGTATATGTAATAAATAAATAATTATTAAAAAACAAAACAAAAGAAAGGGATAGCTCCTTCAATATATAATGTTAGGAAAACTAGTTATCTATATGTAAATAATGAAGTTAAAGTACCATGTATGAACATCAACTCAAAATGTATTAAAGACTAAAATATGAGATGTAAAACCATAATGTTACAGGAAAAATAACATTACTAGTTTAATCTGAATAAGGACTTTTTTTTGAGATAAGATCACAGCAACAGCAACAACAAAACAAAACCAGACAAATAAAATTACATCAAATTATGTGTAATAACATAAATGCATATGTTAAGAAAAGAAACATAATAAAAAATATTAAATTAAAAAAAAAGAAATTATATCAAACTAAACAGCTTTTATGAAGCAAAGGAAATAACCAAGAGAAAAGACAAATGACCTATAGAATAGAATAAATCAATTGACTGGGTCGATTGAGCATGAAGAAAGGACAGTCACTTAGAAATATGCACAGAAAAGCTGGGATTTTGGTGTGCTGTCCTTGCTCTAAAAGAGGGCACCAACTACAGCAGCAACCTGAAAACTTGCACATTTATGGTACACATCTAGATAAAAAACCAAACATTTGTAGACTATAAATATAAGAAGGGGATAATTATTATCTGGCATGTATAAATATCTGGAAAGGCAAGATTAAAAAATAAGTGAAAATGGAAAAAAATGGTACACTGTATTGTGATCATATTAACCACTCTTACCTACTTCTTCCATATCTACCCCCTCCCCAACTTTGTGTCATTTTTTCCCTAAGTCCATCACATCCAATTTGTCCTGCCCATATAGTCTTAGTATGTTGCCATCTACTGGAACAGTCTAAATCATCAAATAAATCTGACTCTCCCTCTTGCAAGATGTTACCTCTCATTAATATCTCCTCATCCAGGAGTAGTACTTAATGGCCTAACTCCACTCTGCATGCTGAGATACTGTCTGAGTTGAGCTGCAGGTCTTGTGTCCAGGAAAGACCACATCATTGTACTCTCTACCACCTCTGGCTCCTATAATCTTTCCACCACCACCGTTTACACAATACTCCCTCAGCTTTAGCATGAAGAAATGTAACACAGATATTCCACTTAATAAGGTTGAGCATTCCACAGTCTCTCATTCTTTTCATCTTGGCCTACTGTGAATTTCTGTACTAATCCTTATTTTCTGCAAAATGAAGCTTTTCCAGTGAGTACCGGTTTAATTTCTCTATGTTCTATGACTCAAGTATGTGCATTCTTCAGAAATGAGGTCTTATTGAAGGCAATACCTTGTCAAATGTGGGTATCTATGGGACTGTACTGGCCAACAACTCCAAAAGAAATGACTCATTTCTGCATCTTGGATTTTTATTTGTTAAGCCATAGTATTGAAAAAGGCCACTGTTGTCTCAATTTGATTATTTTTCCAATGTCTTTCTATTTCTTCTTTCACATCTTAGAGTTTCCTTAAGAAAAAGAAATCACTTGTATAATTAATACACAAAAAATATGCATTAAGATTCATGGGAAAACTAGAATGTAACTGTTTGGAACCTCACAAAAGTGGACATATGAAAAGTCACTGATGGCTTTAAGTAGACATCCTAAATGGGCACTGGGAATGGTCACCCCAGTGCTCAAGTATGGTCTCAGCTTTGGAACATACTTGATGTCAGTATATCTTAAAGTTCTTTGTCAACTTCCCTTTGAGAAAAATAACTAATTAACTACTTAAGAAACAACTATGAAAACCCACAGGGTTTCTCTCTGTACAACTACATTGATAGGCACACTTAATTCCCAATGCCCTTTCCTGGACTCCTACTGCAATTTTTAGGCTCATGCATTTTTAGAGCCAGATTCCCACAAAGTAACCTCAGATTCTGATTTACTCTCTTGAAAATCCTATTTATTCATGTAAAACTGGAAGAATGTTTGGTCCAGGAGCTAGGCCAACTGTCTGCATATCCCTTCTGGTAGGAAGAGCTACACAGGAAATCAAATTCTGGATCAGAAGGCTTCTTGGGGATTTTAGAAATAGAACAAAGGGTGAGATGTTATCATGTCTTATCAACCAGATCAACTTCCCTTCTCCAGTCTAAGGATAATTATGTCTACCTCCCAATTTTAGGCACACCCTTTGGTTTAGCATGTCACAGCATGCAAAAGGAAGTAGGATCACAAAATAGGAATCTGCCACCCATATAATATTACTTAATCAGAACCAATTAAGTAAAAAAGAAAGCACCACAGGTCTCTCTCAGTCTCAACATGCTTCCCTATTAGGATCGTTACACTTCTTGAAGATTAGAGAATAGTTTTTTTAGCAATGACTATGTAAATTTGCTTCTGAAGTTGACTATGATGTAATTTGAATGCCTCTGCCTTAATTTCAAAGACAGACATTTTCTTTGTCTCTAAGCCTTGTGAGCTCATCCTGATTGGGAATTCCCAGAGATGTCACATCAGTCTTGGCATCCTAAGTAGGGCTCATTTACATTTTACAGGCTGGCTATGCTACATGCCACATAAAGCAGCTGATTAAATAAATGCACACACAATAGTATCAACATAATTCATTTGCTTGGGATCTTCTTGGATTAATTAACTGTGTTTGCCTTCTTAGTAAAAGATATTAAATCCCAGAAACACCTTCAGCTAGGAAAGGTATAATATTCCCTATTTGGTGATTCACCAAAACACGTCTTTGTTGTGTTTAAACATGAAATGTCCCCAATAAACCCACATGTTTGAGCACCTGGTCTCCAACTGTTGGTGCTTTATGGGAAGAATAGAATTTTTAGGAAGAAAAGCCTTGTTGGTGGAAGTGAGCCTTGAGGTTTGCTGCCTTGGCTCCTATTTTCTGTTCATTCTCAGCTTCCTGATTGTAAAGGCAGTGTAACCAGCCACATTCCACTAAGGATGCCATGTCTTTGCCACTTCAGTGGACTATATGCCTTCAGGTTATAAGCCAAGATAAACAAATACATGTCTTCTTTTTTAAGTTTATATTTGTCAGATATTTGGTCACAGGATGGAGATACACATTCTCTATATCTCTCACTCTTCCTCCTGATTTTCACTCCACACTGTGACTCCCATTCAAAGCTGAAAATTCTGAATTCTGCACAGTATAGAGTTGAAATCTCACCCTCTGTTGGGAAGGTTTCTATTACTGAAACCATTTCACAATGATTTTAACAGCAATTAAGTTGGGAAGGAAGAAAGAACGTGGGAGTGAGGCAGACGTAGAGGAGAGGAAAAGGGGAGCTATGGCATGTCATTTTCTTTTGAAGAACCAGGTAAAATTGAAATTGAGATACGAAGTTTTTCCAAGGGTTGAATAAAAGATGGGCAATGTAAAAACTGGGTCTGTTGCACAGGTTAGAGCAGACCTAGGAAAGAAAACTCTGATCTGGTTGTTAGCCCCCACCCCACGCCACAGCTGAGAAACACAGAAGGAGAAACAGAGTCTGAGGAAAATTACAAGAGGATAAGGGGGCAGTTGACACAGCTAATGAGTTTTGGTTTTCTTTTCAAAAAGAAGTTCTGAGATGTGAATAAAATTAAGCTGGGTTTGCAGTGCCAGTATAAAGCCATGTAAGGGCTAATCATACCAGAGAGGCCAGAGGACAGAAATTGTCACTTCAGGACTATGGCACAATGCACATCTGACTCCTTTCTCAATCATTTGCCTCAGTAGAGACTTCTCAAATTCAGGGTGAGGGACTCTAAGAGACTCATCATCCTCAAACCTCTTGAAGAATTTTATTTCCCTGGAAGTGTTGAACAGAAAATAAGATATATGAGAGTCTGGGATTTGCAAAAGTGTCACATAGGCTTGACAGGACTCCTGAGTGGTAAAATCTCCCATGATTCTGCTTTGCTTGGCTTTACTTTAAAACTAAATGGAAGCCTCCAACATACTATGCTTATATTTCTAAAACACGTTAGAGTTTGCCAAAAATTTAATTTATATTTTGGACAAAATGGTATCATCAAAATTGATGTTTTTTTTTTTTTTTTAGTAAATACTAATTAAAGATGTGCTTGAGAAAAGATTTGCATTTAAGATACCAAAGGAAATTACCTTCTGAGGACAAACACAAATGATACAAGAGATCTATAGTCCTTATTCTGTGGCTATTAAATGTAGCTCAGTGCTTCTGCATTAGAACTCCACAGTGGATGGAGGTGGAGCTACAAGCTAAACATCACTGGGGCTTCTTAAGAGGCTGACATGTTAAAGTTCAAGGTGACTGCAGATTTGATGTGTATTGATAACCTGCTCATCAATGATGACAATCTCTATCCTTACTTGGTAGAAATTGTGAACAAACTCTTTTGGGCCTCTTTTACAAGGACTAAAGTTCAAGTGTCTTTGTTACCTCATTATCTCCCAGATGCCCCACCTCCCAACACTTCTTCATGGGGAATTAAGTCTCAGTATATAAATAGAAGTATGGGTACATAAAGATTCACACCCTACCCAGTAGAGCTGATCCATAATTTTTAATCAAAACTCTAAATCAATCATGATCTTTAGATCAAGAAATATTCTAAGCAATAAGCAACAAATCCACCAATCCCTTTGGTTAAAGCAGAACATCAAATATTTGGGGGACACAGCAATATGAGATAGTCTTTGACAGTAACTGTACATCCTTTTTGTTCCTACATCCATTATTCATCTTAGTCCACCTCAATTTGTTCCTGGATGAGGAGATTATCGTAAACAGAATGTGTAGAATGCCTTTGCTCATTAGTTTATGGCTGGGTTTGGCCAGTGAAGGATACCAGCAAGAAGTATAAGTGTTGAATGAGTAAAAGTATGGCCTTTATTTCTAAATGGCTCCATCCTTTCACTTCTTTCTAGGGGCCAATTTATGTTCTGCAAGGTGCCTTTACAACCAATTCTCCTTTGGACCTATGATTAGTAATAGGTTCCAAAAATTGTTAGTCTTTGGATCCTTGTTAGTTCCATTGACCCAACCCAATTTGTGATGCTAGATCCTTCTGTTAAGTTATTTCAGTCTAATGCCTTTGAATATAGCATGTGGCTTCTGCTACTGCTTTCTGCCCTGGAGCTTTCAAATTCATACTGCAGCATAAAGGATGTGCAAAGGAAGCTGATACCCAATGGAGATGATAATGTTCTCATTGCCAGAGCTCTTAGGCAATGTACACACTAATGTACAAATAAGTTGTCAGATAATTAACAGAACTCCATGTACTGTATGTGCTGGATGAATTCTAGAAACACTAAGAACCATGTTTAGAGGATGATGATAGTCATGTGGGAGCAAGGAGGAGAGGTTTCAGAGAAAGTAAGATTGGAGCTTGCATTAAAAAGTGAGTTACAGGCTGGGAATGTAGCTCAATTGGTAGAAAGTTTGCCTAACATGCCCTGGATTCTGTGCTCAGTGGGTCATGAATCCACCATGGTAGCACACACTCAGTACTTGGAAAGTGGAACCTGGAGTTTCAGAAGGTAAAGTTCATTACTGCCAACACAGATAGTTTGAGGCCAGTCTAGGATAGATGAAGCCCTGTATCAGAAAGAGAGAGAGAGAGAGAGAGACAGAGACAGAGACAGAGACAGAGACAGAGACAGAGAGACAGAGAGACATCAAGAGCAAGAGAGAGAGAGAGAGAGAGAGAGAGAGAAAGTTACACATGAGTCAAAAAAAGAGAGAGTGAACCATTGCTGTGATCAAATCATGAAGAGAGGAAAAGACACAGAGAGTAAATGCAATGACTAGACACTGGTAGATATCCTTTCCCCTTCTGTCAAAGTATCATTTTCTTTACTCCATTTTCCTAAGGTTCTTAGCTAAATTGGTTGGGCTTAAGGTATAAATGTAAAATGTCCTCCACAGGCTCATCTGTCCCTAGCTGATGGCACTGTTTTGGATGGTTACAGAACTTTTAGAAAATGAAGTCTTCCTAGAAGTGAGTCACTGGGAGTTAAGGTTTATAGTCCAGTCCCATTTTCTGTCTGCTTGTGCTTCCTGACTGGGATGCAATGTGACCAGCCTGCTTCTGCCCATTCAATTGAAAGACAAAATAAACCCTTCTTCCCTTAAGCTGCTTCTTGTTAGATATTCAGTCACAGCAACAGAAGAGTAACTAATTTAGTTAGTATGTAGCCATTTCAAGTCAATTTATTTTTTTTAATTTATTATAGTTTATTCTGATTATCTCCTGATAGTTATCTCCTTGCTAGTATCTTCCAGTTCCCACCTTCCCTCCCTCTTCTGCCCTATTCTGCTCCTCTAAACCTTGGACAGAAGGGGACCTCTTCCCCCATTATATTACCACACCCTATCAGGTCTCATCTGGGTAGCCTGTTTCCCTTTCCTCTCTGTGCTGCCAAATCGGGATCACCAGAGTTCATGTCAGAATGTCTCCATTCTCCCCACAACCATGGAGAATGAGCTGTCCACTGGCTATATCTGAAGAGGGGGTTGAGAATTACTCCATTTATTGTCCTTGGCTGGTGCAAGAATTTGGGCAGCCCCCCCCCCCAGGTCAAGATTCACCTGCCTTGATGGTCTTCTGTGGGGCCCCTGACCCCTTTGGGTCCTTCCATTGCCCTATTCTTGCATAGCAGTATCACCCAGAATCCAGGATCAAGTCCTAGCATCTGTCCAGATGGTGACTGAGGTCTCTCAGAGGACATCTATGTTGGGCTAATATCCACTTATAAGTGAATATATACCATGTGTGTCTTTCTGGGTCTGGGATATCTCCCTCAGGATGATCATTTATACTTCTATCCATTTGCCTGCAAATTTAAGATTTGCTTATTTTTAATAGCTAAGCAGTATTCCACTCATTGTGTAAATGCTCCACAGTTTCTTTATCCATTGTTCAGTTGAGGGACATCTAGGTTGTTTCCAGATTCTGCCTATCATGAATAAGACTGCTAAGAACACAGTTGAACAAGTGTCCTTGTGGTATGATAGAGTATCTTTTGGGTATATGCCTAAGAGTGGTATAGCTGGGTCTTGAGGTAGCACTATTCTCAATTTTCTGAGAAGGCACCAGATTGATTTCCAAAGCAGTTGTATGAGTTTGCACTCCCACCAGCAATGGAGGAGTGTTCTTTCTTCACATCCTCTTCAGAATGTGCTGTCACTTGAGTTTTTGATGTTAGACATTCTGACAGGTGGAAGATAGAATCTCAAGGTCATTTTAATTTGCATTTCCCTGATGACAAAAGACATTGAGTATTTCTTTAAGTGTTTCTCAGCCATTTGATATTCCTCTGTTGAAAACTCTGGTTAGCTCTGTACCCCATTTTTTAATTGGGTTATTTGCTTTGATGGTGTTTAATTTCTTGAGTTCTTTATATATTTTCGATATTAGCCCTTAGTCAGATGTAGGGTTGGTAAAGATCTTTTCCATGCGGAAGATCCTGGAAAAACTCATTGGCACAAGAGACAATTTCCTGAACAGAGCACCAGTAGCTCAGACTCTAAGATCAACAATTTGTAAATGGGACCTCATAAAACTGATATGCTTCTGTAAGGCAATGGTCACTGTCAACAGAACAAAACAAAAGACAATTTTTAAGAGAAAGTCTCACTTTATATGATTTATTCTTTTCTTTAATTTTTTAAAAATATCTGGGTACAGTGGTGCACACCTGTAATCCCAGCACTCAGTGAGGCAGAGTCAGGCTTTGTCTCTGTGAGTTCAAGAACAGCCTTGCCTAAAAATGAGTCCAGGATAGCCAAGACTTTACAGAGAAACCCTGTCTTGAAAAGCAAACACAAATATAAAAACATTTTCAAAACAAACCAACTAAAAGTCTCTGGTTATGGAACATCTCTACAGCATCATCTCTGCTATGACCCAAAATTAAGACTTCATAACACACCTATAGTAAAGAGCCTTAGACAACTATTTATCTCCCTCTTAACTGATTTACTCTTTAAAGTCAGTACTTCACTAGGAAATCATTTGGAAGAAGGAGATGAAATCATTAAGATGATCTTATTTCATTGAGTCTATTATGAATTATAAAGGATAGGTTTCTTCTGGTGTAATCCAATGTTTCTTTTTCTAGAGTATCCCTTAAAGAGAGTCTCTGTTACATGGGTGTGATAGCCTAGTCTCTTTCTATTTCAATCATTGTTTAAATGGCATGTGCAGATTAAAATAATCTTATCCTGCTCCACACACAGAATTAAAGTGTTTATCAGACCTTTGTGGAAAACTTCTTTTTCAAAACATAGAAATAATAAAGACAGCCATGTGAAAGTTCAGGTAAATTGAAATGAGTTCAAATAATAGAAAAGCTGATGACCACCAAAGAAATGGCTTTGTAAATTCAGTCATTTCCTGGATTTTATTTTGAAGTGTAAGTACATTTAACACTTTTAGGGGTATATGGTGATCCAACTATTTGGGACTATTATGAGCAAGAGCAGCTGTGTTCTGAAACACATGGCTAAACATTTTTAAAGGACAAGGAGGGGACAGTATCCATGGTATACTTTAGTTGGCAATTTTGGGATTCTTTAAAAGTTTTGTCATGCAAAAATAATTCCTGATAAACAACATGATAAATATTTGTCATTGAGGCACTGCCTTTCATCTAGCATGTCAACTGGAATATGTGTGGGTAGACTTTCATCACAAGAGCCCCATTATCTTCACTCTCATCAGTAGAGCTAAGCATTTCAGAGCAGGGGATAGATCACAATCCATGTACAACATGGATTCCTTCTCATGTCATGAGTAAGATTTCTGGGGAAAGTTACATTTCTTTGGCATCCATTGTTTCAGCAGATTGATATTCAGATTTAGAAACAGTTCCATTTTAGACTATCTTCATTTCTGCCAGCCTGTTACACTAGGAGTTTTGGATGAAGATAAACCTGACTTTTGGATAAAGCATTCTGTAAATCCATGGATACCAGTTTTGGCAGAAGCATTAGCTACAGAAAAACCAATGCATAGTCAGAATAATTATTTACACCAGTAAGGACAAAGCATTGCCTTTTTCATAGAGGAAATGATTTAGTATAGTCAACCTGTCACTAGTTCACTGCCTGCTCACCCTGGGGAAAGGTGCCATATCTGGAGTTGTTCTTTGCTATTGGCAAATCTGGCACTCAGCAACAACTGTAGTCACATTACCTTGGTGATTGGAAGTCTATATTATCAAGTCCATTTGTAACTGTCAGCTCTTTTACCATAGCCACTTTGTTCATCTGCCCATTGAGCACTGACTAATATGGCTGGTGGAAAAGGCCAACTGTCCATAGAATGGATCATCTTATCTACTTGATTGTTTAACACCTCTTCTCACATCCTTTGCTCATTTTGAGAGATCTAGCCACATACTTTTTCCCCAGATGTCTTTCTCATCAATTTTCTGATCATGATTTTTCCCTGACCATGCAGCCAAACCATTGGCTACAGTCCATGAGTCAGCAAACAATTGCACATATGGTCATTTTTCATTTCAAACAAAATATATGACCATGTGTACTGCCCAAAGTTCAGTTTCCACTAAGGTTCAGTAGCAGGCCAAAAGCTGTCTCTGAAAAGGAGAATAGTTCTCTACTGATTATAGTAGAATCTTACTCGAAAATACTAAAATCTTATTTGTGCTTTACCTACAGGGGCCTGCCAAAGGCTCAAAACAGATCCCTAACTGCCACTGAAAGCTAAAGAACTATTAGGTCTCCTGAATCACATGATCCAAGTGATAGAGCAGCCTGTACAGCAGCCTGGACCAGCAGCTCTTCAGCAGAGGAGCCTTCTCCTGTTTCAGGCCCTAATAAAAGCTAGCAACTTTCAAGTTGCTGGGTATATGGACCAGAGTATCCACCCAAGTGAGGAATGTGCTGTCTGTAAAATCCAAATAGGCCCACCACGCATTGTGCTTGGAAGTGGGAGGGGCCAGGTGCAATAAATTATCCTTCACCTTAGAAGGAACATCTCTGCATTCCCTCATGATACGGAACTCCTCAGAATGTCACTGAGGTACAAGACTCTTGAATCGAAACAAACTTGGATATATTTTCCATCTCAGATATACATTACCAATCAGTCAAGAGTGGTTGCTATTTTCTTCTCACTTGCTCCAATCAGCATAATGTCATCAATATAGTAGACAAAAGTAATATTTTGTGGAAGGTACAGATGATCAAGATCCTATCAAACTAAGTTAGGAAACAGAAATGAAGATTTAATATATTATTGAGGTAAAACTGTAAAGATATACTGTTGGTTTTGCCAACTGAAAGTAAGCTCTATTCCCTTTTGCCTATGACTCCTAACCATTTATTAGTGAATAATTAGTTTTCCACTGTTCCCTGCTCTATTCCTTTCCTACTAAGTAAACAATGACAGGTGAAAGGGTCACAAGCTTACAGTTTACATAGACACAGACACATACACACAGACACACACCCCAGTACTTATTGAGCCTTTTGTTGTTGTTGTTGTTGCTGTTGTTGTTGTTTGTGGCTGTTGTTGTTGTATCAGGGATTGAACACAGGGCATACACATTCTAGGCAAGTTCTTTACCACTGAAATATGATTGCTTTCCTTCCTCTTTTTCTGAAACAACTCTCTTTTTATAACACAGGCTGTCCTGCAACTCAATATAAGCCAAGTTGGCCTAAACTTGCAGTGATATTCTTGTGATGGCCTTCCAGGTGCTGAGATTACAGGAATGAGCCAAGATTCTTGGCTTCATTTTTAATACTTTTTGTTTTGAAATATGGCCTTACTAATTTGTGTAGGCTGGCCTCAAACCTGTGATCCCCTGATTCAACCTCCCAAATAGATGAGTATTTCACATCCTTCATCAAGTCTAGTTATACAGTCTCTATGCAGGCATGGCCTACAGCATGAAAAATATAAAACATGAAATTTCCTTCTTGAAATACATTTAAATTGCAAAATGCAAGTGAGAAAGGGAGAATTAAGTACAAATGAGAAACAGAATAATTTAACAATGAAGGAAAATCTAAGCAAAAGAGATATTGGAATAAAAGAACAAGAGAAAAAGTGAATAATCTAACAAAGAGATAAGAGTCTTAAAAGAAACTGGGATGTAGTCCCAGATCCATTACACAAGTGTACAGAAGTTATGTTATGGCTAGTATTAAAATGTTCCCATAGGCTCATCTGATGGAAGACTTGGTCCCCAGATGGTGGTCCAGTTTTCAGGAGCCTATTGAATATTTGGGACAAGAGCCTAACAGGTTAAAAAAGCCCATGGCATGGAGTTTATGAGTTATAACCAACTCCCAGTTCTGGATTGGGGCTGCTTCCTCAGTTGGCTGCAAGGCATGTTCCTACCACAAGCAATGGAGTGTTAGCCACCATGCCTTCCCTGCTATGAAACTGAAAGGAAAAGATACCCTTCTTTCTAGAGACTTTTATTCAGATTTGGGCACATGATGAGAATAGTAACTAATAAAGTAAACCTGGGCTTCGCAGAATGGTTTTATGATTGGCAGCTAGGAGTGGCTCTCTCTTAAAGCCCTGTCTCCTCTCTGATCCCACGAGGTTAACAACCAGCAAGGCTTGAGGTCTGGCATCTCTGCCTTTTTTGTGTGTCTCCTTTACTTTGGCTCTGACTCCCACAGGACTTTGCATAGGCAAGTTAATCTCTAAGGAGGGTTTGTCTAAATTCTCACTGTCTTTCAAAGGTGAAGGAACAAAGATAAGTCATGTTCCAGGATTCCAGGAACAAGTTCAACAGTACACTGTCCAGAGTAAAACAATTATCTGTGATGCTTGCAGCCTGAGCAAATTCTCCTGTAGAACCAGATTGATCCCCTCTGGGATGGCAGCGCTTAGGAAATTATAAGAGCACATTGTAGGGCTGGAGTTAAAACAATGATGGGCTGAAGTACATTTCCACCAACACTGCTTATTTGGGCAATACCTCTCTCTTCACACTAGTTCATCCTCTCTTTTAGCCTAATGCTCATTATCAGTCACTGTTCTATTGCTGTGAAGACATACTATGACCATAGCAACTCTTAGAAAGGAAAGCATTTGATTGGAGCTTGCTTACAGTTTCAGAGGTTTAGTCCATTATCATGGTGGGGAACGTGGTGGCATGCAGGCAGACCTGTTGAAGTAGCTGAGAGTTCTACATGCAGATCTGCAGGCAGCAGGGAGAGAGAGCCTCTGGGCCTGGCTTGGGTTTTTTGAAATTCCAAAGCCCACCCACAGTGACACATTTCCTCCAACAAGGCCACACATCCTAGTCCTTTCAAATGGTGCCACTCCCTTGTGACCAAGCATTCACATCTGTAAGCTTATGATAGCCATTATTCAATCTCATTTTTAGTATCTATAAAATTTTGATGGAAATTTAAACCATGGCCCAAGTGATATCTAAGGAGTACCAAATTTTAAAATTCCCAGGGTGATACTACTATTTCAGGCTTTATCGATAGTGGTTGGTATTGACAAAAAAAAAAAAAAACAGAAGTTTTCTCTTCCTAAGGGAAGGGAGAAGTGAAGAGACTTGTTAAAGGGGAGTTTTTGCTTCTGAGAGATTTCTAAAGAAATACTCCTCAAAGATATTAAGGTAGGTATTAGATCACACAAGGTGCATCACTTAGGGGCTGAAAGAGGATTCCTTCTAACTAGTAGTAAATAAGCTTGAAAGCTGTGTGGTTGAATATTCCTAAATTTCCTGTCTTCTAAGCAGGGTCACTCTGAAAAGCAGCATGAAAACACCAGGTGTGTCTGCCTGCCACAGAGGAACAATGACTGCTAATTAACCAAAGGATACAAGACAAGAAATCACATGTTTTGGGTACCCAAAACTTGCCTGGCTGCTTACTTGGGCAAGGCTCTTTCTCTCTTTCTTTCTCAAACCTCAAACATGTTCTAACTGGCATAGAAAGGTTTCAAAAACTCTCCACAATGAGATGGCTAACATTTCCGAGAGGGAAAAAATGTAATTTGTTAACATTTCCTTCAAACTTGACCAGTATAAATTTTTCTTCCATAAAATATATTCTGATCATAGTTTTTCTCTTCACACAAGTCCTCTCAGATCCTCCTCCTTTCCACCCCCTCACTTCTCAATTTCATGTTTTTTTTCTCCCTAAAAAAAAGGAAAAACAAAAAAGGTGATAATCAAACCAAGAAAAGAAAATCAAACAATGAAAGAAAAAAAGAAAAAAATGCACACACACAGACAGAGAGAGAGAGAGAGAGAGAGAGAGAGAGAGAGAGAGAGAGAGAGAAGAGAGAATGGAGTCATATTTTATATTGGCCAGCTACTCCTGGTCATGATGCCTGCTGTGGAGTATGTTTGATATACCCAATGAGAGTCTACTGGAGAAAACTGATGTTCTCTTTCACAGCAGGTATTAATTATAAATTGTTAAGGCTATTTTATACAACTATGTTTGTTTCTCAGTTTCTCTCTTAACCCAGCTATCACATCAGTAATTGAGACTCTTATATTACTTAAACAAGCTTCACAGCACAAGAACTGAGCAGGTATTACTCTATTCTTAACCTTCTATGCTAATTAGGCTTCCTCCCAGATTATTTCTGAGAGATACTTGCACTTTGTAGCTTTTTAGTTTTAGCTCCTTCTCCTGTTTCTTGCATCTCTTCCATAGCTGCAGTCCTCTCTTCCCATTCTAGCTCCTCCTCCTCTAGCTGGCAAGAAATGTAGCCATATTCCCTCCCCTGCTCAGCAACTGGCTGTAAGCTAATTTATTGGCATATCAGGAAACAATTGTGGAGCAATGTTTATACATGAAGACAGGAGATTCTCAGAACAAGGACAACAATCAGATATGGGTGGTACAGAAATTGGTATTTAAATTTTAAAAATTTAAATAACCTTATGACCATAATAAATATCTTCTTGATTAGGAGTGAGACTTTGTGTCTATTTTTCTTTCTTGGTGTTGGGATTGTGCATGGTTTCAAGTTGTATGGGTCTGTTGTGTTCTGTCATTTTCTTTGTGAGCTCATATATGTCTCAATTCTGTTTGTTTTCAAAAAATGTTTTTTCCTTGGGGTTGACCACTACCTATGACTCTAACAATTGTCCTACCTCTTCTTCTGTATAGATTCCTGATCATTGGGGAAAGGGGTTTTATTTTTAAAATCCCATTTAGGAATGAGCACATGAAAATCTCTCACTCTCTGCACCCTGTTAAGTTGTAGACCTCTGTTAGTTTGCATGTATTTGAAGAATCTTCTTTTATGAGGGTTTAGTGATTCTCTGATCTATGGTTACATCAATATGTCATTAGGAGTCATTTTAATGTCATGTTCCTTTAGCAGAATAATAGTTCTAGGATTCTTCTTAGTCCTATGAACCTTAGTCTCAAATTCTTGACCATATCAGGAGTGTCATACATATCTTGCAGGTAGGTTTATGTTATAGATTTCAGGGTTTGTATCTGGCTGGTATTCATTACTATTCTCCTCCAGTAGCATACGAAGTACATTCCAACACCATGAAAGTTATTGATAAAAATGAAGGTTCTAGTAGAATACCAGCTTTCTTTTTTCCAAGTTCAGTGAAAAAAAAACAAAAAACAAAAAACAAAAAACAAAAAAAAAAAACCCACTGTGTCTTCAGCCAAAGGCCTTTACCCTCAAGTTATGAAGAACAACCAATAGATAGCCTTGATAAAAGCCTGTAATATTTGGAGAAGAGAGGTCTGTGAGAACCCTTTTATCAATAACTCAACAATACATATAGCCTATTTCTAGCATTGGATGTTTTCTTTGGTGACAAAAGATGTCTAGTTAAGACATTATATCTCCATTATATACTAACTCCCTTTAAATCTCTTTCATGTATGTATATATTTTAGGAGGCTTCCAGAGTAGTAGGTTTCCCTATGGCTTTTTAAAAGGCCTTTAGTATTAGCTGTCCTAACTCATCTCCCTTATTTTAGCTTCATTGATTTAACCAAGCTCTAGTCAAACTGAGAAATATATGGGAATGTCTTTATAACTAATTGAGTGGGAGGAAGAAACTATGACTTTAAATTGATGAAATAAATACCACTAGTATTAATAGTTGTGTCTTGAAGATATGCTGAGTAATCTCATTTCATCATTGGATTTTGTTTGTGTGTACATGTGTGTATTTGTGTGATAATATATATACACATTATACATATGTATATATTATACATATACATATGATATCATATATCATATACCTATGAATAGGATCTTAGATAATACAAGAAATTACAATTCAGAGGGGGAAAACAATTATACAAAGCAGTAAAAAACATCATCCTGAGACATTCCTCTGAAAGTCTTGTTAAAATCTTTAGGGAATCCCACATTGCAGATAACTTTTAAAAAGAGAATTAGCTGCGTGGTGGTGGCTCCTTAAATCCCAGCCCTCAGGAGGCAGTGGCAGGTGGATCCCTCTGAGTTCAAGGCCAGCCTGATCTGCAATGTGAGCCCAGGACAGCCAAGGCTACACAGGGGAGCTCTGTCTCAAGGAACCAGAGAGAGAGAGAGAGAGAGAAAGAGAGAGAGAATTATGAGGGATTAGTATAGTCTGAACCTGATCTATTCCCCAACCCAAAGCATATAGCAATCAAACATTAAAATATTTTAAAATATTCTTTCTTTTATTATGTTGATTATTTAAACCTAGTATTTCAAAGTTACTTGATTATGAAAGAAATCCAAGCAGGCTGATGTCAGAGTTTTTGTAATAGGTGCATCACATGGAAACCTAGAAGGAAATAAAGTAGAGAAAACCCAGCAAGATTTAGTTCAGAAAGTAAATACTGATGATATGGCTTTATCCAAGGCCCATTCTTTTCAGAGCCTTCCTAATTTCTAAGCTCAAGGGAGACCACACTGAGTTTTTCCCTAACTTCTGTCTACTACTTCAGCCCCAAGAAATAATATCTAAAAATATCCACAACCCTTATTTCTTACTAATCTTTTTTCTCCCTTACTTCTGCTCAGTGGATTGGAAGGGATGTAGAAGCATTTAAGAACCCTAAAGCTAAGCCTACACAATTCCACACTGGTTACTTAATAGCACAACAAAAAGCACTAGTGCAAAAAGAAGAAGTCACACCCAAAGTAGTATACAGAAAGAAATAATCAAACTTAGAGCTGAAATTAAGAAAACAGAAACAAAGAATCAATAAAACAAATAGTTGTTTATTTTTTGAGAAAATTAGCAAGATCAACAAGACTTTATCCAAATTACTTAAAAGGCAGAGTAAAAACACTTAAATCGACAAAGTCAGAAATAAAAAGAGAGATGTACTGGCTGGTTTTATGTGTCAACTTGATACAAGCTACAGTCATCAGAGAGGAAAGAGCCTTAGTTGAGGAAATTCCCACTTGAGATCCAGATGTAATCAAGAGGAGAGGGCCCCATTGGGGTGGTGCCATCCATGGCCTAGTGGTCTTGTGTTCTATAAGAAAGCAAGCTAAGCAAACCATATGAAGCATGCCAGTCAACAGCCCCTCTCCATGGCTTTGACATCAGCTTCTGCCTCCAGGATCCTGCTCTTTTTGAGCATAGTGAGGCCTCATGTTGACCACAGATTCTCTGCAACTTAGTATTAGAGTCCAGTAATAGTTAGGCATGAAGGAAGATTTGCAAATGCCTTATGTTGACCCATACAATGCCCAGAAATCTAGCTCTAATTGTTCTGTGCATTCCACATACCTTGTACAATTATAAGATTAGAACTGTATAATGCTTGTGAGAAATTATGTTTTCAGAACAAACTAACCAGTTGGATAAGACCTGATAGGAATCATTCCTCCCAGTATGATGGACACTGACATCCTGCATCCTCCTAGTTCCAGCCCTAGATGATTCTGTTGCTTTTACCTATCAGAGTTGGACAGTTTCCTGGACAACATTGTAGAAAACTTCTGATCCAATTTGGACCACCATTGCAATTTCCTACTAAGCCTGGAATCTCTCCACATTCAGAAACTGAACCACAAATGCAATCACTAGATTGCTTAACCATTCTCTTCCCTATACCCTCCTGGGTAGAGTCTCTCCTAAGTTGTCCTATGTTGGTTTAAAATCCACATATGAGTGAGTATATACCATGCATGTTTTTTTGGGGGGGTCTGGGTTATCTCGCTTAGGATGGTCATTTCTAATTTCACCCATTTACCAGCAAAACTCGAGATTTCCTTGTTCTTAATAGCTGAATAGTATTCCATTGTGTAGATGTACCACAGCTTTTTTATCCATTCTTCGATTGAGGGACATCGCTCTTGTTTCCAGGTTCTGGCTATTACAAATAAGGCTGCTATGAATATAGTTGAACAAATGTCTTTGTTGTATGGTGGGGCATCTTTGGTGTATATGCTGAGGAGTGGTATAGCTGGGTCTGGGGGTAGAGTTTTCCCAATTTTCTGAGAAAGCGCCATATTCCTTTCCAGAGTGGTTGAACAAGTTTGCATTCCCACCAGCAGTGGAGAAGGGTTCCCCTTTTGCCACATTCTCACCAGCATGTGTTGTCATTCGAGTTATTGATCTTTGTTAATCAGATAAGTGTAAGATGGAGTTTCAAGGTCATTTTGATTTACATTTCCCTGTTGAGTAGGGATGTTGAGCATTTCTTTAAGTGTTTCTTAGCCATTTGCTATTCCTCTTTTGAGAATTCTCTGTTTAGTTCTGTACACCATTTTTTAATTGGGTTATTTGGTTTGGTGGTGATTAGTTTCTTGAGTTCTTTATACATTTTAGATATCAGCCCTTTGTCAGATGTAGGGTTGGTAAAGATTTTTTTCCCAATCTGTTGGCTGTCACTTTGTTCTGCTGGCCATGTCTTCTGCCTTGCAGAAGCTTCTCAGCCTCATAAGGTCCCACTTATTAATTGCTGATCTTAGAGCCTGAGCTGTTGGTGTTCTGTTCAGGAATTTGTCTCCTGTGCCAATGAGTTCTAGAGTCTTATCTACTTTTTCTTCTAACAGATTTAGTGTGTCTGGTTTTATGTTGAGGTCTTTAATCCACTTGGACTTTAGTTTCAAACAGGGTGATAAATATGGATCTATTTGCATTTTTTTACATGTAGACATCCAGTTGGACCAGCACCATTTTTTGAAAATGCTTTCTTTTTTTTTCCATTCTATCATTTTGGCTTCTTTGTCAAAGATCAAATGGCCATATGTATGTGGATGTGTATCTGGGTCCTCAGTTCAATTCTATTGGTCAACTGGCCTATTTCTATGCCAGTATCATGCTGTTTTTATGACTGTTGCTCTATAGTACAGCTTGAGATCAGAGATGGAGTTTCCTCTGCTAGATTTTTTTATTGTATAGGATTGATTTAGCTATCCTGGAGTTTTTGTTTTTCCACATGAAGTTGAGGATTGATCTTTCCAGTTATGTTTTGGTATTTTGACAGGGATTGCATTAAATTTCTAGATTACTTTTGGTAGTATGGACATTTTTACTATGTTGATTCTCCTAATCCATAAGCATGGGATATCTTTCCATTTTCTGATGTCCTCTTCAATGTCTTACTGTAGCAACTTGAAGTTTTTTCATAAAAATCTTTTACTTGTTTGGTTAGATTTATACCCAGATATTTTATATTGTTTGAGGCTATTGTGAAGGGAGTGGTTTCCCTAATTTCTTTCTCCACCCTTTTGTCATCTGTGTACAGGAGGACTACTGATTTTTCATGTTAATTTTGTATCCTGCAACTTTGCTGAAGCTGTTTATCAGTTGTAGGAGTTCGTTGGTTGACTTTTGGGGATCGCTGATGTATATTATCATATCATCTGCAAATACTGAAACTTTAACTTCTTCCTTTCCTATATGTATCCCCTTTATCTCCTTTAGCTGTCTTATTGATCTAGCTAGGACTTCGAGTCTATATTAAAGAGCAATGGAGAGAAGGGGCAACCTTGTCATGTCCCTGAGTTCAGTTGGATTGACTTAAGTTTCTTGTCATTTAGCTTGATGTTGGCTATAGGTTTACCGTACATTGCCTTTACTATGTTTAGGTATGTGCCTTGTATCCCCTATCTCTCTAAGACTTTTAACATGAAAGGGTGTTGGATTTCGTCAAATGCTTTTTCTGCATCTAAAGAGATGATCATGTGATTCTTTTCCTTCAGTTTGTTTATATGATTAGTTACATTGATGGATTTCCTTATATTGAACCACTCCTGCATGCCTCATATGAAACCTACTTGGTCATGATGGATGAGATTTTTTATGTGATCTTGTATTCAGTTTGCCAGAATTTTATTGAGTACTTTTGAACCTATGATCATAAGGGAGATTGGTCTAAAATTATCTTTCTCTGTTGGGTCTTTATGTGGCATAGGTAGTAAGGTGGTTGTGGCTTCATAGAATGAATTTGGTAGTGTTCCTTCTGTTTCTATTTTGTGGAATAGTTTGAGGAGTATTGGTATTAGTTCTTCTTTGAAGGTTTGGTAGAGTTCTGCACTGAATCCATCTGGCCCAGGGCTGTTTTTGGTTGGGAGACTTTTGATGATTACTTCAATTTCCTTAGGGGATATAGGACTGTTTAATTTGTTTGCCTGATCTTGATTCAACTTTGGAAAGTAGAATTTATCAAGAAAATTGTCCATATCCTTCAGATTTTCACATTTTGTGGCATATAGGTTTTTGAAGTAAAACCTAGTGATTCTTTGGATTTCTTCAGTATCTATTTTTATTTCTCCCTTTTCATTTCTGATTTTGTTGATTTGTGTACTCTCCCTTTGCCTTTTAGTGAGTTTGGCTAAGAGTTTGTCTATCTTGTTGATTTTCTCAAAGAATCAGTTCTTGGTTTCATTGATACTTTGAATTGTTTTCTTTGTTTCTAACTTATTGATTTCAGCCCTGCATTTGATTTTTTCCAGACATCTACTCCTCTTGGGTGTGTCTGCTTCTTTTTTTCTAGAGCTTTCATGTGTTCCATTAAGTTGCTTATATGTGATATCTCCAGTTTCTTTATGAAGGTAGCTAGTGCTATGAATTTTCCTCTTAGCACTGCTTTCATTGTGTCCCAAAGGTTTGGATATGTTGTGCCTTCATTGTCATTAAACTCTAGGAAGTCTTTGACATCTTTCTTTACTTCATTCCTGACCCTTTTGTCATTGAGTAGAAGATTGTTCAGTTTCCATGTGTTTGTAGGCTTTTTGTTATTTCTATTGTTGTTGATGCTCAGCTTTAGGCCATGGTGGTCTGATAGGATGCAGGGGATTATTTGAATTTTTTTTGTATCTATTGAGGTTTCTATTCTGACCAATTACATGGTCTATTTTGGAGGCGGTTCCATGTGGCACGGAGAAGAAAGTATATTCTTTTCTATTTGGGTAAAAGTTGTGTGAATGTCTGTTATGTCCATTTGATTCATGACTTCTGTTAGTTTGCTTATTTCTCTATTTAATTTATTCCTTGAGGATCTAATTGTGGGCTGTTGAGGTCTCCCATATTATTGTGTTGGGATCATTGAGTGATTTAAACTTTAAAAGCATTTCTTTTACAAATGCAGGTGCCCTAATATTTGGGGCATAGATATTTAGTATGGTGATGTCCTCTTGGTGGATTTTTTCCTTTGATTAGAACAAAGTGTCCTTCTCTATCTTTCTTGATCAATTTTAATTTAAAGTCTACTTTGTCAAATATTAAAATGGCTACTCCCACTTGCTTCCTGAGACCATTTGCTTGAAATTTTTTTCCAGCCGTTTATTCTCAGGTAATGTCTATCTTTGTTGATGAGATGTGTTTTTTGAATGCAACATATTGAAGGTTCTTGTTTTTGCATCCATTTTGTTAGCCTGTGCTTTTTTACTGGGGAGTTGAGGCCATTGACATTGAGAAATATTATTGACCAATGGTTATTGGATCCTTTTATTGTGGAGCTAGTGGTGATTGTGTGTGGCAATGTCTGTTTTGGTTTTGCTGATGTGCGATTATCTGTATGCTGCATTTTCTTGGGTGTAGCTGATCTTGTTGTGATGATGTTTTCCTTCTACTATTTTCTGTAGAGCTGGGTTGGTGTTTAGATACTGTTTAAATATGATTATGTCATGGAATATCTTGTTTTCTCCATCTGTGTTGATTGAGAGGTTTGCTGGATATAGGGTCTGTATACCTCAGTCAAAGTTCTTCAGGCTTTCATAGACTCTGTAGAAAAGTCAGGTGTAATTTTGATGGGTCTACCATTATATGTTATTTTGCCTTTCTCTCTTGCAGCCTTTAATATCTTTTATTTATTCTGCAGATTTAGTGTTTTGATTATTATGTGCCAGGAGGAATTTCTTTTCTGGTCTAGCATATTTTGTGTTCTGTAGGCCGCTTGTATGTTCAAGGTTATCTCTTTCTGTAGAAGTTTTCTTCTGTGATTTTCATGAAGACATTTTCTGGTCCTTAGGACTTTGCATCTTCCTTTTCATCTACTCCCATAATCCTGACACTACACCTTCTCATGGTGTCCTTGATTTCTTGGATGCTTTGTGTCACCATTTTTTCTGTTTTAAGATTTTCTTTGAGAGATATATCAATTTCTTCTATTGTATCTTCAGCACCTGATATTCTCTCTTCTATGTGTTTGATTCTGTTAGTTATACTTGTCTATTGGATTCCTGTTTCTGTTTTTAATTGTTCCATTTCACTTTTTTTCTCAATTTGTGATTTTTTTAATATTGTCCAATTCTGTTTTCATGTCTTGAATTGTTTTAGTTAATTCCTTCACCTGTTTGTTTGTGGTTTCTTGTTTCTCCTGGATAGCTTCTATTTGTTTGTTTGTGTTATCCTGGAATCCTTGGAAGGATCTATTCATTTCCTCTTTATAGTTCTCAAATAGTTGTATGAGAATGGTTTTGAGCTCATTTTCCTGTGACTCTGCTATAATAGGGAATCTGTTAGTTTCTGGGCTTTCTGGTGGAGACATACTGTCTTATTCTTTTCTTTAGACATCTGATTAGAGTGCTTGAGCTTTCTGAGCTGATGGTCTCAGGGATGAGTACCTTTAATAGAGAGATGTTTTTTATACTGGCTTCTCAGACTCTGCCTTCCTGTATCTATAATTTTTTGACCTCTGCCACCTAGATTCAGTGGTTTTATAGGGCTCTTCTGGCTGCTTGATATCCTCTGAGGGATTCACCACACAGTGGATTTGTGATTTGGATGTCAGATGCTGTGTAACTTCTACTTTGTTAATCTTTTGCTCTGTAGGCAGGCCACTCTGCTTTGGTGCACTGATCCATCCAACACTCTGACCTTCCCTTTCTCCTTACTTGTTGCAGCCTGCCACTGAGACAAAGCACTGGGCCATTCTCTGTCATCCACTGCCACCTCTCACAGTCCCTTGTAGCCCCTGATGCTTGCGACTTCCCGAGGCTGATCTCGTGGATCTACCCCCACCCCCACCCCTACCCCACCAACCGCCTCTGCAGGTGTTTTCTTCCCCTCAGCTGGCCTATCTCAGCTAGTGCTGCTAGTATCGCTAGCGCCACAGCTGCTACAGCTGTGGCTGTATCTGCCACACCACCGCCACCACAGATGGTCTGCTCCCCTGGGGGTCCATGCTTTCCCCATGTCTGAGGGTATACAAGATTGTCCCTAGTTTGTTCCTTGCACACTATGGTTTCTCCCTCTGTAGTGGGGTAAGGAGCTTGGTATTCCTGTTTAAGAAATAAGTCCTATTTTCAGACTTGATTTCTCTGGCTTCTAAACAGCATCTACACCGCTTACCACCATCTTGGAATCCCCCAATATAATATTAAATGAAGGGAAAAATCAAAGAAATTCCACTAAAATCAGGAACAAGATAAAGTTACTCACTCTCTTCATATATATTAAATGTAGTGTTTGGATTCTCAGCTAGAACAATAAGGCAACTAGAGGAGACCATGAAGTAACAAATAAGAAAGGAAGAAGTCAACATATCTTATTTGGGGATGTGGCAGTAACATATGTCTATGGATAAATACTGGCACTAAATAGTACACTGGAAAAATTCTACAGTTTATAAAGACTTCAAAGTATCTGGATACAAAGTTAACCCAAAAAGATCATTAGGCTTCCTATATCCAAAAGACAAACAGACTGAGGAAGATATCAGGGAAGCAACACATTTCACAGTAGCCTCAAATAAGGAAAATACTTAGAGGTAGTGCCAACTAAGCAAATAAAAAACTTGTATGATGAAAACTTCAAGTCTTTGAAAAAAGGTACTGAAGAAGACATCAGAAGATGAAAAGATCTCCCATACTCATGCATGTGTAGGCTTAACATAATAAAAATGGCCATTCTACCCAAAGCAATCTACAGATTTGGTACAATCTCCATTAAAATTCATACACAATTCTTCACAGATATTGAAAGGACATCCTCAACTTCATAGGGAAAAACAAAACCCCTAGCATAGCTAAAATAATAATAACCAGTAAAATAACTGCTAGGTATCCCACCATCCCTGAATTCAAGTGGCATTACAGAGCTGTAGTAAAATAAACAAACAAAACACATGGCATTGGCATAAAAATAAACACATTAATCAATTGAATCAAACTGAATATCCAGATATAACTCCACATACCATGATCACCTGACTTTTGGTAAAGAAGCCAGAAAGACACACTAGAAAAAAAAAAAGAGTGTCTACAAGAAATGGTGCTGGTCAAACTACATGGCTTCTAGACATGGTATATAGGTATAAAGGTATAAGACAAATAGATTTATACCTATCACACTGCACAAAACTCTATTCCAAATAGATCAAAGACTTCAACATAAAACTAGGTACTCTGAACCTGAGAGAAGAAAAAGTAGAAATAGCTTTGAGTGCATTGACATAGGAGACAACTTCCTAAAGAGAACAGCAATAGCATAGGCACTAAAATCAACAATTAATAACTTGGACTTCATGAAACTGAAAAACTTCTGCATGGCAAAGGACATTGTTATTTGAAAAAAGCAGCAGGCTACAAAATAGCAAAAGAATTTTTCTACCTCCCCCAATGATAGACAGCTGATATTCAAAATATATAAAGAACATAAAATTTTGAGTTTGAGTTCCAAGATGGCAGTGCCTATCACACACTGTATCTGATCTAGTGCACAGAGACCAGGGACTAGATTGGAAGCCACAGACTGCAAGAACTGGAGAACATTAGGTGAGTGGGGTCCTGCACAGTGCAGACCACAGGCGGGCTTGGCCCCAGGCCAAAAAAAGCCCACAGATGACCTAAACACACTCTTCAGACTTTAGAACGGAACCTACCTGCGAACTGCAGCTGGCCTCTATAGCCCTGGCACAGTGTGTGGGACAGTTGAACACCACAGCCCCTGGCCTGGGAAAGTCTCAAAGAAACAAGTGAATCTGTCCTTGGACATCCCACCCTCCCCACCCCAGTCCACAGGGAGCTGCAGAGGCTGCAGGGAAGCCCGCCTTATGTAAGAACAGTGTACGCAGTATGGGCAGGTCCAGCCAGAGCCAGGCATCTAGCCTCAGTGGACTAAGCCTGCAAAATTGGGCTGATAGAACCCAGCAAGGAGAGTCCCATGGCCTGGAAGGAGCTCTCATGCTTGTGGGAGAAGCTGTACTGCCCTGAGGGTCAGGAAGGGGGTCTGAATTGCAGCCACCATTCAGTGGGAGTGAACCACCAAAGGTACACAATCTCGGCTGTTCTGCTTTAGACTGATATGGACAGCATCAGTGGGCCGCATCAGTCAGAGCCTGGACAAATGGGAAGATAAAGCCATAGCCCCCATAGCCTGGCAGGGATTCCCACGCTTGTGGAAGAAGATGAGCTGCCCTGGGTATGGGGGAGAGGGGGAATCTGAGTTGCAGCTGTGGTTCCTTGGGACTGAGTCACCAAGGGTGAGCAATCTAGACTGGTCTGCTTTCTAGATTGATACAGGCAGGAACCTGTCTGTGGACCAGGGCAGTCTGGGCATGGACAATTGGACAGATAAAGCCTCAGTCCACACAGACCAGCAGGAATTCACCACACTTGTGGGAGAAGCTGAGCTGCCCTGGGTGTCTGGAGGGATGTCTGTGTTGCGGCTGCAGCTTGGTGGGACTGAAATGCCAAGGGTGCACAATCTAGACTGGTCTGCATTCTAAACCTGATCTAGGCAGGAAACTGTCTGTGGGCCATGGCAGTCTGGACCTGGACAATTGGGCAGAAAAAACTACAGTCCCCAAAGCCCAGTGGGATCTCCTACACCCTTGGGAGAGGCTGGACTGCCCTGAGAATTTCAGACAGATAATTAAACAACATCCCCCAACACAGCTAGTCTGAATCCCTTCAGTAGCATGAATGAAATTTGGCAGATGCCTACCTCTGCTAACCCAGCCAGGAGCTTAAGTTGTAAAACAAAGTCTCCTGAAGCCAAAACCAGGTCACCTGCCTGTTACAAAGAAGAGCTTCCTGATCCTCACAGGCAAGGGCATGTGACCTATAATCACTCATCAACTACCCACTCTCAACGACCAGTGAATAACACCAGAAGCTACCACCCAACACCAGAGACAACAAGATGACTAAAGGAACATGTAAGAATGCAAACAACAAAAACCAAAATAATTTGTCATCCCCAGATCCCATCTATCTCAAAGAAAGTAACCCTGAGAACTCAAACACAATCAAAATACAAGAAAATGACCTCGGAGGATCCAAAATGGCAGCGAGCTGCGTGTGCCATGTTTAGAAGCTCCAGTAAATGATTCAGGGAATTGCACAAAATTCTCAACCAAGAACACCAAGCTCCCCACCCAACTAAAGTGGGAGTACTCCAAAGTTCAAAAGGACCAAAATACAGAAAACCTGCATAACCCTGCACATGGAAGGAACATGGATTCTCTTGGACCAGAGCAGTGGGGGCAGCAGCTGCAGTGGCAGCAGTGGCTGAGATTTGCAGCTGGGAACCCTCCGGCAGAGGCAATTGGTATGGTAACTGGTGGGAACTGCTATGGGAGAGGAGACTCTGTGCAAGATTTGAGCCCCAAGACCCTAGCTGAACTCAGCACGAGTTTGGGCTCCAAGACCCAAGCTCAACTTGGCATGCGGCTCATGCTCAGAGACCCAAACTGAACTCAAAGTGTGGTTCAGCTGCTGAGACCATAGCAGAGCTTGGAGTGCAATTTTGGCCCAGAGTTCCTAGCTGAGCTCAGTGATCAGTTTGGGTCCAGAGTCCCTGGCTGAGATCGGTGCACAGTTTAAGCCCAGAGAACCTAGCTCAGCTTAGTGGTAAGTCCCAGCCCTGAGAGTTTGGCTGGACTCAGTGCGCAGTAAGGGGCCCAGAGTCCCTAGCTGAATTTGTCACACAGGTTGGGTCCAGAATCCCTGGCTGAGTTCAGTGCACAGTCCTGGCCCGGAGACTCTGCTGAATTCGATGGGCAGATTGGGCTCAGAGACTTTAACTAAGCTCAGCACTTGATATGAGCCGAGAGTCCCTGGCTGAGCTTGGCAGGCATGCACCATGCTCTGAGACTATGGCTGATCTCAGTGCATGGTTTGGGGCCAGAGGCCAGAGTTCCTGGCTGAGCTTGGTGTGCAGTTTGGGCCCAGAGACTCTAGCTTAGTTTGGCGTGAGGTCCAGCCACCAGGACTCTACCTGAACTCAGCAAGCTAAGTGTGCGATTTGGGCCCAAGACCCTGGTTGGACTCAGCACTAACTGGACTAAGTGCATGGATTAGGTCCAGAGACCAGTTTGGGTCTAGAGACCCATTTGAATCCAGAGACGTGAACTGGACTCAGTGTGTGTGGTGTTTGGGCCCTGTGACACTAACCTGGACTCTGCAAGTGGTCTGGGTCCCAAAATGCTACTGGAAACCACAGACCAGCAGAGCATCAAAGCTCTAGGACTAATGAAATCTCAGGGAGACAGGGAGTAGAGTGGCCAGTAGACCCCCTTCGCCCGACCTGCTTCAGTCCCTGGAGAGCTCCAGTGCTACAAGTTGACCCAGAAGGCTGTGGACACTTTGGCCTGACCCAACGCACATTCAGCGACCCAGGATGATTACAGGACCCACAGTACAGGGGAGCTGGGGATCACTGGCTGTGAGAGATGCAAACTACACGGCTAGCCTCCTGCCATCCAGACCAGTGAAGCATCAGAGCTTCTAGCCTAGGGAAATCATGAGAAAACAGGTGAATCTATCCCCAGACTCCCTCCACCTAACTCTGGAAACTACCTGACAAAAACAGAGACAGCAAGATGCCTAAAAGACAATATAAAATCATACAGAAAAAAAAACAATATGGCGTCTCTAGATCTCAAGGAAAACAACCCCGAGAACTCAATCACAATGGAAATACAAGAAAATGACCTCAAATCCTTAGTAATGAGGATGACAATGGAGGAAAAAAATAAAATTCATAATCAAATGCAAGAAGACACTGTCAAACAGGTGGAAAACATAAAAGAGGCCTGTAGGGAGGAACTGAAAAAAATTCAGGAAAATACAAACAACCAGATGAAGGAAATCAATAAAACTCTTCAAGCTCTGAAGGCCTGTAAAGAGGCAATGGAAGAAACTCAGGAATATACTAAGAATCAGATGAAAGAAATCAATAAAACCATTCAAGATCTGAAGATGAAAATGGATTCAATTATAAACACACAGACTGAAGAAAAATGGGAATGTGAGAGCTCAGAGAGAAAGGTGAGAAAAACAGAGGTGAGCCTTTCTAACAGAATCCAAGAGATGGAGGAACAAATCTCAAGTCTAGAAGATACAATCGTAGATCTTGATGCAACCATTAAAGAAAATGCTAAATCTGGAAAAAATCCAGAAAATATTCTCAACAAAATCATAGAAGAAAACTTCCCCAAATCTGAAGAAAGAGATGCCTATAAACATAAAAGAGGCCTATAGAACACCTAATAGAATAAAACAGAAAAGGAAAACTTCCCATCACATATTAATCAAAACACAAAATATACAAAACAAAGAAAAAATATTAAAAGCCACAAGGGAAAAGAGCCAAATAACATATAATGGCAAAAATGTCAGAATTACACCCGACTTCTCAGCAGAGACCATAAAATTCAGAAGGGCCTGGACAGAGATCCTGCAAACCTTAAGAGACCACAGATGCAGGGCCAGACTACTTTACACAGCAAAACTATCAATAACCATTGACGGAGAAAACAAAATATTCCATAACAAAAATGAATTCAAACAGGATCTATCCACAAATCCAGTTTTACAGAAGGTACTAGAAGGAAAATTTCACCCCAAAGGGACAAGCTACAACTAAAGCTACATAGGAAATAGATAACGACACCACTGCAAAAACATAACCAAATAAATGCTCTACTGGAACCAACATCAAAATTAAGTGTCTTTACAGTCACTGGTCATTAATATCTCTCAACATCAATGGTCTCAATTCTCCAATAAAAAGGCACAGACTAACTGAATGGATACATAAACAAGATCCAACATTCTTCTACATTCAAGAAACACATCTCACCCATAAAGATAGACATTACCTCAGGGTAAAAGGCTGGAAAAAATATTCCAAGCAAAGCGAATACAAAAACACATCAAAGATATCATTTACCATGACCAGGTAGGCTTCATGCCAGGCATGCAGGGATGATTTAATATACGGAAATCCATCAATGTAATCCACCATATAAACAAACTGAAACTAAAATCACCACATGATCATCTCCTTAGATGCAGAGAAAGCATTTGATAAAATCCAATACCCATTCATTTTTAAAGTTTTGGAGAGATCAGGGATACAAGGCGCATATGTCAACATAATAAAGGCTATATACAGCAAGCCAATAGCCAAAATCAAAGTAAATGGTGAGATACTCAAGGAAATTCCTCTAAAATTGGGAACAAGGCAAGGCTGCCCATTCTCTCCATATCTCTTCGATATAGTATTGGAAGTTCTAGACAGAGCAATAAGACAACAAAAGGAGACCAAGGGGATCCACAAAGGAAAGTCAAATTATCACTATTAGCAGATGATATGATAGTGTACATAAGTGATCCCCAAAATTCTACCAGGAAACTCCTACAGCTGATAAACACCTTCAGCAAATTGGCTGGATACAAAATTAACGCAAAAATGTCATGAGCCTCCCTATATACACATGACAATCATGCAGGGGAAGAAATTAGGAAAACTACACCATTCACATTAGCCACAAGCAACATAAAATATTTAGGAGTCACTCTAACCAAGCAAGTGAAGGACTCATTTGAAAAAAAAATTCAAAAACTCTGAAGAAAGAGATTGAAGATGACATGAGAAGATGAAATGATCTTTCTTGCTCGTGGATTGGGAGAAATAACATAGTAAAAATGGCCATATTACCAAAATCAATTTACAGATTCAATTCAATCCCTACCAAAATACCTACACAAATTTTTAAAGACATTGAAAGTTCAATTCCGAACTTCATACGGAAAAAAAAAACAAAATAGCTAAAACAATCTTGTACAATAAAAGATCCTCCAGAGGAATCTCCATACCTGATCTCAAGCTGTACTATAAAGCAACAGTAATTAAAACAGCATGGTATTAGCACAGCAATAGGCTGGTAGATCAGTGGAATTGAATCGAAGGCCCAGAAATGAATCTACATACATATAGTCACTTGAATTTTGACAAAGATGCCAAATCTATTCAATGGAAAAGGGATAGCATCTTCAACAAATGGTGCTAGTCTAACTGGATGTCTATGTGTAAAAAAATGCAATTGGACCCTTATTTGTCACCATGCACAAAACTCAAATCCAAGTGGATCAAAGACCTCAACATAAAACCAGAGACACTAAGTCGCTTAGAAGAAAAAGTGGAGGAAAGCCTGGAACACATTGGTACAGGAGACAACTTCCTGAACAGAACACCAACAGCCCAGGCCTTAAGGTCAACAATTAACAAATGGGACCTCATGAGACTGAGACGCTTCTGCCAGGCATGAGACACTGTCAACAGAACAAAGTAACAGTCTACAGACTGGGAAAGGACCTTCACCAACCCTACATCTCACAAAGGTCTAATATCCAAACTATATAATGAACTGAAGATATTAAACACTACCAAACCAAATAACCCAATTGAGAAATGGGGCTCAGAACTAAACAGAATTCTCAACAGAGGAATATTGAATGGCTGAGAAACACTTAAAGAAATGCTCAATGTCTTTATTCATCAGAGATATGCAAATCAAAATGACTCTGAGATGCCATCTTACACCCATTAAAATGGCAAAAATCAAAAATTCAAGTGACACCACATGTTGAGAATGTGGAGAAAGAGGAACACCCCTTCATTGCTGTTGGGAATGCAAACTTGTACAACTACTTTGGAAATTTATCTGGTGCTATCTCAGAAAACTGGGAATAGGGCTTCCTCACAACCCAGGTATTCCACTCCTTGGAATATACCCAGAAAATGCTCCATCACACAAGGACATATGCTCAACCATGTTTATAGCAGCCTTATTTATAATAGCCAGAACCTGTAAACAGCCTAAGTGTCCCTCAGTAGAAGAATGGATAAAGAAACTGTGGTACATTTACACTATGGAATACTACTCAGCTATTAAAACAAGGAAATCCTGAAATTTGTGAACAAATGTATGGGACTAGAGATGATCATAATGAGTGAGTTAACCTAGAAGCAGAAAGACTCACATGGTATATACTCACTTATAATTGGGCACTTGCCCAAAAAGCATTTCCCATGAAAGTCTTCACTTACCACGAGATTGAGATAGATGTGAGGACATCCTACTGAGACTCTAGGTAAGAGAAATATAGGAGATGGGGAAATGGAAGGACCCAGAGGGTCCTAAAAACCTACAAGAAGCCCATCATGATGGGAGATCAGGGCCCAGTGGGGTCTGCTCAAACTATTGCACTAGCCAAGGATAATGCAATAGTAAACATCAAAACCCTACTCTGATCTATCCAATGGACAGGACATTCTCCACAGTTATATGCAGAGTGGGGACTGACTTTGACATGAACTCTGGTGCTCCATATTTGACCACCTCCCCTAGGTGAGGAGGCCTGGTGGCACTTAAGGAAGGAATAAACAGGATACCAAGATGAGACTTGATAGCCTGTGATCATATAGTGGGGAAGGATGTCCCCCTCGGTCATAGACCTAAGGGAGGGGAATAGAGTGAAAGTGGGAGGGAGGGAGAGAGGGAGGAATGGGAGAATACAAGTGATGGGATAACAATTGAGTTATAATCTGAACCAATTAATAAAATTTTTAAAAAAGGAAATAGAAAAAAATTATTTTAAAATACCAAATAACCCAATTAAATTGAACCATATTTAAATAGATTTCTCAAGAGAGGAGTCTCAAGTGGCTAAGAAACACCTAAATAAATGCTCAACATTCTTAGTCATCAGGGAAATACAAATCCAATGACTTTGAGATTCAATCTTAAACCTGTTGAAATGGCTAAGATCAATAATATAAGTGGCAGCTGTCTTAGAATTTCTATTGCTTCAACAAAACACCATGACCAAAAAGCATGCTGGGGAGGAAAGGGTTTGTCAGACTTATGCTTCCAAAGTACTGTTCATCATTGAAGGAATTCAGGACAGGAGCTAAATCTTGCCTGGACACAAGAGCTGATGCAGAGACCATGGAAGCATGCTGCTTACTGGCTTGCTTATATGGCCTCCTCATTCTGCTTCCTTATAGAACCTAGAACCACCAGCCCAGGTATAGAACCACCCACAATAGACTGGGCCATCTTCCATCAATCACTAATTTTAAAATGTCTTGCAGCTGGACCTTATGGAGTCATTTTCTCTTCTCTACTCAGGGATCTGAGATCCCCACACATTCTATGCCGGGTCCCAGCCCATGAGAAAATTGAATCAGGGTTCACCTGAAAGAGGGAGTGGGGATTGAAAGTAGGATACAGAGACACAAGAAATAACAAATCAAGTCAATAAATTTCTGATCAAGATTCACTTTAATGCTAACTAGCGGGAACATATATAGAGCAAGGTCAATAAAATCTATTCTAATCTCACTCACCCTAGCCCCCCAGGCAAGAATACAATAGCCTAAATCACTCCCTGTAGGATTTTCTAGTTCTCTGAGTAGTTCCCTGTAAGAACGTCCTAGATCTTCTGGGTGGTTCCAAGTTGGGACCTCCCTACTTCTTTCAAAGGTAAATAGTTCAAGATAGCCTAGTAAACAAGACCTCATGAGGTAAAGGTCAGCAACTCAAAGGTCACAGCATACAGCCTAAGCACAGGATTTCTGACATGGCAGAATTTAGCATGGGTTCCCACAATTCTACCTGAGGAATGTGATGTAGTCCTTAGAGAAATTAATTGCAGGGTCAACTTCCTTCTCCTGATAAGAACCTGCTCAGCAAGTACCTGAGATTACTGGATTGTCTCTCCATGCAAATGAGGCATTCTAGTACTTTAAGCCTCAACCAAGGATCTATACCCACCCTGGAAATCCCTACCCCCTTTCCAGAGTGCTATATAACCCTTGTTCACCCCAAATGAAATTGAACTGCCTCACTGAAGCTGATATGTTATTTCTGTCACACTTAGGGGCCATGCAAATATCCCTCCATCTCCTGATTTGATGAAGATAGGAAGTATGCAGCCTTGTGACATTTGCCTTTATAAGCCCCTGTCTAATGCAATTCCAGACCATTCTCTGGGAATCAAGGCTATGGACCAGGCCGCGTACCCATCTACATAGCAAGTATTTTATAAATCTCACTTCAAATTTGGCTAAAAAAAATCTGTGCTTGTGGCCTATTCTCACCCCAAAGGAACTAACAATCATTCCTCCTTTTAATGTGTAAAAGGTTTCCATCCAAAATGCCACTGTATTTTACCAAAGCACATGTTGCTGCACAATTTTTCTAAGCTAGTATGAAAACAGAATGTGAGGTATGAGGAAGGCATTCTGTGTGTGCAGAGGCCAAATGCAATTCCCTCTTTGATCTGTACAGGACAAAAAAAGAATGTGAATACTCAGGAAAAAAGCAGCTCAGAAACTAAGAATATTCACCAGCCCAGGGAAGAACTGTCAAATTCCAGGAACACTCTAGAGACTATCCAGTTCAATATGAATGCAGAAAAGAAAGCCTTTGAGGAAATTAGCGGGTCCTCTATGACAGCAGGAAGTAGCCTGTATATAACTAAAGGCAATTAAGAATGAAATATGCCCAATGTGACATCAAGAAGGGACAAAGATTGTAGAGGCTGCTATACGTTTGAGTTGACCCCAGAATTCCTTGTCAACATGTGCCAGAATCTGATCGACAAGAACCCTCCTCAAGATCCTTAAGCATGTCCAATTTGTGTCCAGTGGGTTGTGTGCAGCCCAGGATCTCCATAAATTTAGCCCAGTACATTTGTTGATGTGTTTGCAGATCACATCATGTTGCAGTGTCAAGGGGAGGAGGAGGCAGTGCAGGAGGAGGAGCAGGAGGAAGAGGAGAATGAGGAGGAGGAGAATGAGGAGAAGGAAGAAGAAGAGAAGGGTGATGGAGAAGGAGGAGGAGGAGGACAAGAAGAAGAGGAGGAGGAGGAGAAGGGTGAGGGAGAAAGAGGAGAAGGAGGACAAGAAGGAGGAGGAGAAGAAGGAGGAGGAGGAGACGGAGAAGGAGAAACTGCTTATCTGAACAAGTGGCAGGCTACATGGGCCACTCAGTGCCTGGGGTATGTCCTAAATCCATCACATGCAAGGCAAGGGAAGAAAAGGTGTGTACCTTCACAAGGGTTCATTCTTCCCAGGATATGGGGCTGAAAGGCTGCTGCTTAAGCCTGGGTAAAACTTGGAAATCTGCCTAGACAGCAGCAAAGCTTCCTAGATTGTAACTCTTTGTTGGTAAACTTCTGAAGAACTACATAAATCTTGGCCTTCATGTCTCTTATCAAAACAGAAATAAACATGGTCTCTTCCACTCTTTGGGAAGAAGCTAGTGAGCCTAGATAGCAGGTAGCAGAAACACTGCAAGCCACAGATGCGGAATTTACTCACTTGGTAAGTCCCTCTGGTTCCCATCTGACCTATATCTTGAAGCAATGCCAGTGAGCATGAAAAGCAATTATTCAGGCATACTTAGTGTGGTGAGTGGATGTGATTAAGCTTAATGGAGGTGTATTGAAGAGATGCTTTTGTGGGTGAAAAAGGTATAGCTTTTGATACTTAGAATAGTTGTATCTCTCCTTACTTGCAAAAGGAAAAAAAATCAAAAGAATGAACTACAGTCAATACTACTTTGGATATTTCTGCAATGGTCTTAGAAAAACTGGAAGGGGATTTCACATGATAGAGTGTAGCACCAAGCTGGTGCCATTCATTTTCCTCATGACCACACAAGGAACTTCTGGTAAAGCCATTCCATTGCAGGAGGGTCTTTATTGTGTTTTTGCTTTGGAAAGCCAGTGTTTTATCATAGCAGTGGGGCCTGGCACCTTTGTCTGGCATGTTACCATGCTCTGTGTGCTGTGTTTATCCAAAACCCCTAGATGTTGATGATAGCAGAGTTTACATAAAGGCAAAGGTGAGGACATTAAATCCCAAATTGGGGGTGGAGTTATCATGATCATAACTAGTCTTTATCTCTAAAGATAAGGATGAAGCCTTGGGTAGAGGAGCAACTAAAATAGTGTTGACAGGTTATTAACAAAAATAACAAAAGAGGATATGAAGTTGGGGAGTAGGGAAGTGTGATGGGTCTTGGAGGATTTAGGAAGAGGAGTGGAGTTGAATGTGTAAAAATACATTATATGAAGTTCTCACATAAGTAATAAAACCAATTTTAAAACAAATACAAGAGAGAAAGAGAGAGAGAGAAAGGAATGAATCACCAGGCAAACCTGGCTGTGTGTGCCAGTAATCCTGCATTGTGGGTGGAGACAGGAAAATCCTCAAGGTCCCTAGCCAGCCAGCCTAGTTGAAAGCATGGAGCTTCCAGTTCAATTAGAGACCCTACTTCAAGGCAACAATGAAGAGGTATACCGGATCGCTCCTGACCTTCAGCTCCATTTCTCATTCACTCACAATCTTTCAGGAGTAGGAGAAATTGCACCTGCATACAAACACGCATGTATCATAGACAATATATACACATCATATGTACACAATGCACATCACATGAACAAGAAAAATAAGGAAATAGGAAATCAAAATAATATCTTGTTTCTCATCTTCAAAATTGAATTAAGCAAACAAATAATTAGAGCAATGATGTTTAACAAGAACACTCCCCACCACTGATGTCATTTGACATTTGACTAGACTCGTCACCTACCATGTGCCACGTGATATCACCTTGGCTTGTGTCTGGCATGAATCTCAAGTTCATGGATATCTAAACTTTTGACATTGAGACACAATGTTGTCTGACAACGTTCATACCCAAGAGCCATGAAGTTGAGAAAAAAGGAAAAGAATTCATAGAAAAACCTGCCTTTTAAGTAAATTCATGATTTTGTGTTGGTCTGTGTTCATATTTGTCTGTGCTGCCTGGGACCCATGTAGCATAAATTAGACATACCTTACACACAACTCACTGTTAATCCTAATTTTCCTTCTTAGTAATTTTTTTTGTACCTTCCTCTACCATGTCTGGTCCTTATATATAAACACTTTCTTCAAAGTAGCGTCTAGTCCCCCACATCCTCCTATTACTTCCTTGAAACTTTCTCAATTGTCCTGAGCCAGAATCTTATCATTCATCAACTGTCCTTGAACAATGTTTTTAAACTGATGGACACATTTTCTGTTTATTCTGTTCAACACAGTAATCACACAAACACTTGAGCAATGGTGTGCCAGCAAACTCTAATATTATCTATTATTTATTATTTAATTTGGTTTTAAAAGCCAAATGATGTTGGTGGCCATAACAGATATTTCAAGAGTAGAAAATGGTGAGTTCCACTGACAGAACCACTCTTTGGATGGGACCACCCAGGACCCTGAAATGCCTTCATTCTGTTACACGAGAAGAAGCAAATATGGCTCTGAGACCTAGGAGGTTTAACTAGAACTTGATCTCCTTAGTAGAGAAACCTGTGGAAAACTATCTAACTCTGTTCTGGGAGCCCAAGGGAAAGATGCACCAGATAATTTACCTTAGCTTCTGTTGAACTGTTTCCTTGTACACACACACCCCTGTAATTCCCAAGAAAGAAAACAGGATATGATTTTTGCCTTTAATAGCCCCTATCTCTAAATGCTCAGGGCTACACTTCGGCCCAAAATACTTAAATTTAGTCCCAGCTTGCTGTAAATAAAGACTTTCAATGGCTAAAAACTATCTGAGTGGTCACACCTGGTGAAATTCCCATAAAACTTTCACCATTTGGTATCTCTTGAACTTGTTATTACAGAGTGAGAATAATTATAAACATTCATAATATACTAAATTACATAATGTAAATAATAAGTAACTGTTAGATCCTGCTGCAGGATGTGGCTGGCATGGCCTGCCCTCTACCTTGGGGCAGGGCTTCCCCTCTGCCAGAGACTCACTCTATAAACCAGACATTTTGGGTTCACTGGCCCTTTTGCTCCCCTTTACCACCCTTACTCTGTCTCCCCCCCCCCCCGCTCTCTCTCCTTCCCTTCCCCCCATGCCCAGTATATGGTCCTACTTCTCCTCCTACTCCCATGCTGCTTCCGATAAACCTATATTTATATATTATTGTTGGCTCTGTTTTTTAACAATTAAACTTTATTATACAACCCAATTAGCATACACAAGAAAGAAAAGAAAGGTTAAAGGGACAAAAGAGTGAACCTTCCGGTATCCGTTCCATGGGACGGGTCCTTAGGTGTCTCTCTGTCCCGCATGTTGGTCCGGTCCAGTTGTTCTCTCCACGCTCTCCTCTGGGCTGCACTTGTTGTTCTCCCTTCCCCACCTCCCCAGTCACATGAAAAGGGCGGTCTCCTTTTCTCAGAAAGGGTCAATTAGGAAAACAATAGCCACGGTGGGGTTCCCAGGTCAGCTTCATGAATTCCAAGCCCAGGAAGGCTCCAAACAGTCAGTCACAAGGTCTTCATGGGGTGCCCCAAGGTAAAGCCCGCCAAGATTGCTTCCACCTGTGACAAAGCTTAATCTTTCCCACATATTATAGCTTGGCCTCCAACTAGCTCATACTGATTATTTAATCAATTAGTAACCAACTCTTAGACAGACTTTCCAAGTCTAAAGGCAGCATGTGCATGCTGTATGTATACTTCTGCTGTCTGGTTCCTTTGGAAATGACAACACCCTCTGTCACAGGCACACAATGAAAAGTGAGTCAGTTTTTCCTAGGCCGAAGAAAAATGGAGTTCTATAAATATAAAACAGATGAAATTTCCAGTGTCATTTTTCTGCACTTGAGCACTTTTAAAATAAACTATTTTTTAAATTCCTTTAAAAAAAAAAAAAAAGCAACTGCCACCCCCCAAAAACAAAACAAAATGAAACAAAACAGGATTCAGAGTTGATTAGAACTGATGACATTAGTTCAACTGTGAGTTGTTCAAGTCTAAACAGGTCCTCAGCTTTCATGACCCATACCTCACTCCATAGTTCTCACCAGGAAGGACTCTGACTTATGCATTGACCTTGTATAATTCTGAAATCTAAGTGTTTTTTCTTTCTCCAAGATCTTTTCAGACTCCTGTGTTGTTTCTCTGTGGAAATGCACACCCATGTCAACAAGGCCTGCAAGCATTCCTACATATTCAGCACACAGTGAAGATAAAGCAGGTATTGTTTGTTCCAGGTAACTGCTCTGTATCATCTCATAGAAATCTTGGCAGAAGTTTAATATCAGTGGATAAATAGAAAACAAAGCCAAGACTTCAAAGCCTGTGGTGTTCTGATTCCATTGACTCTTCAACAACCTTCTGCTCACAGCTGGAAAACACTTGGTCAAAACAACAAAGCTAAGTCAGGACTCAGCTTGCTTCAGAATCTGAGTTCCCATGACTCTGGCTACTTCTCCCCCTTACAGTTACCCTAAATGTCCCTTTTCCCAAGAGTCTCTTGCAGACCTTGCTGCTAGAGATTGCAAGACAGGTCAAGTTTTCTATCAAAGAACTCTATGGCTTACAAGAGGCATAAGAGGTTAAGCAACCCAAGAAATCACTACCCCCATTTTTGCCTTAGATTCCAGAGTCTTCCTCAGGATGGTGGACATCTGAGGTTACTGTGGCTGCATTGCAAATCTTTCTAGCTTCTAGTCCTGGGACTAGACCATCTTTGAGGACTCTCAACCCTCCCAGTGTATGTGAATGTGAATGTGTCTGGACAAGCCACTGGCAGTGAAATCTCTCCATTTCCTGCCTAGCCACTCCTGTCCTGTTGAGGCAGGAGAATAGGGTGGAGAATGATATCCAAAAGGCCTTATCCAAGATCTGTGAATTAGCATATGAAAGAAACCAGTTGTCAGAAAGGAAGACTGGAAACACCAAACATGCCAAGACCAGGATGAAACAGAACCTGCCCAAAGTCTTACCAAATCCCTCTTAATGAAAATGCATGAGAAAGTCTATGCTATGCAATGACCTATAAAAATTCCAACCATTTGTGTAGAGGGCCTTTGGGCTTTTAATCTTTCTCTCTGCTACAGACTGCCTTCCTTGAAAATGTATTCTTTCTTAATAAAATCTGCTCAGCTACTATTCACATGCATCTGTGTCACTTCTTGTTCTGAGACCTGAAAATCTTCTAGAAGCCTATCAAATCGTAATATTTGGTATGGATGTTATACTTACCTGCTAGGGGACTGATCTGTTTCTTAGTTAGCCTCTTAACTTATTCCTTACCATGGCTAATGCTAGAAATTTGTAACAGCAAGCCAGCTCCAATAGTTTTTAGTCCATCTGAAAGACCATAAAGTAAGTACAGGCAGAGTCTTCAATCAGGCTCCAGATGCCTACATGATGGAGCAAAGAGTCAGTTGGCACCCACACTGAACCATCCAAAAGTAAACTTCAAAGATTAAAATTCATCACTCTTTCAACTAGAGAATAAAAGAATTGTTGTGTTGATGTAAATCCTGTTGTTTCCAGAACTTCTCTCCCCATTTCTCTACCTGCACTGAGCACTCTGATTTTTTTTTTTTTACTGTGGCTTATACTCCTGATGTGTATGTTAGGAATAAGAGTACTTTTTCATAACAGTCCAATGGTAGACTCCAAAGGAGAACATCAGAGGAATCAAAGGCAACCATATCTTCAGGAATCAGCATGCAAAATGACTATGGAGAAGTAGTTGACCCAACAGTAACATTAGGCCTAAAACCCAAGACAAATGGCTAACTGAAATTTAACATATCAAAGAGGATGTGGTTTCCAGGTTCTCTCAGCATCCCCCAGTCCTTAGGTGTTTACAATAAAGCTGGCATACCATGGTGTGTACCCTAACCTTCCCCAGCCCAGGGGCTGGACTACTCTTTCCCCAGTTGCCCTGCCCTTTATAATCCAGCCATTTTGGTTACTGGCCCTTTACTCTACTGGCTTTTTACTCTTCCTTCTCCCCATTCCTCCCTCCCCTCTCTCCTCTCTGGTCCTGCCTCTCCTGATATGGCCCAGCTTAGGGACATGTTCATTCTGGACTCTCCCAGGTGTCTGTGCCTCTGGCTATACTCTCCCTTTCATTTACAATAAGCCTTCATCTCCACCTTACCTAGAAGCAGTCCTGTCCTTTATTTTTTTATTACTTTTTTTTCATTCAAGCAAAAATGGGGCCTTAGCACTGATACATATTTTACAGATGAGAAAGTACCTGAAACTCCCAGAAATGAACATCACATGCCATTTTACTCAGACTTAAAACATGAGTTACATATTTCTTGGACCATAAGACACACCTGACCAAAAGATGCCCTTGGCCATAAGACGTACCCAGTTTTCAGAGAAGTAAAACCTTGTGCACTTTCCTCCACTGGCACACGGAAAACATCAGTAAGTGTCCTCTTTGTTAATGCTGGGTGGACAGCAATTGGACCATAAGGTGCACGCTAATTTCCCCCGACTTTTGGGGGGGAAAGTGCATTTTTTGGTCTGAAAAATGCGGTATCATCACATATTAACTCTTCAACATTTTCTAATCTGGTAGTCTTGAAGCTTCTTTGGTGTTATCCTTATTAAATGTAAAAAACTTAGAATTCCTGCATCACAACTAGTACTTCTATCATATCTACCTCATCATAGAATTTCTCCCTTGAGCTCTATGGTGGAGCAACTTTGTAGTATATGCCCAGGAGGTAGGCTGGGTCTTGAGGTAGCACTATTCTTGATTTTCTGAGAAAGAGTCAGATTGATTTCCAAAGTGGTAGTACAAGTTTGCACTCCCACTGGGCGTAGAGGAGCATTCCCCTTGACATGCATGTACTGTCATCTGAGGTTAGCTGTTCTGACCACTGTAAGATAGAAACTCAGAGTCATTTTGATTTGCATTTCCCTGATGCACAAGGACGTTGAGCATTTATTTAAGTGTTTCTAGGCCATTCCTAGGATATTCCTTTGTTGAGAATCCTCTGTTTAGCACTGTACCCCATTTTTAATTGGATTATTTGGTTTCATGGTGTTTAACTATGTTCATGACAGCTTTATTCATAATAACCAGAATCTGGAAACAACCTAGATGTCCCTCAACCAAAGAATGCATAAAGAAACTGGTATATTTACACAAATGGAATATTATTCAGCTATTAAAAACAAGTAAATCTTGAAATTTGAAGGCAAATGGATAGAACTAGAAAAGATCATCTTGAGTAAGGCAACCCAGACCCAGAAAGACACGTCTATTATATACTTATTTATAAGTGGATATTAGCCCAACATAGATGTCCTCTGAGAGACTCTACCCAGTGAGGAATTGGTACAGGTACTGGGACTCAAAGCTGGACTCTGGGTGGAACACTAAGAGTCATATGGAAGAGTTGGAGAATGAAAGGGCCTGAAGAGGTCAGGAACCCCACAGGGAGACCATCAAGGCCATGGTATCTGGATACAGGGGAGCCTGCACAAACTGATTCACCAACCAAGGACAATGCATGCAGAGAACTTAGACCTCCTGTTCAGATATAGCTGAATGGACAACTTATTCTCCGTGTGTGTTGGAGGCTGCCTCTGAGCCTGACATGCACTCTGCTGCCCACAATTTGATCACTACCCCTTGGCAGGCAGGCTTTTGGGCACACAGAGGAAGGAGATTCAGACTATTCTGATGAGACTTGATAGGCTGTGACCAGAGGGTGGGGGAAGAGCCCCCCACAATCAGAGGCCTATGGGAAGGGAAAAGGAGAGAAAAGGGAGGGAGGGTTAGAATGGGAAAATAAGAGCAAGGAGATAACAATTAGGATGTAATGTTAATAAATTATAATAAAAAACATTTTTTTAAGTCTTCTTTGTAAAAATCTCTTGATCCTGACCCAAAATCCACTAAGCAATTAAATAAGTAGATATTTTAATTCTCCTTAAGGGATAAGGAGACAGAGGCAAAGATAAACAGGTAGAAAGTTGCAGAGCTAGTATTTCAGTAGAATTTCAAATTCTCTGATTAATTTTCCTACCTATGGCTCTTGGTGCAAAACTGAATTGCCTAAAAGATCAAAGGGTAAAGAGTACATAAAATGACTTACTGTGATCAACATACATGTAGGATACAGGGTCTACCCAAACAAGGTGTTTTCTGTCAGAGCCACCTCTACGGTAAAAAACCAGTTTCAGAATATTCTATCAACCCTGTTATTACCAGCCTCACAGCAGATGGGTAGGTGAATGAGTACCCATCACTAGGCTTCATATCACTCCATCAAGTTTCAGACAACTAAAATCCCAGACATCTGAAAATCTATTGCCTGTTAGTATGTTATATATTAAGTATGACTGGTAGTGAGTTTTGTACTTTGAAGCTAAGGCATTTAATAATGTCAAGTCCAAAGGAAACTCTATTTCCAAGAATTCCAAAAGGCAGCTTAAATATCCAGAAATGGGCTCAACCTAGGCTATAGGAAAATTTTGGCAAGCAGATAAAAGCCAACATTACCCAAGAATTTGTGAAGTTCCTCTATCACAATCCCTTCTATCAAACTAATTCATTTCTTTTATCACAGGCAGAATGGACAAAGGGCTACCTGTGGTGCCAATAGGTATGCCAATACCATACCAAATGACAGGCTGTCCCTGAGGATCATTCCAAATCACAAATACCTGTTCATGCTACCATCCTAGGCCTTATTACCTCCCCTACCCTAAATTCCCTCCAACTCATAGGTTTCCCATCCCAAGCTACTCATTCTCATTACTCTCTATTTCAGCATGCTTTCTTTCTGTCTCTGTCTGTCTCTCTTCCTCCCTTCCTCTGTCTCTCTTGCTTTACTCTACTCCTGTTTCTCTCCTAGCCAGGTCCAGTATGCTGGCCCTATTCAGTCTACTTCTACTTCTATCTCTTTCTGTTCTGGACTCTAACAGATATACTTGGCAGTTAATGTATTTCATATATCTACAATAGAAACTTTCCCCTTAGCCATATCATGGGACAGTCATGTAGTCAGTTTATATAAATAAGGTGACAAGAAACACAAGGATTTGGGGAGCAGAAGTGGAATGGAAGAAACATGGATAAATCAAGGAGGCAGGGAAGCCTAGTGAGCAGGGCTTCCAGGAAAGACAGTAAGCTTCCCTGAATTGTTTTTAGCTGTCAACCGTGGCTCTCTATCTTCATTACAAGTCTATTAAAGTAATACTATTTGCACATTATAAAGAAGTAAACTGAGTCTTAACTTTCAAAAATGTATTTTACTTATGACTATGGGTTGGGCACATACCTCATTTGTAGAGGTCAGAGGACAATTCTGTGGAGCCATTTCTCTTTTTCCATCTTTATATTAGTTCTGAGAGTGAAATTCAGAAAGTTAGATTTGTCTGATAGGTGCTTTCACTCCTTGAGTCATCATCTTTGGTCCAAGCATATTATTCTGAAACTATTAAGTAAGACTTTCATGGTGGAACACATCTTTAATCCCACAACTCAGGAGGCAGAGGCAAGTGGGTAACTGCAAATTCAAGGCCAATTTGGTGCACAGAGTGACTTCAAGGCCATCCAAATCTAAATAGTGAGACTTTACCTTAAAAGGGAGAGAGAAGTGAGGAGAGGCGGGGGGGGGGGGGGTAATTAATCCTACATAAAGTCACTCCTGTGGAACACCATGTATAAATTTAGTGTCTTACTTTGGATGAAAGTGAGACTCTCCTAGACTAAGCAACTAATACCACCAGTCATCCCAAAAGTTATGCATCATCTTGCTAACATGTTAGCTTTTCTGAAAGATACCTATCTGCACAGCACCATTCTGAACTGTTAGTGTGTGTGTATGTGTGTGTGTGTGTGTGTGTGTGTGTGTGTGTGTGTGTGTGTGTGTGTGTTATGAGTTCTATTACTAACTGGAGGAAGAGAGGGATAAAAATATAAGAGAGTTCAAAGGTAACTAGAGTTTCAGGAAATGATAAGCTGTCTTGTGGGTGCTGAAAACCCAACCTAGGTCTTCTGCAGGAGGAGCAAGTGCTCTTAACCACTGAGAATTCTCTCCATCTTCTTATTTTATGATTTTTAAAGAATAATCTTATGGGGGCATGCTGGTGTAAGTTTGTACTTCTATATACCTGGGAAACTGAGGCAGAAGGATTTATACTTCAAAGTCGTTTTGAGCTATAAGATACATTCAAGAGCAACCTGGGCAATTTCATAAGATCTTATCTCAAAATAAAAAGTAAAGGTGGGATAAGCATAAAGCTTAGTGAAAAGCTTAGTGATAGAGAGTTTATTTAATTCATGTAAGGCTCTAAGTTTAAATCAAAGTGCTGGAAAAGATGGAGATGAAAAGGGGAAGGAGAGAGGAAGAAAGGAAGAAAGGATACTCTTAGAAAAGTGGCTTCATATATGGATATTTCTGATTATTCTTACTGTGTAATCAAGCAATAGGCCTGTATTAACACCTCTCATTTGGCTTTTCACTTTCTAAAACATTAGCCCAAAGACTGTTCAACTTACTGGGATGCAGAGGAGAAGAACTGATACTTGTCTCTCTTTCTTTTTTGTTATTTTGATTAGTTCTTTGAAATGTTTGTACTTTGTATTTTTATCATATTCCCCTCCTCACCATTCACTCCTTCTAGATATATCCTCCTTTCCAAGCCCACCCTATGTGTTTTATTCTTTTAAAAATATCAAGTTCAATTTGTGCTGTCATATACTTTTGGATGTGGCCTTTACTGGATGGTGGTCAGCCCACTAGGAGCTTCCCCTTAAAGAAAACTGATTCTTCACCTGCCAACAGTGATAAATTGCCACTAGCTCCTGAGCTTAGGGACAGGACTTCATGTTCATTGCTGCTCTACATGGAGAAATTTTGTCTGACTTGATTTTATTTATGCACAACTATCTCAAATGATGTAGTTTACTATTACAAATTGGACCTGCCATTGCTGTTGACCTAAGAACCCATAACTATACAGGTTATATGCCCCAAGAAAAACTTACATTATTACTCTGCTAAATGCATATAGTAATAAATCAACTCCTCGTGGCTTACATTTATAGTCATAGAGTAGCACATCTGTTTACCCTCATCAGAGAAGCTTCCTTTTGCAATTAACTCAGAGACCCACAACTGGCCAAAATACAGAGAAAAGGAGACTGCAGGATACACTAGAGAAAGGGGACATCAATATACATACTTCCACATCCAAAAGCTCAAGGATAATTGGGAATAGGGGGCAGAAAGATCTTAAGGCACAGGGACAGTGAATGACTACAAGAAAACTGTTTTCTGAACATAACAGAACAGTTGTACGTATGAATTCATCTCTTTTTTCTTATGAAACACTACCACCATGCATAAAGATTGTCCAGTGACAAGCAAGACATATTTCAGACTCTTTAAAACTACTGAGAAAATAGCTGATGGGATATAATGTGCAAAACAAAAAGTTAAAAATAAAGATGAATAGATGAAACATAACAAGACAAAAATTGGTGAGAAAAACCCACAGTTTTGCTACAAGGCTGTACCTCCCATAGTTTTAGATTATCTCTTTAAATTAAAATTCATTTGAACACAAAGTTCCTCTTGATTGTGTTATAAGTTCACTATGAAAAATAACATGGGAGAGTCAGTTCCTAGTCCACAGTTAATTGTAAGAAATAAAAATAAAAGATCATAGAATGTTTCTTGTTTCCCCATGGTGTCATATATTTCTAATGAGTTCAACTTGAGGCTCCATCTAATTTTTTCCCTCACTAATGCACACTGGGGAGTTTGCAACAAAATTGTTTACAGTAGGATATCTGCAGTCTACATAGATATATAATATGTGAGCAACTGCTTCAGTGTATTCCTGATGAAACTGTCTCTCAACATGTAACCAAATACTATGGGCTTAGAAGAGGTTTAATAAGCATTAATTGAATTAAACAGAATTATTGATATGGTCAGGCTAATATATAATTATTCACTCAGAGCTGTGTAGGATCTCTGTCACTGAAAAAAAAAAACAAAAATGGATTTTTATGTATACAATAAGCTTCTGGTGATATATGACAGGAAGGGACCTTATTATAAATTTGTTTCACAAATTAGGAAACTATTAGCACAGGACACATAAAGAACCTTGGGGAAAACTTGGCAAGAGCAGGGACATCATAAGTTCTTGGTAATAATGGGCCAGAGCCAGAACCTGGAGTAATACCCAGCTTACTCTTCCCTTCCTTCTCTTCCATTATCATCTTCTACCTCTCTCTTCCTTGGCTTTATTCTGTCCCCCTGCACACAGACTTCTTCCATTGGACCAGGATTCATCATCTTAATTAAGTATAACATGCTTTATATCAAAGTTTCTACCCTCAACATAGGTTAACATGTTCCCCTCTTAAGAAGAAAATTCCCAAGGAAATAATCTGGCTCAGTGAGGCTCAGATGCTCACCTTCCTGTCAGGCAGTGAACCCCATCTTCTGGTTCAGGCTTCCTTTTGCATTTCCATAATTGCAACACAAATAATCCAGTTACCAATATGTGGACAGTTATGTCCTTGAAACAATCTTAAAAACTGTCCATCACCTCCAAGTTTCTTCCTGATTCTCTGTAATCTTTCCCACACACCTCTACCTTATCTCTCCTTGGATTCCATATAAGCAATGACTGAACTACTAACTTTCTGTTCTTATAAGGTAGTTCTCAGTTTCTAGAATTGTATGTAAATGGAAGCATACAGTATTTATCTTCTCTTGTCATATTTTTTTCAGATTAGTTAACTTGAGGTTCATCCACATTGTAGTATACACCAGTAGTTTATTATCCTTTACTGATGAGTGGAATTTCATAAAAGACTGATCTGAGCTTCTTAAAATTCAAAGTCTCCTAGTATAGAACCCTTGAATCTAGTGTACAAGCCTGTGATGACATTTGGAGGTAATGCATTCAATGAGATAGCTGTTACTATGAGGCCATTAGGGCAAAAGCATAATAATACATAATAACCTACTGGTGACCTTATAAAATGAACATTAAACGTATAGTCTGAGGAAACCTGCTGGGGCCCTACCTACCTTCCTAATAAGACCTCTATACTGGACCTCAGCATCATCCAGGTTAGAACCCCTACTGCACCCCAATACCCATCCAACAAAGGAAATCTGTGAGATAGGGCCTGGGATAGGGCCTATCCGCCTTCCTGAAGAAGCCTCTGGGAGAGGCCCAGAAATCTTCAGCATGGAGCCATCCCTGTCAACTATCTGCCAATCTGATCCATCACAGGTACAGACAACAGAGGTGAGATGCACATTGGACCTGACCCCATTACCTGCCATCCTGAGAAGGCTTCTGATGGGCCCCAAGAACATCTAGTTTAGACTACTCCCCGCCTGGACAAGCTGGGAACAAAACTAGCAGAGATGAGTTATTCTCTGTCCCCTGAGCTCCATTGTAAGAACAATAGCTCTCCCTTCCTTCATGACAAAACCTGCAGAACTCAAGAACATTCAGGTCCACCTGGGGCACTGCTACCAGAGATGATCAGTGGATTATTTCCTGACCTCTGTTGTTAGGCCCAAAGAATTGTCAGCCTTCCTGAGGAGTTCTATACCACCCAACACTAGGAACAGCCAGATTACTAAAGGTCAGTCTAACAGTACAACCAACAAGAGCCAGGGCAATATGGCATCACCAGAACCCAGAAATCCTACTACAACAAGCTCTGTGTATTCTAAAACAGCTGAAACACAAGAAAATGACCTTACATATATTCATATAAAGATTATAGAGGCCTTTATAGAGGAATAGAATAAATCCTTTAAAGAAATACAGGAAGATACAGTCAAACAGGTGAAGAAAATTAATAAAACTGTTGAAGACCTGAAACCAGAAGTAGAAACAGTAAAGAAAACACAAACTAAGGAAATCCTGGAGATGAAAAACCTAGGAAAGAAACAGGAAAAACATAGTCAAGCATCACCAAAAGAATACAAGAGATAGAAGAAAGAATCTCAGGTGTAGATGATATGATAGAAGAAATTGATACATCAGGAAAAAAAAGTTAAACCTAAAGTTTTCCTGACACAAAACATCCAGGAAATAGTAAGAATAGAAGAAGATAAAGAATCCTAGTGCCAAGGACAAGAAATTATTTTCAATAAAATCATCAAAGAAATTTCCCCAATCTAAAGAAAACTGCTTATAAGCATGCAAGAAGCATACAGAACATCAATTAGATTGTACCAGAAAATAAAATCCTCCTACTGTATAATAATCAAAACACAAAATCTACAGAATAAAGAATGAATATTAAAAGCTGCTAGGAAAAAAGACCAACTAATATATAAAGGCAGACTTATCCAAATTACACCTGACTTCTTAACAGAGACTTAGACCATAAGGGCCTAACCATATGTCATACAGAACCTCAGAAACCACAAATGTCAGCACAGACTACCATACCTAGGAAAACTTTCAATCACCATAGGTTGAGAAAACAAGATATTTCTTGACAAAATAACATTTAAATAATCCAGCCCTACAGAAGACACTATAAGAAAAACTACAATCCAAGGAGGCTAACTCACCCAAGAAAGCACAGGAAATAAATAACTTCACTGAAGAAAAACAAAAGGAGAGAGAGAGAGAGAGAGAGAGAGAGAGAGAGAGAGAGAGAGAGAGAGAATAGTTCCACTATCATCAACATAACAGAAACTGATCATTACCTCTCAACATCAATGGATTCAATTCCCCAATAAAAAGACATATGATAAAAGAATGGATGCATAATCATATCATTCTACAAGAAACACACCTCAGCAACAAAGATAGAATTTACCTCAGAGTAAAGGACTGGAAAAGTTTTTGCAAGGAACCAAACCATAGAAGCAAGCTGGAGTAGCCATTATGATATCTAATAAAATAGTCTTTCAACCAAAATTAATCAAAAGAGATGGGGTGTGGAGAGTACTCAGATAAGCACTTTGGAGGCCCACCGAGAATGGTGAGGGAAGAGTCAGTGGCTCCTATGATTCCTTGAACAGTCTGGATCCACTCACTACACACAGTGTTGATCTAGTCAGCACTCTTGGCATACTAGTGAAGCTTCAAAATGGATTGAAGGCTAGGATGATGACTGCTTCCCCCTTCTTTATGGAAGTCTCCTATAGTGACCTTGCAACCACATGTCCCCAATTCCTGCTAGTATGCATTGGGCCTGCCTTCAGTTGAAATTAGAGGATAATATGTTTTGTAGTAGTATTGATCCTGGGACAGAAGAACTTGTTTAAGAAGGGATAAAGTACCCACTTCTTGAAAACTTCATCTTGGACTGACAGTAAAGGGTGTTGGCAGCCTAACACAGTCTTAGAAAACAGTTCAGCCTATCAAATGATGGTAATCAAGGGGCAATCACACCCCTCATTCTAGTAGACCTACCCAATAACCTCTGGGAAGAGATGTCTTGGAAGATATGAATGTACTCATTACCACAGACAACAAAGCCTTTTATGACAATTGCATTATACAAAATAAAGTACCTTTGAGGCAATCCCCCCAATTCTAAGGGCCAGTGCTTCAATACAATTTCAATTCTCTCTAAAATTGATATGGAATTCTGATAAGCTGGTGTGGGTGGGTCAGTGGCTGATAGGGGAAGAGAAGCATCAGAAATTGCTGGAGCTTATCCAAGAACAACTTAACTGTGGTCATATAAAGTTTTCTGCCAGTCCTTGGAATTTTCCTGTCTTTGTTATAAAAAAGAAGTCAGGCAAATTTAGGTTGTTACATGGCCTCAGATTCCATCAATACTACTATGTAGGTAATGGGGGCCACCTAGTCTGGCCTTCCTGAATAATCTGTAGTCCCACATGGATGCTATTTTGTCACGATAAATATTAAAGTTTTTTTCTCTGTTCCTCTTCATCCAGAGGACCAAAAAAGATTTGCCTATAATTAATAATAAAACATCTGTAAGCAGATATCAGTGGAAAGATGAAAAATAGTCCCAATACTTGACAGACTTATGTGTGGGAGTCTACTAGAGCCAGTGATGGTTGTGTCATCCATTATATGGATGATATTTTGATTGGTCCCCTGGAGCAACATACATTATATCTCAAGCTCCAGGATATCTCTCCTGCTTTGAGAGCAGCTGTTCTTCACATTGTAGCTGAAAACGTACAAACCAAGGAACCATATTTGTTTTGGGGGCACACAGTTACTTCCCATGCTATTAGGTCTCAAAAGTTACTGTTATCCTTTCCCATAACACTCACATTGGCTTCCATGCAGACCTTTTAGGGAACTTGCCATGGATTAGACCTTGTCTTCCTGTTACTATGCCTCTCTTTGTGGTGCCAAACAGCCAGAGGAGACTTTCACCATTACTAAGGAAGCAAAACAGGCATTATAGGATGTTAATGCAAGCCTTCATCAAGCCCTTCTACATAGGTTTGATCTTGCTAGTGAGGTTTTGGGCCTTGTGATACCTACACAGGGATTTCCTACTGGGACAGTTTTCTAACCATGCAATAAAATATTATACTGGGTTCATTTTATGTATTCTTCTGCTTTTAATTTTATACCTTTTATAGATAATATTTTCATTTTTGCACTAAAGATACTTAAATTATCCCTTTTATTGTTGGGTAAAAAGCCAGATACAATTGTTCTTTGAATTTCCCAGGACATAACTTGCCTGGACATTGTCATCCCACTATATTGCTTAGCTATTTTTGTTAAATTTCCAGGATAAAATAGATAACCATATCCATAAAAATACAATCCTATCCATGCTTCCTTTAACATCTGTGACTCATAAGTGATACTTATTAGAAAAACCCCTTCCTGATGCTGCTTCAGGCTTTTCAGACTCCCCAAAGTCATGTTTTGGCTATGTTATTCATTCTTGTCATTCCCACAAACCTTAAGTGTTTACTAGTTGCTTTGAGGTACCTGTACAGTTAGGAGAATTGTTGGCCATCTTAGCCATTTTAAGGAACTGTCAAGACCCCATATTCAGTGACAGTCAATATTCTACTAATGTGGCTAAGGTTATATCTTTAGCTGTTGTTAAACCTGTGTTTGGACATGATTCAATTTCAAACAATTACTAAACAAAGATCGGCTCCTGTCTTTACTCCACACATATGCTCTCATTTGGGGCTCCCTGGAGCCATTTCAGAGAAAAACAGGGAGATTGATCATCATCTAGTGGCAGACTTCCTGTCATCTCCTTTATAACAAGCCCAATTTCTCCATTCTAGACTTTATAATTCAACTCTATCACACCACAAGCTTTGACCAGAATTGTGTATAAATTCCTGTAAGCATTTAATGTACACCTGTACTACTTGTGGGCCCTTGCTGCCTTTAGGTCCCTTATAGTCAGCTGGTGCCTATCCTAGAGGTCTTCATCCCAACAGCTTGTGGCAAATGGACATGACCCATGTTCAAAAATTTGTTCGTCTTAAATATGCACATGTCATTATTAATACCTTTTCCTCATTCCTCTTTGCCATAGCCCAGTCTACAGAAAATGCCAAGATGATTGTTGCTAGTATTAAAACTGCCATGTTGATTATGAGTATCCCATATTCCATTAATACTGACAATGAACCAGCATATACTAGCTCTGTTTTTACAGTCTTCTTCTCTTATTAAAATATAGCACATGCCTTTGGGATTTCTTACAATCCTCAAGGACAAACCATAGTGGAAAGATCCCATGCCTCTCTTAGAAAACAATTTAAAAATCAGGGATATGACCACCAGATAAGTTAACTGAGGCTCTATTTACCATAATTTTGACCAAAAAATGATCTGACATTAATTTACTGGTTGGACCCTACGGACAATATGTGGAAGGGTCCTGCCCCAATCTTAACTATGGGATAAGGATTGCATGTGTTTTTCCAGAAGGTAGCGACAAGCCAGTCTGGGTTCCTGGTTGAGCCATAAAGCTGTACACCTGCTCTGAGGGAAATGATGGAACCACTGCAGACAGCTCTTCAGAATCTATCCCTGAGTAAAGGAGAGGGTGGAGACCACCACATTTCCAGATGCCAGATCATCAAGAGGAAGACCACAGAGGATGCACAGACAGTGAAGGCAACCATGGAAGACAACCCCTGTCATCTGGGGAAAACCTTAAGGCCCTTCTGAACCAGGCCCAATGAATGTCCCCTGAAGGGCCTGAGACAGGGCCATACACCCTGATCTTACTCATGTGTGCCATTAAAACTCCTAATTTCCAGGCATATTGCCACCTGCTCTTGTGCACTGCACTTAGAAATCCTCCTATCTTACTTCCAGTAAGCTGGGATTCCAGGCTTATAGTGATATACAGTGACAATTCACCGATGAATGAACACCCATTTCCAGTGAAGTCCACCCTATATTCATCATTCAGTGACTCATTTACCCTGGGGATAGTAAGTTTCTGCCTGGATGAGTCTGCCTGTGCAATGGACTCTGTCTTTTTGGCTAAAGTATTTACTGGGGAGTTTTCTAATTGGGTTAAAGTTACATGGAAAGGTAGAGGGTGGTTTGCTCTCCCTGAATCTTTCCCTCCAGAGAAGGTGGCCAGATATTTATGAATGACCCTGTGGCAGGAATTAATGGGACATTCCCTGTTCCACCTTAGAATACCTCATTTTTAAACAATTTCACCAATCCTGCCCATCCTGATACCTTTGTGACTCTTGGAACTTATGTGGAGTATGGGATCTTTGCCCCAAGTGGGAGCTCAAGTATTTGTGATGCCTATCTGTGAATAGACCTGTTTCAGGTTTATCTCATGCCTTTTTCTGGAGTCATCATTACAGGAATGTAACTGATCATGATCTACCACAATTTTTCCAATGTGACTCCAATCCTGAGGACTGCTGTCCCCTCTGGTCTACCTGGGACACCCTTTACTTCTGTGGCCCTTAGTCCTGCATGGACTTCAGGCCCTTTGTAACCATTCAAGATGGGTGGGGGTGCAGACTGAGGGAAATCCCAGTTAGCCTTTCATTGAAGGTCATTGGTTGCTCAACAGGACTTTTTCCATGGGGCAGCTGCACCAAATTTTACCTATATTGGTCACCAGTGTGTCAGACACTCCTTCTTTTTCCTCTCCTGGTTTCATTCTTCTTCTAGCACCCCATCATAATTTGCTCTGTACAAAATTGTACATGTTCTCCTTGCTGGGATCCAATTAGGGGTCATTATTCCTTGCTCCTCAGGAAGCCACCAGTACATGGCACTGAAGGCTGGAGGAGGGGAGACTGTCTTTGTCAGAACAGGCCTCTTCTCTGGTTCATACCAAGAGAGATTTTGGTATATCTGTTATTATTATTATCACCACTATTATTGTGAGCCTTACTGCAGCTGCAGCTAAGGCTACAACAATGGTTGCTTTACAAAATTTTATTCAGATGGCAGACAGCCTAAATAATATGTCTAAGTTTACAGCCTCTGCTCTTGATAAGCAGCTACAAATTAATCAGCATTTCATTTGGGAGTCCTTGCTGCCCCATATCCCCCACATTTCCTCAAATCTACACCAACCTGATTAGTTGCTACTGGTGCTTGAAGCCATTATGGGATAGTCTGATTTGCCTTTCAACCTTTTAAAAGCCTTTACATTGGACAATAAGGTTAGATCTGCACTTTCTGTCTCATCTCCAGAGTCTGATTCTGGGGCTTCTGTGTGGGCTCTGTTGCCAGTTAACCCCTTCTGCCTGTTCCTAATCCCCACAATGGGGAAGCACACTTCATATTCATCATAGGAAAACTTCACCAGGAAGACATCTCAATTCTGAACATCTATACCCCAAATATAAGGATACCCACATTTGTAAATGAAACCTTAATAATGCTGAAATCACACACTGACCCCCACATGTTAATATTGGAACTCTTCAAGATTCCACTCACATCAATGGACAGACCATCAAGACAAAAACAGAACAGAAAAGTAGTGAAACTAAACAATGTCATAAATCAAATGGACCTAACAGATATCTACAGAATTTTTTACCCAAATACAGAATGCTTCCTAAAATTCAATGAAAATGAAGGTACAGCATACCCAAACCTATGGGACACAATTAAAGCAGTGCTAAGAAGAAAGTTAAAACACTAAGTGCCTTTGGAAAGTAATTGGAGAGTTCTTTTACTAGCAACTTAACCACACACATGAAACCTCTAGAAGAAAAAGAAGAAAACACACTTAAAAGAAGTAGATGGCTGGAAATAGTCTAACTCAAAGTGAAATCAATAAATTAGAAACAAAGAAAACAACACAAAGAATCAATGAAACCAAGAGCTGGTTCTTTGACAAAATCAGCAAGATAGACAAACCCTTAGCCAAACTAACTAAAAGGCAGAGAGACACCATTCAAGCCAACAAAATCAGAAATGAGAAGAGAAACATAACAACAGACACTGATGAAATCCAAAGAATCACTAGGTCTTGCTTCACAAGACTATATGCCCACAAGGCTTGAAATTCTAAAGGAAATAGATTATTTTCTCCATTGATTCCCCTTACCAAAGTAAAATCAAAATCAGGTAAAAATTGTAATAGTCCTATAACCTCTAAGAACTAGAAGCAGACATTCAAAGTCTCCCAACCAAAAAAGCCCAGGGCCAGATGGTTTTAGTGCAGAATTCTCCTCAAACTATTCCATGAAATAGAAGCAGAAGGAACATTTCCAATCTCATTCTTTGAGTCCACAGTCACCCTGAAACCTAAACCACACAAAGATCAAAAAAAAGAAAGTGAATGTTATACCAATTTCCTTTATGAACATTGACTCAAAAATACTCAATAAAATATTAGCAAACAGAATCCAAGAACACATAAAAAACATCATCCACTGTGATCAGGTAAGCGTTTTATTCCAGGAATCCAGGTGCAGTTCAATATATGAAAATCCATCAACATAATCCACTATATAAGCAAACTGGAAACTCACACACACACACAAACACACACACACACACACTCATGCACACACGCACACGCACACACATACCCATCTCATTAGATGCTGAAAAAGCCTTTGACAAAATCTAGCACCGCTTCATGTTAAAAGTCTTGGAGAGATCAGAGATACAAGGAACATACTTAAACATAATAAAAGTGGTATATGGGAATCTCATAGACAACATCAAATTAAACAGAGAGAAATTTAAAGCAATTCCACCAAAATCAAGAACAAGACCAAGCTTCCCAATCACTCTGTATCTTTTCAATATAGTACTTGAAGTTCTAGCTAGAGCAATAAGAAAACTAAAGGAGATAAAGGGGATAGAAATTGGAAAGGAAGAAGTCAAAGTAGAGCTATTCACAGATGACGTGTTAGTATACATAAGTAACCCCAAATAGTCTACCACAGAACTCCTATTGCTCATAAATGCTTTTAGAAAGTGGCTGGATATAAAATTAACTAAAAAAATCAGTAGCCCTTCTGTATACACAAAATAAGCAGGCTGAGAAATAAATTTGAGAAACAACACCCTTCACAACAAGCAGAAATAATACAAAGTACCTGATGTAACTCTAACCAAGTAAGTGAAAGAGCTGTATGTCAATAACATCAAGTCTCTGAAGAAAGACATTGAAGAAGATATCAGAAGATGGACATTTCTACTATGCTTATTAATTTGTAGGATTAACATAATAAAAATTGTCATCGTACCAAAAACAATCTACAAATTTAATGCAATTCCTATCAAAATATCAACACAATTCTTTAGAAACATTGAAAGAAGAATTCTCACTTTTATATGGAAGAGCAAAACACCCACAATACCTAATTCTGTACAATGAAAGAACTTGTGGAGGTATAACAATTCCTGACTTCAAGCTGTACCACAGAGCAATAGTAATAAAAACTCTGCATGCTTTGGCATAGAAACATACATGTTGATCAATGGAATTGAAACAGAGAACCCAAAATAAACCCAAACACATATGGGCACTTGATTTTTGACAAAATACCCAAAAAACATATGTTGTTCAGCATCAGGTTGATGGCCTGTGTTGAGCTTCTGTCAGGCTAGTCCACATACTCCTTCCTTCTGACAACAGCAGATGAACTTCAAGGTCAAATGTTCAAAGGTCCCATTTCTTATTGAGGGGCAGCTTAGAGTGTTGAGGTGAGGCCTGAGGCCTGGGTACTAGGCCAGGATCCTGGTCTTATTGGGTGAAGGTGTTACAGTTTAGCTCTTTAAGAATAAGATGGCTTGTATCAGATGGCAGTGGAGACTCAGGAGTGCTACAAGCCTGTGAGGTATCATCATGCTAAGCATGGCACAGGAAGTATGCAGAAGCACAAAATTGACTGGCAAGCAGACCCAGTGAGACACAGGGTGGGTACTTCACCAGTGCTCAGCATGGAATGAGTTGTGGTGATGGAGAGGACTCAAATGGCTGCCAAGGCAGTTCCACCATCATTGCTCGAACACTGGACAACCAGAGTCAAGGCTTCCTCAGGATAAATAGAGTCTCAGATGATCATCAGGGAGGAATGACATGAGCACACACAAGAAAACACACCAGCCAGCCTTCATTTATAAAGCTTGAGCAGTGCAGAGGGGTTGTGGGTAAATGTGTCTGATTCTATGGAGCTAGAGGTGCTAACATACTTAATCTATGTGCAGTAGTACAGTACCTCATTTACATGCAGTAGCACAGGGTCTTATGGCAAGAAGGAAAACACAGTACTTAATTATCTTACGGGTGGGGGAATAATTTCTAGGTATATTTAAAGGTCATTTTGATGGAGGCTAGGATCTCCTAGATGTTTGCTGAACAGGTTTCATATCAGGGAAAAGTAAGGCCCTGAGGGCTATGTGACACACCTTAGAGGATCTGGGAAGAGATATTCTCACTGAGAAAGAGAGTCCATTATAATAGACTGAGCTCTATTACACCAGGATACACCAGACTTTGACCTCTCCAGCAGTGCCCTACAATCATACAATGGAAAAAAGACAGGAACTTCAACAAATGGTGCTGGTATAACTTGATGCCTGCATGTAGAATGCAAATATATCCATATTTATCACCTCACACAAAACTCAAATCTAAGTGGATCAAAGACCTCTACCTAAAATCAAATACACTAAATCTAATAAAATAGAAAGTGGATAATAGCCATGAATTAATTGACACAGGAGACAACATCCTGAGAAGCATACTAACAGCTGAGGTTCTAAGATCAACAATTAATAAATGAGACTTCACAAAATTGAAAAGTTTCTGTAAGACAGAAACACTCTGAATGGGACAAAATGGCAGCCAATGGAGTGAGGAAAGATTTTCAGGAACCCTACATCCAACAGAGGGCATATACAAAATATATAAAGAGCTCAAGAAATTAGACTGCAACAAACCAAATAACCCAATTCAAAAATGGGGTTCAGAGCTAAACAGAGAATTCTCAACAGATGTATCACTAATGACAGAGAAACACTTAAAGACATGTACAATGTCCTTACTTATCAGGAAAATGCAAATTAAAATTCGCATTTTGATTCCATCTTACACCCATCAGGATGACTATGATCTAATACTCAAGTGACAGCACATGATGACAAGGTTGTGGAGAAAGTAGAACACTTCCCTGTAGTGGAAGTAAACATGTTTTTGTTTTGATCCCAAGTATGGGATGTGAAACAGACTTGTGTGAGGGTGTGCAGTGTTCTTCCCACTGAAAACAGACTTATCAGAGAACATATGATGTTTGTACACTGGAAGAGGACATGACTTCTTGCAGGGGCATGGTCTTTGCCAATTCATAAACATCCTAGAATGGACTCTGAGAAGAGGAGCCATAGATATATATGAGCCCAAAACAATGGTGGGGCTCTTTTGGTCTTGGCTGTTCATAATTCCACTTCAAGACAGTCCTAGAGAAAACTGCTCCAGAGAAAGCTGAAAGGGCAAGGGCCCTGGCTGCTGCTCTGGATTCCAGCTGCTTCTCCAGGTTCTGGCTGCTGCTCCAGGTTCCAGCAACTGTGGTTACAGTGACCTTTGCTGAATTGCTGGTTTACTGTTTAACTGGTCTTTTGGAATCCTGTCAGCTACTACAGGGTAATCACTCCAAGGAACTGAATGCAAAAAAAAAAAAAAAAACTCTCTTCTGTTCCTATTAACCTCTTTTCTCTCCTATGTTGGTCAGGTGGGTTGGAAGGGAGGTATAAGCATTCAAGAATCCCAAATAAAGTAGGTTTGGAAAAGTTCAAAGCCTACACTTCCCCATTTCTGGTAGAAGTACAAATTTGTACAACCACTTTGGAAACTAATCTGGTACTTTCTCAGAAAATTGGGAATAGTTCTATCTCAAGACCGAGCTATACCACTCCTGGATGTATAACCAAAAGATGCTCCACCATACCACAAGGACACTTGTTCAACTATGTTCATAGCATCTTTATTTGTGATAGCTAGAAACTAGAAACAACCTAGATGTCCTTCAGCAGAAAATTGGCTAAACAAATCTGGTACATTTACACATTAAAATACTACTCAGCTACTAAAACAAGGGCATTTTGAAATTTGCAGGAAAATGGATGGAAGTAGCAAAGAGCATCATGAGTGAGGTACCTGAGACCCAAAAAGACATGCATAGTATGTACTCATGTATAAGTGAGTATTAGCCATAAAATACAGGATAACTATACTATAATCCATAGGCCCAAAGAAAGTAAATTACAAGGAGGATTCAAAGGAGGATGGGGAAATAAAATAAGCATTAAAAGTGAGTGGAAGGAGAGAATTTGGTAGGAGAGGAGGTGGGGAAGGGAATTATGAGTGGGGATTTGGTGTAGAGAGGGCTGAGGAGAGAAAGCTAAGAGAATGGAAAATAGTGGTGGTGGGGGGCAATCTCTGGGCCTTACCTATCAAAGGCCTCAGGAAGTCTATGGGGGTTACCCTAACAGAGATTCCTAGCAATGAGGGATACAGAGCCTGAGGTGGCCATTTCCTGTAACTAGGTAGGACTTCCAGTGAAGGCATAAGGACATCATCCCACCCTCAAACCCTTTGATCCAAAATGTTTCCTTCCTACAAGATGTGCAGGGGCAAAGATGGGGCAAAGGTTGAGGGAGCGGCCAACCAAAGGCTGGGCCTACTTGAGAGTCTTCTCACAGAAGAGAACCAATCCCTGATAGTTAATGTTACTCTGCTGTACTTGTAGATAGGAGCCCTGCATAATTATTATGAGAGATTTCACCCAGCATCTGATGGAAACAGGTGCAGAAACCCACAGCCAAACATTAGGCAGAGCTCAGGAAGTCCTATGGAAGAGTTGGGGGAACAACTGAGGGAGCCAGAGGAGGAAAGGACATCACAAGAATATGTCCAGCGTCAATTAACCTTGGCCCATGGGGCTCCCAGAGACTGAAACACCAACCAATCAGCATGTAGGTACTGGTCCTAAGACCTTGCACATATGTAGCAGATGTGTAGCTTGGTCTTCATGTAGATTCCCCAACAACTGGAGAAGGGCCCTCTCTGACTTTGATGCTTCCCTTTGGATCACATCCCCTAACTGGTTTGCCATGTCTGGCCTCAGTGGGAAAGGATGCACCTAGTCCTGCAGGGGCTAATGTGTCAGAATGGGTTGGCACCCATGGGGGACCTCCACCTTCTCTGGGGAGAACTAAAGTGGAGAACAGGAGGGAGAGGTATGAGAGGAAAAGAATAGGAGGAGAACTACAAGAAGAATGTAACATAAGAAAGAAAGAAAAAAAGAAAGAAAGAAGAAAGGGAGAAGGGAGGGAAGAAGAGAAAAAACATAAAGAGACCTTTGGAGGACACAGGGCATCAGCAAGCTGAATACAGAAGCTAGAAGAAAGAAACCAATTGACAGCTTGATTTCAGATTTCTAGCTTCCAATGTTCCTACCTATCCATAGTATTTTGTTATGGTAGTATTGTAAAACTGTTGCATACATAGTCACCATGAAATTATTCATGATCCTGTTTGTGGGTAGTTGATTGCCTCCAGTTTGACACTATTACAAAAGAAGCAGATAAGACAGTCCACGCATGAATCTTGTGTGGTTATAAATTCTGATTCCATTTAAGAAAACACTTAGAATTAATGGCTTAATCATATAGTAAGTGTTCAATCATAAGAAACTTCCAGCTTTCAGAAACATCATTTGATTTTCTATTCTGATCATCAGTGTGTGAAAATTCTAGTGGCTCTGTACTCTCAACATACCTTAATGTAAACAGTGCCATGTGTCTTACCTGTAGAGACAGGAAAGAAACTTTGGTTCGCCCAAAGTACAAAATGACACATTAAAGAAAGGTTATGTCAAGTCTAGATTGGCAATCATTTATGGGAGCTTAATTACCAGAGCAGAGATGACTGGTAGATAGCTTCACAACCAGAAAGTCAGTATTCTGCATGCTGTATGCAATAGAATTGAAAGCAGGAGAAAATAATGACAAAATTCTGAGATGAGGGGTTTATGATGCACTCTTTCCTTCTACAAGGGAATGTTAACTACCTCAGTCCCATAGCTATTATGATCTACTGATAGTTGATTTTTCTTATCAAGATGACTAGATTTGGAATCTAAAATACAACCTCTGAGCACATGTGAGAGGTTTAACTAAGGAGGGTAGGACACATTCAGAATGTGAGTAGTAGCATCCAACTGCTGAAGTTCCTGACTGAATACAAATAGAAAAAAGGAGAGCCACTGATCCAATGAGGCAGCAGGTGTAGAGAGGCAGGGTTCTCAAGGCCATTGTAGGCCAGGTGACTCTTTTACATGTTCCATATGCCAGACATTGAACTGTAGAATTTTCCCTGTTGAATTGTGGTCTTCTTTTGTGAAATTTTTCCTTGATGTTTTATGATGTCTTCCTTTTAGAATGGTAAATGCACTGGAAGTACATATTTTTTGTTTATGTGTTTGTTTGTTTTAATGTTTTCATATTTTAGAAATGGGCTTATGTTCTTAAGAAAGAATTGGAACTTTTGGGTTTGAACACTAGATCTGTGAAGATTTGGGTTTCTCTATAAATTAATTAAATTTTGCATTGAAAGATGACAGTGAGCATTTACAGATCATGGGTAGACTGTTATAGCTTACAGGTAATATGTTTGGGTATCAGGTTAATCAGAGTAGACTTGTGATGCACAATCATTAATATCAATTAACCAGGATTTAGAATCACTAAAGCAATACACTTTTTGGGTGTATATGAATGTGCTAACGAAGAGGTTGATCTGATGGAAAAGCTCACCCTAAATGGAATGAGTGCCAGGTTGAATAATAGGAGAAAAACGTATAGCAGTGTTCATATCTCTTCTGATTTGGATAGGCCTACAAGTGTAATGTGAATCCCAACACCATGATTGTGAGCCAAGATGTTTCACAGGATACCACCACTTCTCTACGTCAAGATAATGATGGTGACGTGATGACTTTAACACTGAAGAAAACAATCCCGGTACAATGCTTTCAATCTAGACATCAGAACAAATGTTCATAATAACTTGAAACATATATTCACATGGTCATTCCCTATACCCATGATTTTCATTTCCAAGAAAAATTTTAACTGAATGCCTGACATTATCTATTGTGATAATTTATTTTGGTTTGGTTTGGGGTTTTTCTGTTCTTATTGTTTCTTTGGGTTGTGTGTTTGTTTGTTGGTTGGTTGGTTTTGGTTTTGTTTCTGAGGGGAACTTGTTGGGGAGTTAAGGTAAGCCTTGAACTAGTAACTTAGTCCCTATTGACATTGAGCTCATAAGAATCCTCCTGCCTCAGTCTTCTGAATGTTGTACTTATGGTACATGCTTTTGTTTTATTTTGTTTCTTGCATTTTATTTTAATTTTGTTCTGAAAATTGGGATATTATATATAAAGTATCTAACCCTTTTGCACCTTGCTTTTAACTGTTTTCTAGGTGCAACTTGAGCAGCATTCAGTCTTGCAGCATTGTACACTACTGTTAAAGCAAATACCTTTAAATGCTCAATCAAATGTTCTTGTGCTGTGAAGTTTCCTACTCTGCTGAAAAGGGAAACTATCTCAAGCATGCCTATAAATAACCCAGAGATTGATTTCTCTAGTTCTCCTAAATGGTTATTTCTTAGCCATTATTTTCTCATGAAGCAGTGTTCAACACTGGTGAAAAAAATCCCTGCATCTCTCCAGAATTCTTTCTTTATGACATTCTCTCCACATTGACTGCCTTGTGCATGTCTCTAGCCTCTTAACTTAGGATGGCTGCCAAGCACTTGCATTTACACACACACACACACACACACAGAGAGAGAGAGAGAGAGAGAGAGAGAGAGAGAGAGAGAGAGAGAGAAAGAGAGAGAGACAGAGAGACAGAGAGAGACAGAGAGAGAGAGAGAGAGAGAGAGAGAGAGAGAGAGAGAGAGAGCCTGGACATTCTCTCTGTGCAATGGACTACAGTTATCTTAGAGCTTAGTCCATTTGTTTCTCATCTCTCAGGGATCACTGTTCTTCACTGAATGTCTGGGTGAGCATATATTTGGTGAAGGGATTTTTTTAAAAAATTATCTCAGATCAGAAGACAAAGCTGATCTCTATTATTCTATTATTTTTCTGAAAGTATAAGTCTATAGTCTTTTTTCAATAACTATACATACATGCAAATTTCATATATGTATTCATAAATGTTTATTATATATAATATGTATAATATTTGTTACTTGTATTATAGTTAGAAAAGTGCCTAGAATTCAGTACCTCCTTCAGGAAATTTCATATTGCTTAAAACAGTTCATAGTTGTCTGTAATAGGTCCTGAAGTGAGCATGGTAGACAGTAATGGCCATTTATATGCTCTTCCATGTATTCTTTTCTCTAACAACTCTCTTTAACACAAAAATTTTAAATTTTTTTCTGAGATGTACAAAAGAACATCTTGAAATTGGTTTATCTCACAGGCTGGTAGTGTGTTGAAACTCGAGTTGGAATAAGATAGTCACTGAAAATAACCTAGTATCTTCGCTTGCTAACATAGACTTCTCACCATAATCAAAAGAGGTGCTCTTTGAGACATCCGTCTTCACTTTCCAGTGGTGATTTAAGGACACAGCTTCTTCCTCAACTCAGCTCCTCCTCACACAAAGCTTCTGATAGGATCCAAGATTCTCATCATGGTGGGAAGGGTGTAGAAGATTTCATATGGAAAGTACTTCTGGACAATTTCCCAAGGGATACATTACTTCTAACCAGCTTTGTTCATCAGACATTCGTGTTAACACTTGGAACTTCAGAAGCTAGGATCCCTACTTTCTCTGTGTGTCTAAAAGAAAAAGAAATGAACACAGGGAAGCCATTCACAGTGAACATCTCCTTTGCCAGGACTTCATTTATGTAAGTCTCAGGTGAGAAGTTTTGGGAATTCCTTTATCAATTATACCAGAAATTCTCTTAGTCCCATACTGTTCTCAATTCTTGAACACAGATCATTCCTATGCAAGGAAACTCAGAACATCTAATATTCCCCTCCAGCCTACTTCCATGAGACTCTACTGAAAATGTGACTATCTGGTCCCACTCATTTTCCTAATAACAAGATTCCATTCACAATTCAAGTTTTTTAGACAGATGTGATGGCTCACTCATAAAATCCCAACATTTGGAAGATAAGTAAAATAAGAGGACTGTGGGCAGAGTGGGAAACTTGGTGAGAACTTATCTAAAAAGAAAGTGTGTGTGTGTGTGTGTGTGTGTGTGTGTGTGTGTGTGTGTGTGTGTGTATACAAAACACATATCAGAACATCATCTTACCATAGTGATTTCCCCAGGCTGTCTTGCTGATTTTTCCCGAAAACAGTGACGTAGCATCTCATTGGCCTGTGCTTTGGGGGGAAATTGTTCCTCACTATTCTATCAGTCTCTTATTGAGGGGGTCCCTGCAGATATCATGGCATGCAGGAAAATAGCTCACAGAGATAGGAATTAGAGCTCTTTTTGGACTGACAAGCTGGATCAAATTTCAGGAGTCTAATGCCACGTGGTTTATTGTCAGCATATCTAAGCACAGTATAATTTGGGGGTTGGGGGATTTCCTGGTATGATATAGACTCCAATACACAGTAAAGTATAAGATCAAAACTCAATTCAGGGTACATATCACTTAAAAGATAGGTTCTAGAGATAGGCTACACATATTAGTTTAGGGGCCTAGGGAAGGACCTGCATGGTCTTGGTCATACAGATAGTATAAAGGTCATTTTGGCTATTAGCCATCTCAAGTCCTGGTTAAGGAAGCTTAGAGAAGCCATTGGCTATACAGATAATGTAAGGGTAATTTAGACTTCTAGCCACCTCTAGCACTGCTTGTGGAGGCTTGATATAGCCTGGTCCAACAGATAACACAGATCATGCAGCTATTAATCACCTCCAATTCCCAGACTTATGAAAAAATGGGTTATACATTGTTCCATTTGAAAGGATAAACCTGGGTGCTTAACATCCCTGGAGATCTGTGAAAGCAAGGATCTTTTTTGTTTGTTTATTTGTTTGTTTGTTTTTTGAAAGCAAGGATCTTTATGTCCCCAACATCTAATAATATTCTCAGCTTCACTCCGCACATTTGTAAAGTGGTCTTCTGTATGATCCCTGATTCTTTCTCAAGGTATAGATTTATGAATTTGCAAATTACTAAATCAGTGAATACTTAAATTGGAAATGTATAGAATATATGAAAATAACAATAACAATTTGTTTATTAATTTTCCTTTTTTTTTAAACTCCAAAAAAAATGGGATTCTTCTACCTTGAAGCTGCAGATAATACTGATTCGGTATCAGTCCCCAACACACATACTCTGGAAGTTGGACTAAGTCTTCCTCTATAATTTTTGAGACCTTACATTGCCCTTTAGCTCTCTTGTCACCAGAAACAAGTCCATGTTGTAGCATTAAGCCTGAGGAGTTTGTGTCAGTGTCCCCAATACAACAAAGTTAGAGGTGCTTTTTTTTAAGTATGTGAATTGGTTTAAATTCATGCATAGTAAAGTTGTAGATTTAAACACAGAGAGAAAAGGAGATATTGAGTAAAAGGAGGAAAGGAAGGAAGAGGTAAAGATAGGAGAAGGAATGAATAGCAACTTAGGAGAAGAAAGAAGAGACAAGAGGGAACTAAGGAGAGCAGGGGAAATTGAAAGAAAGGCAGCTTAGTAGAGAAGTGGAGAAAAATGAGAGACTCAGAAAAGGGGGAGGGAGAGAGTAGGAGACATAGGAAAGGGGGCAGGAAGAGAGTAGGAGACTTAAGAGATGGGGGAGGGAGAAGAGGTCAGGAGGACTGAAGCGATAACTCCATGGTTAAGTGTGCTTGCTGTTCTTGCAGCAGTCCTGAGTTTAGTACCCACTACCCACACTGAGCATCTCACAACTGCCTGCAATTCCCCCTCCAAGAGATCTAACCACAGCTGGCCACCCACAGGCCTACATACATGTGTACACTTTTTTCAGGGGAAGAAAAAAGGAAAGAAGGAAGAAAAGAAGAGAAGAGGGAAAGAAGGAAGGGTGGGACAGTTGTATATACTATTGGTGAGTGTGGTTCTCAAGGGAGTTGTATCTTTGGGATCTTGGACAGAATAGTTTATGTGCAACCTTTAATGATAGAGACAATTACCCACCAACTAAGGAGGAGAAACATCAGGAATTTCAGGAGTGTATCAGGATCCTTCCAAAACAGTTTACTCCCCCTTTTAAGTGCTTATATGGGTTTTTTGTCTTTGTCCACACAGCAGATGCATAGTAGTAACAAGAGATTTTGCAACCTACTGATACCGACATACTTGTAATCTTCATTAGCATGTTTATCCACTTCCATTTTAGACAGTCTTTCTGTAACACAGCTCTGAAATTACAACAGACTCTAGTCCCTGAGCAGACAGGCTGTCTTTTCTACGATGAGCTAGCCTGCACAATCTGGTTCCTATAACTCTGTATAAGTGACTCTCTCTGCCTTGCTCACCCTCAACCCTGATGTCACATTTAGTGCCTTTACCATTCTTATACACTTCTAGCACACTAGACCCTCTCAGATGTGAGAAAACCATAAAGCCAATAAGAAGATGCTTAACCTTCCAGCCTTTCACTTATACCTGTCCTTCTCAAGGCTCTTCATAGTTGCTTGTCTTGTGACTTCATGTTCCTTTTTAGGAAAAAAAACTCCCAAAGTACCCCCAAACTTTCTCTAGAGACCCTGGCTCTCCTCATACCATGCACCCAGAGACATGGGTGCTTCAGGGGTTGGAAATCTTAAACTACCCTGTAACCCTTCCCATACCTCCTTCTCTTATTTCTTTTTCATTTCATGTCTTTTTCTGATCTTTCCCTTCCTTCTTCAAAATGAATGAGGAAGCTTGTCTAATCTAAGAGGTAGAATCATTGGTTTAAATATGCTCATGACACTCATGTTTCACCCTAAACTTTGAAACCTATTTATTCTAAGCAAACTCTGCCACAGCCTCACAGGACCAACTTCTAAGACAACACAAGCTGTATAACTTAACCTTGTAAGGAAAAACATGAACCTGAGGGCCTAAACAGCTACTGGACCATGAACACTAAACTCAAGACTCATGTCTTCATCTATAAATGAGGCATTTGGTCTTGGGTTTACTGAAGTAATTCAATATTCTATTCAAATAGAAGCTGCTTATGGATAGGATCCAATCTTATTTAATCTCTGGCATCCAGCTTGTATTCAGGCAACATTTGTAGGCTGACTGGCTTTGAAATAAATATAATACAAACATCACAGTTATATTTAATGACTGACTGAAACACACAAAGAATTCAGCCAAAGAACCTAGCTTCTTGTCTTCAATATTTCATTCTCTAGCTGAAAAGAAACTAAACAAACTAAAGAAGCTCTAGAAGAAATATAGGAAAATAAAAACAGAAGATGAATTTTGCTTTTAGAACTCTTTCACATAATATATATATGTATGTATATGTATATATATATATATATTACACATGTGTGTGGCATGTATGTGGAGGTCAGAGGACAACTTGGGGTGTTAGTCCTCATGTGCCTTCCAGTGTATGTTTGAGACACAGTTTCTACTTGACCTGGAACTTTGCCAAATAGCCTCGCCTAGTTGCTGAAAAGCTTTCAGAGATCCACCTGTTTCTGTCTTCCTCTTGCCATCACTTAGATCACAAGCATATACCACTGTGCCAAAATTTTTAGCACGGGTTCTAGGAATCTAGACTCAGGTCCTCATGCATGTAAGGCAAGCATTTTATTTGACTAAAGCATTTCTCTAGCCCAACCACAGCTCTTTATAAGAAAATAATGTCAATCTCTTAAGAAAATGTGAGGTACCTTAGTTTATTATCCTGAAGCATCAGTTGGAAGGTCTATACAAGACTGTACCTGGATAACCCAATAGTGAGAATAAGGTGATGACTTTGAAGCAGTCTTCCCAGGGAACCTTGGTATTCAAATAACAGGACTGTTTCTTAATTTATCAAAAAATTACACATTTTCTTGCAATTTAAGGTGCAGTAAGACCATAAACATAGGTATATGTTGATTTTATATTATGTATACACAGTATCGAATATTCATGTATGACATGTGATAACTATAAACTGTCCAGGGGCCATTCCCATTGTTAGCAGTGGTGTATGGTTATTCCTGGGGGAAGTCAGCTATTCACTTCAGAAAGTATTTTAAAGAGAGTTCCACTAGTGTTTTAGCAAAAATGCAGAAAGATCCAGATTGAGAGGTAAAGCCAGCAGACAAAGCTTCCCAGTGGACTGGATTGTATTTCTTGCAGTGGTAAATCATCCTAGCTGGGGTAGATGCAGAGTACACTACAGTCAGGGACTCAGGACACTGAGGTTTTCAGAGGACATGCATAACAAGGCAACTTGAACTTGCAGAACGAGTAGATCCCAACAGCATACCTTTAGCACACTGTATTAAGAAGTGAATTACAAAGTCCTCAAATAGCATCATAGGCTTGTGGAGCAGTGGAATCCAATATCCCGTGTTGTGTAACCTACAATGGGGGCAATGGTGCTTTTGGTGTTCATGGTTTTCATAAACCAGGACAGGCAAAACAACAACATTTTTTAAGGTGTAAGTGGTAACCAAGGTCAGAAGTCCTTGGGAATAAGTATAAATATGAATCCCTGTAGGGCTGGAATGTAAGATCTCCTTGACCAAGGTGTCTCCTAGAGAGGAGTGTGATACATCAGCAACAAGAATCTACAGAATTAAGGGCTGGAAATATAGATCCGTTGGTAGAGTACCTTTCTAGCATGCATAAATCCCCAGGCTCAATCTCTGATCCTATAAACCAGGCATTGTGGTACACATCTATAAGGATAAAATTACCAATTTCTTCTCTCAGACATAGGCAGCAAACATAGATATATTTAATGTTCATTTAGTAACTTAAATAGGGCAAAATAAAGCCAAGTGGAGTTCTTCTGCAACAGTTTTCCACCAAAATATGCTAATATTTCTTGTGAAACTCTAGGAGAAAGAAATAACACAGTGTTTCCCATGCATTCAATTACATAACTTGTCATAAACACTAATTCTTTTCCTCCTTTGTGTGTGTGTGTGTGTGTGTGTGTGTGTGTGTGTGTGTGTGTGTGTGTTTCAATAAAATTTTGTTGACAAAACAGACAGCTGGCAGCATTTAGCGCATGGGCTACAGCTATAGTTTCACTGAACCCCAATGGCTTCATAAATTCAAGTAAACACTAATTCTAATTGTTAAAAAAAAAAAAGACCATTGACTTATTAGTTGGATTACCGTGAGTGCCATATTGAACCTTCTACTTTCTGTGAGACCTTGGGCACATTCTTTAACCTTCTGGAGACCCTCTTTCAAAATTGGAGCAGTGCTGCCTGTCTTGTGTTGTTGGAAAAGAGAGTGAGATGTTCAGTCATAGGAACCATTGTCTAGAGATATAGCTCAAGTGGTAGAGTGCTTGCCTCACATACATGAAGTCCTAAATTCAATCTCCAGCACTATGCGATGCAGGCATATTGGAGCATAGTTGTAATCTCAGCATTCGAGAGGACAAAGCAGAAAGGTCAGGAGTTCAAGATCACCCTCAGCTACAAAGGCCAGCCCATTTGTCACAAGAAAAAAAATTCAACCCAGAGTGTTTGCACTACATCCTTGGTTCTTCTTACATTTGAGAAAACATTCAAAAGGCAAGAGAATAAAGCTATGTTCCAAAGCATGCCAGGGATAGAAATGGGAAGCACAGAAGGCTCTTGGATGACTATGTAATACATCAGGAGAGATCAGATAGGAGCTTACTTGACTATAGGACTTCTTGGTAGAAAGAACAAAAAGAGAAAAATGATCAAATTTTGCAAGAAAGTATATAGACCTCCCAAATTATCTTTACAAATTAATGAACCTTTTAAAGTGAATTCAATTGTTTTTGAAGTAAATGAGGAAAGAGTAAAATCAGAGTTAGCAGCGTATACAGGAGCTGGATCAACTTTAGTAATGAAGAAGTTACCCTAATATCTATTGTAATGGCTAAATGGAATCAATATTCAAGTTATAAGAAATAAAGAGCCTAGACTGTGTCCATCATCACCAACATTGTCAAGAGAAGAGGAAACAGATCCCACATGGAACAGAAAGGTGGAGTGCTAAGCCTGCACTGTGGTCAAAAGAGTAAACCCTGGCAAAGTGCTAGCTCCTGCCCAGCCCCCACCTCATCCTGCTGCTACTCAGCCGGGTAATTATTTTTTATTTAAATAATTCATTCAGATTACATCCCAGTTGTTACCCCTCACTTGTATCTTCACATTCCCTGCTCCCTTCCTCTTTCATCCTATTCCCCTCCCCTAAATCTGTAACAGAAAGGGACCTCCTCCCCCACCACATGATCACAGCCTATCAGGTCTCATCCAGGTAGACTGCTCACCCTTCCTCACCATCAAGGGTGGTGGATCTGGACCCAGGGGGTTCTGCTCAAACCACTGTATCAACCAAGGATAATGCATGCAGTAAACCTAGAACCGCTATTCAGATCTAGCCAAAGGACAGTACATTCTCCATAATTGTATGGAGAGTAGGGACTGACTCTGATGTGAACTCTAGTGCCCCCTATTTGACCATCCCCCTTGGTGGGGAGGTCTAGTGGCACTCAGGGAAGGGTAACCATCTGGGTAATTTTAACAGAGCCAAATCTATGAGGTCCCAGAGCTTCCTCCAAAGTGAAAGGTCTCCACCATGCTACCCAACAGGTTCCTTATGAACTCAGAACTATTTGTAACCAGGGACTTAGTGGGAAAGCAGATGTCTGCTGTGCTTGGTGTCAGGGAGGGAAAGACTGATGACAGAGGCTAGACTGAGTCAGAGGCTGATTCCTGGAAAAGACCAGCCAGAGGACAGGGCTATCCTCCAGGGCAGTCCAAGAGGACTCAGTGTCTCCAGCTGTGTGTGTGTAATTTCAGTCTTGGTAAAATGAGGCACAGCATCAGATAAAGCAGTGAAGACAACAAACACACTCATACTATGTCAGAAGGTAGTCCTATAGGTCTGCCAGAGGAAAGTCCAGTTACACTCTTAAATATGAACTTCAAATAACCTAAAATCCTTTTCAGCATTAGTATATTCAACCAAATACTGCACCAGACATACTTGCATGGATCACTTTGAGTTCAAAGCCAGCCTGGTCTACAAAGGAAATCCAAGATAGTCAAGGCTACACAGAAAAGCCCTGTCTTGAAAAATAAAAACAAAAACAAAAAATAAAAAATAAAAAATAAAAATAAATAAATAAAAATTATTCATTGTTTACTTGAAGTTTAATCTAAGTATACCTTTATAACTTTGTTTGGTAAATCCAGCAGTCCTACTGCAGAGCTGGCTACTCACACACACATCCCATCAGATATAAGATGAATCTTCTGTAGTACCAGCTCCATGTATGCATACTTCTAGAAGCATCAACTTTATTTGATAAATCTATGAAGGTCAGAGTGTTCCAGGATAAACCATCTAAAAAAGATATGGGTGAAGTCTGTTTCTCTTCTCTGCTTTTGCTGGCAGAGTAATAATTGACTAAATGTCTTTAGCATTAACCTGACCTAGATCCAAATCACAGATCATGGGTGACTCAGTGAATGTCCTTAGCCAAGACACATTTACTTCAAAATCCTCAGATGTTTTGTAAAATGCCTACAGTCACATTTATCTCACAGGGCATTTCTATGGTAATAAATCAAATTCCCAATTTGAGACAAGGAGAAAGTACAAATCAAGGGTCATTAAGCTTATTTTGTGGGTTTGTGAATTAATGCACTTGTTTTCCCTAAGTGATGGATATGGGAGAATAGTTAAATGCATTTATTTTTCCATCCATGCATGCCTATAAATGCCAGTGCACATAAGAAGGACAAGCACATGCATGTCATGGAGGGAGTATCCCAAGCAGGTGGTAATAAGGCTAAAGAAGAGAGAAATTCAGAGGTAGCATTGAGACTTTCCACCTGAGAAACCTGCTTCTGCATTTGGAGAAGATGAGGAAAACATCTACATTTCTAAATGGATATAAGGATTCAAAGATTTCTTAGCTTCAGGAAGAGAAAGGAGAGATTGTCCACTTAACTTCATTGTTCCTTTACAGGGATATTGCTACTGCTCTGGACTTCACCATGAAGGCAGTTTCTGAACTGAGTCATTATGGCTTTGCTGTCTCCTATTACTTTGGCAACAATAATAGGCACCTTTACAGTCAAAATGAAAAAGCTGATGGTTTTCCTTAAACCAGTTTCTGCTGCTGAGCCTCCATTATACTAAATGTCCAGAAACTAAATGTTGCCCCAGAGACTGGCTCCATGCCCTCTGCATTCCCAGGGGCATTCATAGCTAAACTCGATTCAGGGCTTTAAAATATACCCTACAGATGAGGAGGAGAGGAGTTGAGAAGAGGGCGCAGGTCGCTTGGGAGGTCTTACTTCTGCACCTTTGGGCTTTCCTGAGACATCTTTGCTTCTCTGGGATCCCTGTTGTACTTCAGTTTGGCAGGTGAGAAAGCCACAGAGCAGAGCAAAGAAGCTATTGAATGTTAATTGAATATTGATGAAGGAAGATGAAAGAAGTTAATTAGTTGCTTAGTTTCTAAGGCAACACACACACCCATAGGGAAAAAATTATCTTCAGATAATTTTTGGAGAAAAGCTGTATGCTCATCTTTCCCTTTGAAAGGAAGGGAGTAAGGAAGGGGAAGAGAAGGGAAGGGAGGGGAAGTGGAAGGGAAGGAAAGGGAGGGGAAGGGAAGGAAAGGGAAGGGAAGGGAAGGGAAGGGAAGGGAAGGGAAGGGAAGGGAAGGGAAGGGAAGGGAAGGGGAAAGTTTTTATAGTTTTTGTAATCAAAGCTAAACAGGGAAGTGGGACCAGACTTGTAAAGCCCTGAAGATTGGGCTCCTGGAGCAGACTGAGGTCAGTCCAGGAGGTTAGAGTGCTTTTTCTTCCAGGGAAAGCAGGTTTCCTCCTCAGAAGTGAGCTGAAAGTTGAGGAAAGATTATATAGTCAGACCTCAAGTGAGCCAGCAGTAAATGAAAGGCTGAACATTTAAAATGATCAGGGGGGCTGGGGATGTAGCTCAATTGGCAAACCACTTGACATATCATGAAGACCTGAATTTAGTCCTTAGAAGCCATGTGAAGAAAAAAATAGGTATGGTGGCATGCATTTGTCCTCCAAGGACTCAGTGAGAAGACAAGTGCTTTCTTTGGGGTTTGCTGTAAAGCCAACTTAGCCTATTTGACATACCTCAAGTTAAAGACCTTATCTTTTTTTTTAAGTGGATGATACCTAAGGAACAACTCCCAAGGTTATTCGCCTTGCTTCTATGGCAGAAGCAAACAACGTTGCATTGAGTGAGAAGATGCTTGCAAGGTTAGAGGATGTGGTACTTCCTAGCCTTTTAAAGTCTATACATACATCTTGCTCTTTGAACTAGAAGAAAACAGGTCCTAGAAATCATGAACTATCCTGCCATTTAAATGAAGCGTTGCCTGGAGAAGTTAAAATTTGGTAAATCAGAGACCATTTATGTGCCTTCAGTTGATTTTTGTTATCCCCAACATTATAACAATAAAAGAAATAAAACAACAATTTGTTAAAAGGACTGGAGGTGTAAGTCAGTGGTAAGCATCTGCCTAGCAAGTATGAGCCCCTGGGACTGAACCTTAACCCTGAAAGAAGATGAGAACTAGGGAACTGGCTTACTGAACTGAGTGCTCATCACATAAGCACTTCAGTCTGTCAAACCCATGTGAACTGAACTTGGTAGTGAGAGCACGTGTGTACTCTCAGCATTCCTACACCCAGAAGTGAGAAGAAGACAAGAAAATCCCTGAAATTTCATTGGCCAACATCCTGGCACACAAAGTGTAGAACAAGAAGAGCCTTGTCTCAAATAAGGCAAAAGACTAGACTCTGAACTCCGTATATACACTGTGACACACAGGCACCAAGCCCTCCAACCCCCCCTCCCCCTATAATCATACATGAACATACATCATATACACATAGGATAAAAATTTACATAAACCAATCCCTAGGCCTTTGCACTAATTAGAAGACCCTCTGGTAATTGATCAATTGTAACTACAAAATCTCGAGTTAATATGACTAGTAGGAACTTATTTTAAAATCCCAAAAAGCCCAGGACCTTACCCCAGGTAAGAGGAGGGAAGGACAGGCTTCCTCTCAACTGTTAGGCTATATTTAGATTTCAGTTACTCAATGAAGTGCTAACTGCCTCCATCATGGCTCTTATATCAGATAAATTGAACTAACATCTTAACATCCTCAACTCCAACACAAGTGTTCTCATGGTCTTCCCTCCCCAAACCAAGAGGCGTTGGGAGGATGTTCTCAATACCACAGGGACTATTCCCAGGCCCAGAGCCCTCATGCCATCTCCTTGTCCTATTCCTTCTCCCACTTCCATTTTTATTTACCTTTGTCCTATAAATATATTTCATTAGCCTTTGTCAGTGCATCTATGTATGGCTTGACCTCCCCAGTCAATACTGCATGATCTTGAAATTGCCAACTTAGGCTGTAAGTGAGGACTTTAACATGCTAACTCTCTACCTTGCCCTCCTCACCTACTTTGCCACCTGAGCTGCCACCTATCTGCATTCATCTAGTCTGTGTTGCCCCATATGGCTACTGGGACACAGACGGCTTCAGATGTGCCGTCTTCTACACACATCCTCGATTGTCCCTGATTCTCTTGGGAAGAATTGCCCAGTTTTCCCTACAGGCCCTGCATGATGAGTAGATGGCAAACTTCTCAGGATTTAGTCACCCTCATCACACCCCTTGGTTCCCTGCACTCTAGACATACAATTCATTGGTGCTTTCAGCATTCTTATTCCTTGGGCCCTTTGCTGGTGCTGATTGCTCTGCCCTACCTGAGCTCACTCTTCATGCTCCTGTAAAACTTGTTAGTGCAAGGTTAGTACATGCAGATCCATGCTTCCCTTCCCAACAGCCCTGCCAGTCCTGCTCTACACTATGGGAACTTGTCTGTCCTCTGTGGCCTTTTTCAATTTGTTAGTTTCAATACACTTACTAATGACTTGAATAAGTGCCTGACTTGCTCTCTAGGGAAAATTAGAGTTGTTCTAAATCCTCTCTCCAAAAGATAAATTAATTCTAACTCCCAATGCTTGTGAAGATAACCTTAGATGGTAGGAGGGACTTTGTAGATGTCATCAAGCAGGGATGAGATTTTTTAAGGTCATCTTTACTCCAATATGACTGGGTACTTATAAGAGAAGCCATCATACAAATATAGAGACACTAAACTAAAGGGAAGAAGGCACATGAAGGGAGGAGAAGTCTAACTGCCACAAGCCAAAGAATATTCTGCGAAGGTGAGGGTTCTCCTCTGGAGTCCTCAGAGAGACACTCTTCATCTCACTGCCTCTCACTTGAATAGAACTCCAACCATGGACATTCACACTACAAATGTCTGTAGGTTAGTGGTTATAAGCCCTAAGTTTCATCCCATAAAATGGTACTATCTTCTGAAGCAAGAATTATTCTGCTTCATAGTACATGTGTATGTGTATGCATATAGATGTAAAAGTCTATTCAACTTCATTATACACAGTGTCTCAAAGTATTTTGCCCATCTGTACTACATTTGATTCTTTGTGTTGACTGAATGATTGGGTCAAGGGTCTCACTGTTTGTCTGCACAACACAAAACATACGTACAAAAGTACCTGTGCTTGGAGTAGCCTTCAAAGCCAGAAGCTCTGGAATTCTTCATTCAAGGAGAATCACAACATCTTGCCAAATTCAATGAATAGGAACTCATGACTTTTCTTATTCTAATCTGCTTTTGAGTTGCCTAGAAAATTCAGATTCTGTTAGAGATGTTCTGACATGGAACTTGGTTAAAAAACAAAAAATAAAAAAACAAATGAATCTTCAAGAACAGTGTGACACTGCCCCCACACACTGCTTTCAGACTTCTGGCACTCAGAAAGTTGGGGGGATATGTGGCTACCACATCATTTGTTAGAATTTTGTCAGAGCAGGAAAACTGATGTAAACAGTCAGTGAGAGAGGGCAGGGAACATGTATAAGGAAGGCTACTAGCACAGTATTTGGAAAGTTTTCTTGCCAAGCCACAAAGTCTACCCACCACCAAGAGCATCCAGCCACAAATCCTTTAAACATTTTAAAGAAACAAGCAATGTTTTCTCCTCTATGTGTTTCTCAGGATATTGCCTGAGTCACCTGGGCAACACCTCCTTCTTTCCTCAAGTTACCTGGGAGTTGCACAATTGTCTGTTCCACTTCAGCTGCCAAAATATCTGACTCTGCATGGGGGTGTGTTGATGGAACAACTGCCAAGGAAAACACAAAGCATGAGCCCAAGCCTATGAAAGTGATCATATTTAAACTGACCCTCAGCTATTCACATTAATAGAAACAGTGCTGAAGGAAGAGTTGCTGGGAGCTAAAGATGGTGACATATTGAAGATGATCAGGAGTTCACGGTCATTCTCTGCTGCACATCAAGTTTAAGGATAAGCCTGGGCTACATGAGACTCTGTGTGTGTGAGAGAGAGAGAGAGAGAGAGAGAGAGAGAGAGAGAGAGAGAGAGAGAGAGAGAGAGAGAGAGAGAATTGTTATTTCTAATTTAAGTAACTGAAAATTTAAAACCATAGACAACACAAAAGTAAAAGTAAACTATTTTCATCTCTCCAATAAGACACACCTAAGGGTGTCACCCTTGGATCTGTTGAAATGTCCCCTGAGCTTCTTAGGCAAAAACAATCCTGCCCAGGAACAGATCTCAGAGACCTTGATAAGCCCTGCCTGCTTCCCCTGCAGCAGGGTGTGCCTCTCTACAAAGGACCAGGTGTCACCATGGACTGTACAGAAGCCAGTAATTTAGGTTCCACTTCCTTCAACTCAGAAAATGAACACATAAATAATATATTTGGTACCAAAATAAAATTATATCACCTCACTTGAGAAGCTTCCACTTGGCAGGGGCTGCTACAGCACATAGTATTCAGGTGGATGGTGCGAGTCTTAACACACCAGATAACTCCAACTGTGAGGAATTAGTCAGTGCCAGGCTTGCAGCTGGCTGTGTTTTAATGATTTATTGAATCTCTCTTGAGGTCAGGAGTTTATGATTTGCCATTTTTAAAATGCACTGTAACAAATGGATGCACATTTACTTTACAGGAACTGAGTAGTTTTGTAAATGCATTTTTAAAAAAGAAAACACAAAAGCCTGGGCCCATGAAGCCTGTGGGTCATGTGACCTCACTAGCTCCAATCTAGATAAGCAGCTTCCAGGATGATTGTGGGCATACCATTTTCAGAGGGGTGGGAACTGTCTCTCTGCCACCCAATCAGTGTTATCAGCTTGCAACATTAGTCCAGTTGTATAATTTTACCTCTGGGACCATTATTCACTTTAAGAGGACTAGAATTCAGTTAGCCTTCTCAGTCATCTCACTCAGGAGACTTCAGATGATTTTTTTTCTAATGTGGAAGTATCTTTGTAGCATTTATGCTTTTTCTGTGGTAGTTAGAGTCACAGGTAGAAAATATGAGAGCTAACAGTCATAGCTGAGAACTACCTCCAGAAGTCCTGCTCTTTGCACCAGTCCCTGCCTGGGGACATATTCTCTCAAACTGAGTGTATACTAATTACTTCTCTCATATGAGAGAAGTATGACTATGCATTTAATGTGGAAAAATAATGTACAACCTTATACATAAATAATGATATGCTAGCAGCTGGGGAGATGGCCCAGTGGCTGTGAGTACTTTTTGCTCTTATAGAAGACCTATGACATGAACCCACATGTCAGTTCATAACTGTCTGTAACTCCAGTTTCAGCAAACCCAACACCCTCTTCTCTTCCCCACTGGCAGCAGCCATGCATATAGTACACAGATACACATAGAAGCAAACCACCCATACATGTGTAACTTAAAAACAAACAACAACAAATATAAATAAGTAATGTTAGCTTGGGCTGAGGTTAAACATCAGTTAGCAGCGTGTTTGCCTAGTATAAAGAAGCCCTGGGTTCTGTCCAAAGCACCACATAAAATAATTGGGATGACACACACCTATAGCCCTAGCACTCAAAAAACAGAAGCAATAGGATCAGGAGTTCGAGGTTATCCTGAGCTATGTGTAAGTTTGAGGCCAGCCTGGGATCTCATCTCAAAACAAAGAAACACACTGCAAATATTTTTTTTAAATCCATATCCCTAAATGTTGTGTTTCCCATAAAGCTTTCCATCTACTAAGACAAAGTCTTGTGTTTGCTATTTAAGTCAATATGAATCTGGTGTACTGGGTATTTGTCTGAGCTCTGCAACATAAAAATGTGTAGCAGAGATAGATGAATGCCACAAATCTTGGTGTCTTAACAGGAAAGACAATTTGAAGGGCAGTTGCATTCAGTGTGATACACCAGACTGTCAAAGTTAGCTTCAGCTCTCAACTTGACACAAATCTAGACTCACCTGGAAATAAATAGGGAACTTGGAAGAAATTCTTTCATCAGATTATCCTATGGGCATCTCTGTAGCGCTTCTTGTTTCCTGATGCAAGAGGGCCCTGACCATGGTACAATCCCTCTGCAGGTGGAGGGTGGGGCGAGGGAGGGGGGATGGGGCCATTCCTCCATGGTCTCTGCTTCAGTGTCTGCTTTCACATTCTTGTCTTGAGTCCCTGCCCAGACTTATCTCAATGACAGATTGTTAGCTAGAGCTGTAAGATGAAATGAGCACTTTCCTTCACCAACTTGCTTTTGAGCAGAATGTTTCAGTGCAGAAAGAGACAATCAAAACAGGATGGGACATTCAGAGGGGACACTGAAGCCTGTCTGAGTAATACCAACAAGGTGATATTCAAGTTAGAATAGAACCTGGAGCCTCACATCAGAGCAAACTTTGGGTGTGGGTAAAACAAACCATGTGAAAATAGAAATGGTGAGAAATAAGGCTAGAGAGTTACTGGGGGTTTCTGGAATTGTTTTAAAAAGAGAATTCACTGATTTTGTGTTAATATTACAAAATCCTACATGTGTCATTAAGAAGCAAGACTGGACAGGAAATTAGAACAGTTCATGAGAAATTCAGAGGCAGCATTAAAAAAGTATTGGGGTGAGAATGTGTTTGGTTACCTTTCTTGTTGATGTGACTAAAAACACCCAACAAAAAGCAACTTATACATGTAAAAGTTTATCTTGGCTGACAGTTTCAGGGTACAGGGTATAATGGTGGAAAAGGCATGGTGGCAGAAACTTTAAGGAGCTGGTCAAGTTGCACCTCCAGTCTAGAAGCAAAGGGCAATGAATCTTGGCACCCTGCTTGTTTGCTTATGTAGAACCTTCAGTTTATGTTTGTGCTCATGTAGTACCCAAGGAGGGGGAGTTTTAGATCAATTCTGCCAACCTTTTACCATCTAGAAGCATAAGGCCTCCTTAGGAAAGATTTCATTGTTGTTCTTTCAAGATGTTGGCTATCCTGTAAAAACCAAATGTAAAAGGCACCTCTTATCCTCAGGAAAGGAGGGTTTAAAACCAATCCCTCAGACTCTTGCAAAAGCTGTCCTTTCCTTCAGCATGTGAGAAGAGAAATTAACTTGCTTGTTAAACCCAGGAGTCCAAGGGCCTCCTCAGAGATAATCCAGCCTCTAAGGCAGATTCACAGTTAAAGGAAACACTGAGAACTGGTTGCTATGACCAAGGTATGATTCCAAGGATCTGAGAGGGAAGCTCTCCAGGTACAGAAGATGACTACTGCAGTAACCATGGAAATAGTCGTCCTCACCACAATGCTGAGCTTACATTGGGAATTACTCCCTCCCAGTGTATGTATTGCTGAATGATATGCATGTGTAAGCTGCAGTTCTGGAGATCAAGATGAGGCCAACTTAAGGGATGGAAACAGCAGGTCTAATGTTGAGGCAAAACCAGCTTTTGATGACATCACATGGTAGTGCAAGACACAACAATAAAGAACTTCTGTGTGGAGGGGGAGTTAGGTCACATTTTAGAGTGCTTACTATGCAAGCATGGAGACATGAGTTCAATTCTGCAGAAGCAATGTAAAAAATCCAGGGGTAATGGCATGCATTTGTAATTTTAGACCTGGGGAGAAGGAGACAGATCAGTTTCTGGGGCTCCCTGGCCACCTAACCTAACCACTTGGTGAGTTCCAAGACAAAGAGAGGCTTTCAGAAAACTAGGTGATAGCTGGGAAGATAGTTCCATAAGTAAGTGCTTCCTGTTGAAGATTAGAACCCATGGAAAGCTGGACACAGTTGTATGAAACTGTAATCCCAGCACAACTAGGGTGAGATGGGACAGGGAAACAGAGAATTCCTGGAAATTTTCGGGCCAGCCACCCTGGTACACACAGCATTGAAGAAGAAACCCTATATCAAACAAGATAGACAGCAAGTACTCATCTCCAATTTTTTTCCTCAGACTCTGTAAGAGTGTTAAGGCAAGATTGTTTCTGTACTCAAACACATCCATAGGTGTATACATATGTGAGCATGCATGCACACACACATACACACATACACATTGAAGATTAAAATTAATTAATTAATGAAAAGGTTGCTGTCTCATGAAGAACAATAGCGAAGGTTGACTTCCAGCATCCACATATACAAGCACACAGTTAACCGACCCTCCTACTCATACTTAGTCACACACACACACACACACACACACACACACACACACACTCCACATTTTTCTATTTGGGGAGGGTTTTTTCCTTAAAAGGGAATTGTAGATATAAAATATTAACTTTTTTTGCATCAGGTCTATTTTGGATCATTTGGGCAAATCAGAGTTATCAGGAAGTCTAAATGATATATAGTAGAATTTCTATTAAGCCAGCAAAAGAGGTGTTTGAGCATTCGGGAACATAAGAGGTATGACTTCATGTATTAAAAAGGACCTACAGCCAGCTGGAATTAACACAATGGATCTAGGAGACTCAAGATGGCTGTGTCTATCATTCAGTATATGTGATCTATCTCACGGAGACCACGGACCAGGGAGCCACAGACTATTAGAACTAGAGAACAATAGGTGATTGGGTTAGTGCAGCCCATAGGTAAGCCCAGCTTGGGGTTAGGAAACAGACCACGGGAGGCCCTGAATCCACTTGCCAGATATGAAAACAGATCCCATCTGTGGACTGCAGTGGGTTCTAACTCAGTGTGTGGGATGGTAGAAAACTGGAGCACTGGGCCTGCGGAACTCTCAGAGGAACAGGTGAAACTGTTCTTGGAGCACCCCCACCCAACCCACACAAGTTTGCAGAGGGCTCTGTGGCTGCCTGGAAGCCCAGAAGGTGTGGACCACCTAGCCCACCCAGAGCTCATGCAGCTGTGGTCAGAATGGGTCCAAATCAGAGCAGGATGCAATCTTGGGGAGATAGGACCCAGCTTGGAAACTTTCCACGGCTCTGCAGGATCTCTGACTCTCAGGAGTGGCTAGACTGCCCTGGGGTGTTTATACTCCAGTCTAAAGGTGGCCACAACTCAGTGGGTCAGATTCTGGTTGGGAATTGAGCCACAGGGAACCACACACAGCTGGGAGTAACTTCCCAAATCTGAGTGCAGGGTGCCTGCGGTCTGAACGGATTTCATCTGCAGACTTTGACAAATAGAACCCAGCCTGGACAGTGCCTATGGTCAGGCAGGATCTCCCACGCTCTCAGCAGAGGCTGGACAACCCTGAACTGTCTATACTCGTCTATAAGGCAACCACAACTCAGTGGGTCTAATTAGGGCCAGACTTGACCACAGGGCCCTGGAAAGCACAGGCTGCTGGGAGAAACCTGCTCAGCCAGAAAGAGCTCTACCCAATACAGCAGGTCTGAATCATAAAAGTAGCTTTAAAGGAACCAGGCAAGAGCCTACATTTGCTGACCCAGTACGGAGCATAAGGAGTAGAGCAAAGTCTCCAGGAGTGGAAACCAGGTCACCTGCCTGTTCCAGGGAAGAACTCCCAGATCCCCACCAGCAAGGGAACTCTTACCTATAATCACTCACCAAATTGCCACTCTCAATGACCACTGAAGGACACAAGAATCTACCTCCCAACATCAGAGACAGGAAAATGACTAAAGTACAGTGTAAGAATGCAAACAACAAAATCAAAAACAGGTCTGCATCTCCAGATATCAGCTATCCCAAAGAAAGCAACCCAGAGACCCAAAGACAATCAAACTACAAGAAAACAACCTCAAGTCCTTAGTAAAGATGGTAAGGGAAGAAATGAGTAAAATTGATAAACAAATGGAGGAGAATGCAACCAAATAGGTTGAAGACATAAAAGAGTCATATAGAGAGGCACTAGAAGAATTTCTGGAAAATACAAACAACCAGATGAAGGAAATCAATAAAACACTTCAAGATCTGAATATGAAAATGGAATCTATGATAAAGGAACACACAAGAAAAACATGATCAAGACACCCTGGCGAAAAAAGCACACAGGTTGCTACACAGAGGTGATGTTCTCTAACAGAATCCAGGAAATGGAGGAACAAATCTAAATACTTGAAGATACGATCATAAAACTTGAAACGACTATCAAAGAAAATGCTAAATCTGAAAAGTTCCTGACACAGAACATCCAAGAAATCAAGGACATCACGAAACGACGAAACCTGAGAAGAATAGGCATTGAGGAAAAAGAAGACACCCGACTTCACGGCCCAGAAAATATTTTCAACAAAATCATAGAACAAAATTTACCCAATTTGAAGAAGGAAATGAATATGAACATACAAGAGGCAGGCAGACCACCAAACAGAATAGACCAGAAAAGAAAATCTTCCCACCACATAATAATAAAAAAACAAAATATACAAAAGAAAGAAAAAATATTAAAAGCGGCAAGAGAAAAAGGGAGAGTAACATATGATGACCTATCAAAATTACACCCAATTTCTCAGTAGAGACCATAAAAGCTGGAAGGGCCTGCACAGAGGTCCTGGAAACCTTAAGAGACCATAGATGCCAGGCCAGACTACTTTACCCAGCAAAACTATCAATAACCATTGATCGAGAAAACAAAATATTCCATGACAAAAACAAATTGAAACAGTACCTATCCACACATCCAGCTTTACAGAAGTTACTAGAATGAAAACTCCACAACAAGGGGACAAGCCACAACCAAAACTACACAGGAAATAGATAGCTATGCCATCACAAAAACACAACCACACAAACTCTCTATTGTAACCAACATCAAAAATTAAGGGACTTAACAGTCTCTGGTCATTAATATCTCTCAATATAAATAGCCTTAATTCTCCAGGAAAAAGACACAGACTAACTGAATGGATGCATAAACAAGATCCAACATTCTTCTGCATTCAAGAAACATATTTAACCCACAAGGATAGACATTACCTCAGGGTAAAAAGATGAAAAAAAAATTCCAAGCAAACGATCACATGAAGCAAGCTGGTGTAACCCTTTAAATATCTAACAAAATAGACTATCAACCAAAATTAATCAAAAGGGATGGGGAAGGATACTTCATATTCATCAAAGATAAAGTCAACCAAGATGACGTCACAGTTCTGAACATCTAGGCTCCCAATAAAATGGCTCACACATTTGTTAAAGAACTATTAACAAAACTTAAACAACACATCAATCTGCACACATTAATAGTGAGAGACTTCACCACCCCACTTTCACTGAAGGATAGGTCAGTGAAACAGAAACTAAGCTGAGAAACAACATCATTAACTAATGTCATAATTTAAATGGATCTAACAGATATTTACAGAAACTTTCACCCAAACAAAAAGGAGTATATCTCCTTCTCAGCACCCCATGGAACAGTCTCCAAAATTGATCATATAGTAGGTCACAAAACAAGCCTCAATAGATACAAGAAGACTGAAATAATACCTTGTATCTTATCAGATCACAGTGGTCTAAGTATCCACACAAATGGAAACTAAACAACTCTCTACTTAGTGACACCTGGGTCAGGAAAGAAAAAAAGAAATTAAAGACTTCCTGAAATTCAAAGAAAATGAAGGAACAACATACCCATACCCAAATTTGTAGAACACATTAAAAGCGATGCTGAGAGGAACATTTATAGTACTAAATGCCTTTGTAAAGAAAGTAAAAACATCCCACATAAGTAACCTAATGACACATCTGGAAGCCCTAGGAAAAAAAGAAGCAGAAACACCCAAGAGGAGTAGATGCCTAGAAACACTCAAACTCAGGGCTAAAATCAATAAATTAGAAACAAAAAGAACAATTCAAAAAGTCAACAAAGCCAGGTGCTTGTTTTGGTTTTGTTTTTGTTTTGAGAAAATCAACAAGATAGACAAACCGTGAACCAAACTAACTAAAAGATAGAGTGACACTATCGCAATCAAAAAAATCAGAAATGAAAAGGTAGACATAACTGACACTGAAGAAATACAAAGAATCATAAGATTATATTTTAAAGTCATACATGCAACAAAATTTGAAAATTTAAGGGAAATGGACAATTTTCTTGATGGATTCCACCTAACAAAATTTAATCAAGATCAGATAAATAATTAAATAGTCCTATTTCTCCTATGGAAATAGAAGCAATCACTGATAATCTCCCAACCAAAAAAAGCCCAGTGCCAGGTGTTTTCAGCACAGATTTCTACCAGAATTTCAAAGAAGAGCTAGTACCAATACTCTTCAAGATACTCCAGAAGATAGAAATGGATGGAACATTACCACATTCATTTTATGAGGTCATAGTCACTTTGATACCTAAACCCCACAAAGAGCCAACAAAAAAAAGAGAATTTCAGACCAATTTCTCTTATGAACAATGATGCAAAAATACTCAATAAAATACTCGCAAAATGACTACAAGAATATATCAAAGATATCATTCGCCATGACCATGTAGGCTTCATTATAGGCATGCAGGGATAGTGTAATATATGAAAATCCATCAATGTAACCCACCATAGAAACAAACTGAAAGAAAAAACCACATGATCATCTCCCTAGATGATGAAAAAGCATTTGACAAAATCCAACACCCTTTCTTGTTTAAAGTTTTGGAGAGATCAGGGAAATGCAAATCAAAACAACTCTGAGATTCCATTTTACACCCATTAGAATGGCTAAGATCAAAAATACAAGGCACATACATAAACATAATAAAGGCTATATACAGCAAACCAATCATCAACATCAAATTAAATGGAGAGATACTCAAGGAAATTCCTCTAAAATTGGGGACCAGACAAGACTACCCACTTTCTCCATATCTCTTCAATATAGTTCTTGAAGTTCTAGCCAGACCAATAAAAAAACAAAAAGAGATCAAGGGGACCCAAATGGGAAAGGAGGAAGTCAAATTATTTCTATTTGCAAATGATATGATAGTGTACATAATGACCCCCAAAGTTCCACCAGACAACTCCTACAGCTGATAAACACCTTCAACAAATTGGCTAGACACAAAGTTAACTCAAAAAAGTCAGAAGCCTTCCTATATACAAAGGACCATCATGCAGAGGAAGAAATTAGGAAAACCACACCCTTCACGATAGCCACAAGCAATATAAAATACCTAGGAGTAATTCTAACCAAGCAAGTGAAGGATTTGTTTGGAAAAAAACCTTAAAACTCTGAAGAGATTGACGATGACATCAGAAGATGGAAGAATCTCCCTTGTTCATGGATCAGGAGAATTAAGATAGTAAAAATGGCCATTTTACCAAAAGCAATTTACAGATTCAATGCAATCCCTATCAAAATACCTAAACAATTTTTTAAAGACACTGAAAGATCATTTCTCAATTTTATATTGAATAACAAAAAAAAAAAAAGAATAGCTAAAACAATCCTATACAATAAAAAATATTCAAGAGGAATCTGCATATTCTATCTCAAGCTATATTATAGAGCAACAATAATTAAAACAGCATGGTACTGGCACAGCAATAGGCTGGTTGATCAATGGAATCTAATCAAAGACCCAGAAATAAATCCACACACATATAGTCACTTGATTTTTTACAAAGAAGACAAATCTATTCAATGGAAAAAAAGATAGCATCTTCAACTAATGGTGCTTGTCTAACTGGATGTCTAGATGTAAAAAAAATGAAATTAGGCTCATATTTGTCACCATGCACAAAGCTCAAGTCCAAGTGGATTAAAGACCTCACCATCAACCAAAGACACCAAGTCAGTTAGAAAAAAAGTGGGGAAGAACCTGGAACACAGAGGCACAGGAGACAACTTCCTGAACAGAACTCCAAAAGCTCAGGCCTTAAGGTCAACAATTAATAAATGAGACATCATGAGGCTGAGAAGTTTCTGTAAAGCAGGAGACACTGTCAACAGAGCAAAGCAACAGCCTACAGACTGGGAAAAGATCTTCATCAACCCTTCATCTGACAAAGGTCTAATATCCAAAATATATAATGAACTCAAGAAATTAAACACCACCAAAACAAATAACCCAATAAGAAATGGGGCTCAGAACTAAACAGAATTCCCAACAGAGGAATATCAAATGGCTGAAAAATACTTAAAGAAATGCTCAATGTCCTTAGTCATCAGGGAAATGCAAATCAAAACAACTCTGAGATTCCATTTTACACCCATTAGAATGGCTAAGATCAAAAATTCAAGTGACCCCACATGCTGCGAAGATGTGGAGAGAGAGGAACACTCCTTCATTGCTGGTGGCAAACTAGTATAGCCACTTGGAAAATCTATCTGGTGCTATCTCAGAAAACCTGAAATAAGACTTCCTCAATACCCAGATTTTCCACTCCTTGTAATATGCCTAGAAGGTGCTTGAGCACACAACAAGGACATATGCTCAACCAGGTTTATAGCAGCCTTATTCATAATAGCCAGAACATGGAAACAGCCTAAATTTCCCTTAGTAGAAGAATGGATAAAGAAACTGGGGTACATTTACACTATAGAATACTACTTAGCTATTAAAAACAAGGAATTCCGAAATTTGTGGACAAATGGATTGAACTATAAATGATCATAAAGAGTGAGTTAACACAGAAGCAGAAAGACTCAAATGGTACATACTCACATATATCTGGGCACTAGCCCAAGGGGCATGTCCCATGAAAGTCTTCATTTATCATGAAAGTGATAGAGGGATAGAGGGGAGGACATCCTATTGGGACTCTCACTGAAGGAAATATGGGAGAATGGGGAAAGAGAAGATCCAGAAGTTCCTAAAAACCTACAAAAAGAACATTATGACAGGCAGATTTGGGCCCAGGGGTTCTGCTCAAAGTATGGAACCAGCCAAGGACAATACATGCAGTAAACCTCAAACCTCAAACCAGATCTAGCCAATGGACAGGACAGTCTCCACAGTTAAGTGGAGAGTGGAGACTAATTTTCATACAAATTTGGATGCACCATATTTGACCATGTCCCCTTGATGTGGAGGTCAAGTGACACTCACAGGAAGGATAGCAGGCTACCAAGAAGTGATTTGATACCCTATGAGCATATACAGGGGGAGGAGGTCCCCCCAGTCATAAACATAGGGGACAGGAGTAGGGGGTAAATGGGAGGGAAGGAGGAATGGGAGGATACAAGGGATGGGATAACAATTGAGATTTAATATGAGTGAATTAATAATAAAAATAATAATTGGGCACTAGCCCAAAAGACATGTCTCATGAAAGTTTCTACTTACCAGGAGATTGAGATACATGAGAGGACATCCTACTGGGACTCTATATAAGATAACAATAGGCGATGGGGAAATAGAAGGGTGCAGAGGGTCTTAGAAACCTACAAGAAGAACATCATAACAGGTAGATCAGGGCACAGAGGGTTCTGCTCAAACTATTGTACTAAGGACAATACAAGGAGTAAACATCAAACCCCTACCCTGATCTACCCAATGGACAGGACATTCACCACAGTTATGTGAAGAGCAGGGACTAACTCTGACATGAACTCAGGTGCCCTATACTTGAAAACCTCCCCTTGGTGGGGAAGCCTGGTGGTACTCAAAGAAAGAATAAGCAAGCTACCAACATGAGACTTGATAGCCTATGACCATAAACAGGGGGAGGAGTTCCCCCTCCATCATAGACCTAGGGGAGGGGAATGGGGTGAGAAGGAGAGAGAGGGAGGAAAAGGAGGATACAAGTGATAAGATCACAATTAAGTTGCAATCTAAATAAATTAAAAATTTAAAAACACAATGGATCTACATTTATTGACATTTAACGTATCCAAAAGGAGAGAAAGCCAACAATGCTATAATTCATATTTGTTACATGTTTGTTTGTTTTCAAAGTGATATTATGGGAAATTTACTACTTCTGCCGAGTCATTATACCATATCCTTTATTCTGACTAAGAACTGCTAGTTTCATGTGATTCAAATGGGGTAACCTATGCAGAGGGATGGTACTCACGCTACGGGAAAGGATGGCAATGTGGCCCAAGCCATTAGCACTCTTTCTTGTGGCATTCTGAATGTCACAAGGGTTGGAATGGGGCTTTCTTATATTCAGATCCTCAAAGGATGATGAAAACCTAGAACCGGTTGACAGGTAGGATCCTTGAATAACTGCAGGTTGAACAAAATGCTATCATTCCTATCTTAAAGTATTGGAAGCATCTAGATCATGTGGTTGTCTATGGTCTGTGCTGCCACATGAAGCCATGTTGATATGAGTGGACTCCACTATCATTTGAGACCATGTTGATGTCTGTGGCCTATGCTGCTGCAAAGCTCCATGTTGATATTCATGGTCTGTACTGGGACCAAAGACTATGCTGTGGTCTGTGTCATGTGCTGACACCATAGACCTTTTCGATGCCTGTGGTCTGTGCTATTTCCAGAAACCATGTGGAAGTCCAATGATCTCAGCTTTCACTGACTGTAAAGGGCAAAGGAGCTACTTTTACCATGGTAGTGATGATTGCAGACTTATGGTTGAGAAATAACAGCCTAGACAGAAAGCTACTGAAGAAAACTCATAATACTTTTGATAAGAATGCTGACATGTAGCTCTCCACAGCTGACTGCTTCTGATGGGAGTGCAGATGGGGAAGGACTCAGTTTTCTTTAGGAGATGGCCACCGGGAGTTTGACTATGCTCCAGTGAGTATATGGGCAACACAAACTGGACTTGGGTTTTTCTTCCTTCCTTTTTGCAGGAGCAGGGCTTACAAGAGTGGGGGTGGGCCTGGGGGGGGACTGGGAAGTTAGTATGATTGGGGTTCATGATTCGAAATTCCCAAATAATCAATAAAAAGTCACATTTTTTAAAAGAAAAAAGAAAGAAAAATGCTATCATTCCTATATTCCTATCTCAAAGGACTACAAAAATCTAGTTCAATGGTTTTCAACCTGTGCATTGCAACCCCCACAGGGGTTATATATCAACTATTACTGTTCATAATAGCAGCAAAATTATAGTTATGAAGTAGTTATAAGACAATTGCATGAATGGAGGTCACCACAACATGAGGAGCTGTATTAAAGGGTCACAGCACTAGGAAGGTTGAGAACTATTGCCCTAGATTAAGAAGAGGAGATTGATTTGTGACAGGAAGGGCAGTGGGCATTCTAATGGAAACATGTATTCATTTCAGTCAAAAGTGCACAAGGGGAGATAAAGAGTACACTGGGGTAGATACAGCATTCAGTGAGTATCCCTTCTCAAGTTCAAAGGTCATAGAGAAACCAGACAAAATGATTCCAGTGATATGTCTGCATCTTTTGGTAAAAGAGTCTCACCAGTGTGATGCATGGCAGAGACAGTTAAAAGAGCAAATGAATGTATCGGGCTGCTGATTTTGCCTAATGTGGGAGATTCCTTTTTTTATTTTTATTTTTTAACATTAATGCACTAATACCGATTAACTAAATAAAAATCTTCCTTTGATGAATATATCTTATTGTGTAAATCAATACATGCTTTACAGAAGGACTGTGGTGCTGCCTCCCTCCCACCCCCACCCCTATATCAATAGACTCCGACACATAAGAAAGTTTGGCTCTGGAAGAGCAAACTCCAGTCTAGAGACAGGATTTGCTTTTTTTTTTTTTTTCTGGCTTTTGCTGTATACTGACAGCTTTCTATCACTGTGATACATCACTTAAAAGAAAGGCTTGTTTGTAGCACAGTTGCAAAACTGTCAGTCCTGGCCTATGGTAACAAGGAAGGGCATTGTAAGCAGAGGAAGGGAGGGGAAAAGGGAGAGAGGGAGAGAAGGAAGAGAGGGTGTGTCTTGGTACCTCCTTGAAGTTTCACCCCATTGTTCTAATTTCCCACACCAATTCCCACACCGTATAAGTCCCACCCCCTCCCAACTATACTGTAAACTATAAAAAAGAGTCACTAAAACATGGCTTTTGGAGGAGTATTTGAAATCCAGTGTATAGAAATTTGTATTAAAAATAACTTACATGTGCATGCATACCCCTCAGCACATGGGATAGTGTTCTATACAAATATTCATGGCACCTGTGTATTTGTACATATGAATGTTTTGTACATATGGAGGTAGTGACTGCATACAGGGCAGTCATCCAGTCCATAAGTCTTGTACATTCCTTTGCATCACACTACACATTTTTCCCAGTTTGTGGACAAGCACAAAAATAGCTTTTGTGTTTTGGCCCCATTTGTTTTCTTGTCTTTTTCTCCAAGGAGGTAAACATAAACTCTCAGAGCTCAGGGGGAAATGAGCAATAAAGAATCTGGCTTAATCTTTCCTTCACAATTAATTCAATACCAAATATTTACATACCAATTGATTAACAGATATAGTGGAATATAGATTAGCTTTTCTATGAGAGCAGACCCCATCATCTCTGTTCTCAGTCCTTACTTATTGCCCCAACACAGGGGAACTTTACCATAGTTAATTAAGTTCCATAGGTGACATAAGCAATCTCACTATGTCATCAGTAACCTGAGTGTCTCAGGCTAACAAGATCTTCTTACCAGTCCCCCTCCCCCAACTGCGAGCATGCCATATCAGGAAGAATTACATCTAAGAGAGTCCTTTCCACCTGTTCCCCAGAAGCCCAGTGCCTCCACAGTTCTTGAAATAGCATGCATAATGAAGAAAGTGTGCCTGTGATTGGTCATTGACACTTTTTTGCATGCCCAGTAAAGCAGAAATTAAGCACAAGCCCTTGACATCTCCATTCATTTTTATAGTGGCTAAATTTTATTAAGGCCTAGAAAAATTGCAGTTAATTTTATTTAGCACAAATAAGCTTTAAGGCAGCCTTTCCAGTTAGCATAGTTCAGCAATTTTACCATCCCATTGTGATTACAAAAATTACTGTTGGTGATTTTTCCTCTTTTGTTCATTCAAACCTGTCCAGCATGTAAAACCAGATTCTATTAAGAATAGTATCATTGTTGGAGAATAGAGTTTTCTTAGCTGGTCAACACAGCCAGATTTGCTTTCCTAGTTGGGCAGCAGCTTAAGACTTGGTCGGCCAGGAAGGAATCTAGAATTTCACACAACCTCTAGCTCAGGTCAGTGAATTTGCACCAACATAATTTGTGGACCCCTCTCAGCTTTCCAAGGCTGGTCTTGAACCAGCCTCATAGTTGCAGGTACAGTGGGGGAACCTTGGCCACTTCTGTGGCTCTGAAGCCCTGTTATTGAGAAGCCAGGTGTACCCCATGATATGTTAATTTCAACTTGAATTTGGCTTTTCTTTTTCCCAGTTTAATGTCTTTCTTTGGCACTAATGGCTACACATTGCATAACATACAGTAAAAGCCTTTACTCATGTAAGGACCTTTATTTCATGTGGGATTAATGGCAATAGAGAAGAAAACTGCTATTTACATAATTATCATTTTCCTTTTGGTACAGTAGAGGTGTTTTGACCTCTGAAATGTCCACAGCTATCACACTTAGGGTCACAGTGCCACCCAAACACATTTCTCTTTGTTGCAGCTCTGACCCACAGAGACAATGCTGCCAAGCTAACATAGCCCCTTCCTATAACTTTTTCCAAAATGGGGACATTGTAAAATATATCATACACTTCTCCTCTTAAAAATACTTTCTAAACTAGAAGCTGAAAAATGTTTCAGTCAGCAAGAAGGACCTGAATGAGATATGAGAACCTGAAATCTTGAAATCCCTGAAATCCCAGTTTTGGATAGTTAGAGACAGATGGTTCCCTGGGGCTTACTGCCCACTTAGTGAACTGTGGGTTCAGTAGGATACCTTGTCTTAAAACATAAGGTGGCAGATGACTAAGAAGGATACATAACATAGTGCTCTGGCCTCCGTATATATATGCACATATCCCTACACACATGTAAACACAGGCATGAACACATACAAATATGAATATATGTATATACCTATACATGTGCAAAATAAACATTCTCTGAATTAAGCAACAGAACAGTAAACTGAAAAAAAGGAGATATTCATTTATTTATTTATTTGAGAATTTTTAATCTAGAATAAGAAAATTTCATGGAACTATGCAACCTGGTTTGATTATTTGTGCTGATTTGAAATGACAAGCAACATATTGAATGCTTCAAGAATTTCTCTGTATTTGTATAACGTAATTACAGTGGTTCCCCCCACCCACTTCTCTGAAAAGAAATAAAAGACATTTACTGCCTATTAATATAAATTTAAGCATGAATAAAAAGGCCACAGTTATTCTCATCAGACAGCCCCAACGTGCATAGGCTTCTTTAGCTGGACCAGGTAACTGATTCTAACCACTCAGCTGCTGACCAAATAGTCTGCTGCAGAGGGAAGCCTTGCGGTAGTTTTGTAGTGTTTCTCTTACCATGACAGTAAGAGGCAGATTTTCCTGAACAGTGAAGATCTCAGGTGGTGCAATCAACATCAGCCACTATTTTTGGACATTTTGTGCTACTATTATACTGCACCTGGCATTAGGTGATTCATAGGAAACAGAAGCTTATTGTCTCACAGATCAGGGGACTGGAAAGTCAGTGTGAGAATGTCAGCATTGATGATGCCTTTTCTTTGTGCCCTGTCCTGTCCTAAGCCAGAGACACCACTTGGTGAAAGTGTAAAATGGACAGAGCTAGCAAAGAGGGGAAATATGGATATTACTGTTTTTGGAATATTCTGGAAAGCAGAGACTCTTAAGGATCTACCTCTTAATTCCATTGCCAGGGTGCTTAAATGTCAAGGCAAGATATCGAGAGAACAGATATACAAGCTAAACAAGAAATTCCCACTGTGTTGAGCATTGTTTTTGTTTGATTGGTTGGTTTGTTCATTTAGATCTTATGGGAACTGCATTAAGATAGCCTGGCCTAGTCCACAAAAAGCACAAACCAGACATCTTGCAATGGAAGTCTCCTTGTATAGACCTTGGTGGCTACATTGACTGTGTCTGTATCACCCTTGAGCAAAAACTCTGCTAACTCAGTCAGCTTTTCCTGACCACCCCAGCCTGCTTTCAACTAGAAATCTCATGAATTTTTTTAAATCCCCAATTCCTCTTACTCCTCTGCTCTCTCTCATTGTGTGTCAGGGGGCCAGGTTCCAGGGTGGGAGATGCCAACCTACTATATCCCATTCTGCCCTAGGATATAAACCATGTGTCCCCTGTTGGAATAGTTCCTGACTTAGACTTTTTTGGACCACTTTATTGTTAAGCTGTGCATTCTCAATTCAGAACACTCATTCCTTGTATAGGGGTACCTTTTTTTCCCATTCTACTCACTCTACTCTACCTGGCCCTACTTATAGCTTCTAAGCTGTAAGTAATATAAAGTAACATAAGAGTAATACATAACTACAATTACCCCATCAATTCTGTAAAAGACATTTTCTTAACTTCCTCCTATTTTTCCACTTTTTCATCTCCATGAAATCAAATGTGAACCTCCTAAATGAAGCTTCAGAAGATGCTGATTGAAGCTGATTAATGGAAAGGGGGAAGAAAGGGTACCACTCTTCTTCTTAACATTCTGCTTATAGTTATGACCTTCCCATCTTAATCCATAAAAACACTGTATCTCACCATAATGATGAATTCTTACTTATTAGGAGTGTGTGTGTGTGTGTGTGTGTGTGTGTGTGTGTGTGCGCGCGCGCGTGTGTGTGTGTGTGTGTGTGTGTGTGTGTGTGTTAAAGCTTTGTTTTCAACATGCAGTCTTCCATAGAGGTAGAATCTGTGCTGAGAGTGTCAGATAGGTGTCTCCTGGCTCTGGCCTACAATGTACTCTCTTCTTGTTTGTTCTATAGAGTTGTTAATGCAGACAGACCTCTGCTAAAGAGACCAGAGAACCACCAAAGGCTCAAGGAACATCAGGGAATAGGGGTCAGAGAGAACGTGAGAGTCAGAGCAGAAAGAGTGCTGTGGAATGATGTTTCATCAGCAATGACTTGCCTGCATGAAACCTGCATTAGACTGGGCCCACTAACTTCCTGTCTTGGATTGGGGAGTGGCTCATCAGACACCAAGGCTCTCTGGGGAACTATTTGGAATTAATGGTGGTTTAAGAAGGGGGAAGTTCTAGTCCTCAGTGGTATAGCTACTGGTAAGTTACCCTTGCCCAAGTGAATAAGGCCCAATTAATGGCAATAAAGCACGAGTACAGGCATACACTTGATGACATGAAAAAGGGGGGAAACTTATGTGGAAGAAGAGATTAGGTCAGAAAAGGAAAAAGAGGAGAGAGGATGATATGATCAAAATACTATGTGTATGTATAAAATGGTGAAAGAATAAAAATATATAAAAAGTGAAATGAATTTCAGAAAAATAGAAAATAATAAAAGTGGTGTATTTGATCAGTAAATAAGCAAGAGAATGTAATAAGTTTTAAAATGAGTTATTTTTTATTTTATTCTACTTGTGAAAACAACTAGTGCATTTAAATGTAAATCCACATGGCCAGATTGTTGGTTGTCTGTCACCAAAGAGCTAAGTAGGGGCTAAATGGTCTTCTGGGAGGGTGGGAAATGTAGCCAAAACAAAAAACCACCTGAAGTTTGAACCAAACACAAATTTAGATCAAACTAAGCAAACGGGTCCACTTGCCAGTTTAAACTCAAATTATAAAAGAAAGAGGGGAAGGAGAGAGAGAGAGAGAGAAGACTAATAAGGTACTTCTTATCTTGAGCCGCAGCATGGGGACTGTCCCACTGTGTTTTCCAGACCTCATCTTTGTTCCTTGCTAGTAAATGCAGAAGAAGATGAAAATCAAATGGAGGTGAGGATTCTGTGAGCAGAGGAGGAAGAGCAGCTCCTCCTAGGTTAAAATGAAGTTGTTTCTTGCTGAGAGTCGATTTGCACTTTTCTCTAACCCACCAGCTGAACCTCTCTCTATCCTCTCCACACTGAGTCAACAATGTTATAGCCACTGAGCATGGTTCAGTTTCTGGAAGAAATAGAATTTCTATATGACTCCCTCTACCACCTGCCCCACCCCCACCAGCTCCTTTACTTTCCAAAGGCTCTCTTTGGTAATGGATAGCAGTTCTGAACCTTGCTTCCAGTGAGTTATTTCTCAAGGTACAAGGAGTGTTTCCACAGGGCATCTAAACATTATTAAATGTAGCTATCTGTTGCTGTGCAAGATGAGTCTGAGGCCAGTAACTACAGAATGCTAGCGTGCCTTGTGTAGTTCTAGTTAATGCCCACTGATACTTACTACATGTCTGGCCATTAGAGTAGTATAGCTTTAAAATATATTTTTTCCAAGGGACTGAGAAGAATGGTTCAGGGAGTAAAGTACTTATTATGGAAACATTAGAACCAGCGTTTGGATCTCTAGCACCCATGTAAAAAAAAATCACCTGTAGCCCCCAGCCCTGGTGGGAAGTTAGGGTTGAAGAAGGCAGAAGAATTCCTAGGGCTTGCTGGCAACCAGCCTAAATGAAAAGCAGTCTGAGCATCTTACACATGGGCACTTTCATCTACACACACACACACACACACACACACACACACACACACACACACGAGAAAGAGACACAAGAATGCATAGTTTCAATTATTGTAACTTCTTGTATTATCCAGAAAATTCACAACCATATATTAATAGGAAGGAAATAATATTATTTCTCCTTTTGAAGACACAAGTGGTAGGAAGAAATCCCATATTTTACTTCAGTCATCATGACTTGTGAGATATGGGTGCCATTGGGGTTCACTTGGCAGAGGGTATATCTGACAGACCGGAAGATGCAGATCTCTATATGTGAATGCCCTTATCTGCAAAAGGAGAGACGGCTGACCTCCATCCAGGTATCCAACTCTATAAGTATACAGGTGATAAAAGCTGTGGCCCCAGAAACAAAACAGGACCATTCTATAAGATAAAAACCAAACAAATAAACAAAACTAAAACAACCCCTCACTAAATGCTGAGTTCAGACCAAGTTGACAAACCAAAGTAACCCTAGACTACCAAAAAGTCTTTTTTAAAATATTAATTTCTTGGGTGACTAAAGAGAAATTATGCATGCACGCCTTTCTTTTTAATTTTCTTATTTTTTTAGTTAGACTTCAAGATCCTTAAAACTAAAACCAATGTTTTTAATTAAGAATGATGTTTTGCAAAAGAAAACCAGGAGGCCAGGAAGATGATTCTTAATATGTAACAGCCATTGCCTGAGTTCAAGTCTCCAGAATCTATGTGGAACATGGGGTATATTCTGCAAGCTCAGCATTGCCAGCATTGGAGAGTTCAGGCTGCCAGCCTAATTCTAGGTTAAGTTAAAGACTACATCTCAAGACAATATGGTCGAAGGTGATAAAACAGGCCACTGAACATCCTCCTCTGGCCTTCATGTACTCATAGGCATACATACCCACACACACATGTGCATATACAACACACATATTCACACATAATTTTAAAAAGAGAGAAAAGAAATCCAGGGCATAATTGCCAGCCCACTGGATGAATGCCTCTCCAACAGCAGAAATACAAAATACATCAAGTGAAGCCAGGTCTTGGGCTGGAGAGGTGGCTCAGCAGTAAAGAACACTTGCTGTTCTTCCTGAGGACCAGGGTTCAATTCCCAGCACTCATATGGCAGTTTAAAATTGTCTGTAATGCCAGTTCCAGGGGATCCAATACCCCCACAGAACTACATGCAATCAAAACACCAATGTTATATATATCCAGGTCTCATCATTTCCTGACCAAAGCTTTGGCATGAAGGTTTCATCTGAGAGTTTTCTGGCCAGAGGCAATAACGTCTGGAAAGAAGAAACCTATGAATGTGTAAGAACATGGTAATAAACATGTGACTCTGAGATCCTAAAAGTAAAAGTGTGAGAATGGATCCTTTTTTCATAGCTGTGTTTCTGAAAAAGATCCTACATTCATGCCCCCAGGAGTCTCTATAGAATCTGTAAGCTGCTGTGCATTTGGTGACAGAACTTGAATTGATAGTCAAGTTCCCTGATGTTCCTGGTGGATCGCTCCTTCTGCAGTCTACTGCCTACAGATACCCTGCTGAGTACCAGTCTGGAGCTTCTGGAGCTCAGCCATGAAGCCTCGCCAGGATGATGGAGTCACAATCCCAGTTTGCAATCCTATTTAAATAGGACGAACAGAAAGCTGTGGCTCTGGCTTGTCTACTTAGGTGCTTTGCACAGCATGCCTAAAATACACTCAACCTTAACAAATACTATAGAAATAGACATATTTTGTATTTGGGTGGGATGTGATCTACTAATTAAAGAAACTATTACCACCATGGCTTTTCTGTGCACTTGGTATATATAATAGCTGTACCTAGTGTGCAGGTCCCAGCCTGGGGAGTAGAAGCCTTGTGATCTTATCTCCATCCACCATCTTGGCACCAGATTCCACACTGAGCACTGTCTGTATAAAGCCTCTTAATTCCTTCCCTCCCCTACCTAAATTGGATGCTGCGAGGACAAATGAGAAGCCTTGGTGCCACCTTCTTCCCTGTCCATCTTGCTTTCTGATTAGCAAGGACCACACTAAGTTCTGGACCAGAAAACAACAAAGCTGGCCAGAACTGAAAGCACACACACACACACACACACACACACACACACACACACACACACACACACACAAACTGGAACTAGCCTGACAGCTCATCGGATACAAAGACAGAGATCCAGCCTTGAGCCTGGACATGAGTGAAGCAAGATTTCACATGATAAGATCAAACCAGTCCTATGAATTTGCGGTTCTGTGACATCTTTGAGCCAATGATTGTATCATCATTAAATTCTAAAATAACAATAGCAAGAACAATACAAAAGAGTCTGTGTTTTGATTTAGCCCTAACTTGTGTGGGCCAAGCTTCTTGTGCCTCTTTTGGTGTCCAAAATACTGGAAGGGAATTAACAGTACAACTGTTTTGTTTGGGTCCACTGGAGGCCTGATTTGTGATGCCTTCTGGCATGAAACAGCCAATGGAATACTAGAGTACTGCAAAAGTCTGAGCACTATAGAAAATCCAGTTATTAGGCTTTCAATAGCCAATAGTACAATGGGATCACACACACTTATTATTCAAGTTGGTCTTTCTATAAAGTCACTCACTTACTTACAAAGAGAAATAGTTAGGACATTGCTCTTGTCTTACTCCACCCTGCACCTCAGCCTCTTTTCACAGACCCTCTCAGTGCAGCTGATCCTGCACTAGTTCCCTGAGACTTCCCATCCAGGGACACCCATAAAGAAAGAAATAGAAGCAGCAGGACCTGGAACAATTCTATTCTTTGTCAGTGGCAATTGTGAGCAGTAATCTGAGTTACTGTGTCTTGCTTTTTCTGAAGAAGTTAGTGTAATTTGCCACTAGAATCCCAGGATTCTAACTTATTGTTTCTGTGGCGACTCCCCATTTTCCTACTGACTTTGCTCTCCCTGGCTGTGAAAATGAATTACGCAAATTAAAAAGCTGCTGCTTCTACTCACTAAACTGAAACTGGCAAATGCCAACCCAGGACATCAATGTATAGAATTCCATGAAAAAGTAATTGCTACAGATAAGAAGTGCATGACTCTCTGGAGAGGCACACTGCACTGTGTTCTGAAACTCTTCTAAAGCTTCAAGAGTGATCTACAGAGACATTCTAGTCACTGACAGTCTCAGTGATAATCAGTCATTAGGCTTTCAATAAACTAACACCATGGTAGTATCAAATATTCTTATAATTCAAGATAATCTTTTTATAAAACTGTTTCTCCTTTAGAGAAAGAACCATGCCAGTTCACAAAATGTGCAATGTAAAGTGTTCAAAATAACACCTATACGCCTGTGTTATCTGCATCTGTGCTGTGGAGTGGGAGTAGAGGACCCTGGAAGCTTAAGACGAATGATGTAGGCAGCTCACATGTCCACAGTGCACTGCTTCCCTGAAAACAATGCAGAGAGGAGTACATGTTCTAGACCACAGGACCAGGAAGTGTACTGTGTGTGAAAATGAAAGCAGTGCCCCTAACAGCTTTACTGGAGAGGGTAAACTTTCATTGCTTAGTGTTGTTTGTTTCAATTAGAGGGAGGGCAAAGGGAGCCAAGAGATGAGTGAAAGCACCCTCTGCATGCATGAGGGAACCACCCTCACACCACTTAGCTGCTCTAGATCTTGACCCAAAATGATGGGGGCAAGGTGCATGGCCAAGGTTTCCACATTTGTCAAGCACAATAGCCACCAACCACCAAGCTTGTCAAGGAAAGAGTAAGATGATACAGAAAACTCTTGCCTTCCTAGAGTTTTGGATGTGCTCATTACAGAACAGTGGTGAGCATAGTGACAGGATTATTTTTACAAAGGCGCTCAGCTGAATAGAGTATGAACCCACCTGTCTCACAAGGAGTATTAATTTTGGAGCTGTGGCATATCTTACTTAGTATGGAGCATTTGTCTAGCATGTGTGAGGCCTTGCTTCTATTGCCTACATGCCTGCATGCATGTGCAAAAGCACATGGACACACAGACACACACACAGTGGGAGAGGGATACTTCTTGAAAATGAGAAGGATAGCCAAAGAAAATCTTATAGCAAGGAAACAGATCTTCCATTAAGAACAATAGGACCTACAATGCCACAAAGGAGAGCTTGGTGACACTCATTGGCCATGTAGACTTTCTAAGCTGTTTCATCATTCCTCTCTTTTGACTGAACAAGCTAATTGTGTGGAGCAGTATATTTAACTTCCCTGGCCATGCCTACTAAGTGGATACCCTAAAAATTAGTCACTGAGACAAACCAAATGGTACCTGCACATTTCCAGTGCTGTACCACAGACAGAACTGCCACACTTTAGACTTTTAGGTTAAAATTTTTTTTAACAAAACAAAAACATTATTGTGTCTCCTTCACAACTGATGAAGCTGAGACATCAAATGGCTGGACAAGTTAACCAAGAACTATGAAAAATAAAACCAAATAGCAAATGACTTGTGTAACTCCAAACTATCATTATTAAAATGTGAGAGGAGGTTTACTCAGAAGGCTTTTCTAACTGCGCAAGAAACTCCACAGGGAAAAGAAGAAATTCCATAGAGTGAGAAATTTCTGATACAGCAAATCACTGCTAATGTGTAGGCATGTGCCATATTCCTCAGGGTTAAAAGGATGGAAATAAAGGGGTAAAGAGGACTGCCTTTCTCTGTGTGTCATCACCAAGGGGGAGGAGAGAGAGAGAGAGAGAGAGAGAGAGAGAGAGAGAGAGAGAGAGAGAGAGAGATGTAGGGAGGCAGGGTCACAGTCACAGCTTAAAACATCAGCATGCATTCAAGGATGGCTCCCCACACTCACTATGCAATGCTGCCCTAAGTATCTGAATATGGTGTCCATTCTCCTGCTTGTAACATTTTACTCCATGACTTTGGTTTAGCATCAAATTTTAGTGTAAGGCTGGTTTTGTGTGTCAACATGACACAAGTTGTCATCAGAGAGGAAGGAGCCTCACTTGAGGAAATGCCTCTATTAGTGATCAGTGGGGAAGGATGAGGGCCATTGGGAGTGCTGCCATCCCTGGGCAGGTGGTCCTGGGTTCTATAAGAAATCAGCCTGAGCAAGCCATGTGAAGAAAGCTAGTCATCCACACTCCTCCATGGCCTCTGCATCAGCTCTTGCCTCCAAGTTCCTGTCCTGCTTGAGTTCTTGTCCTGACTTCCTTTGGTGATGAACAGCAATACGGAAGTATAAGCTGGATAAACCCTTTCCTTTCCAATTTGCTGTCTGGTCATGGTGTTTCATAGCAGCAACAGAAACCCTAAGTAAGACATACAGCTTCCATAACTTGTAATTCTCTTTAAGTGATACCAACTTCTCTTCTGTCATAGGAATCTGGGTCATATCACTTAGAAGTTGTGGTGGTTTGACTAAGAATGGGCCCCAGAAGTTCATATTTTAATGCTTGGTCTCTAGCTGATGGAACTGTTTTAAAAAGAAGTAACAGGCTTTGGAAGAGTTATGTCACTGGGGGTGGGCTTTGAGGTTTCAAAAGTCCAAATCAGTCTCAGTCTCCATTTTTCTGCCTGCTGCTTGTGGATAAGATATAAGCTTTTGGCTACTACTCCAGTGTCATGCTTGCCAGCCTGATACCATACTTCCCACCATGATGGACATGAACTCACCCACCCAAACTGTATGAACACTCTCAGTTGAATGCTTTATTTTGTCTCAAGTTGTCTTGGTCATGGTGTCTTTTCAGCAATAGAAAAGTAATTAAGACAGAGGTTACTTTTTTTTCAGGGAGAGGAACTTTGAAATTCTATTGAAATAATTGAGAACATGTAATTCTACCTGGTGCAATGTATTACGCAGGCAGCTCTTCAGAGCTGTGCATCTTTGAAATATGGAGAGACACTGATAATCAGTTGTGTATCTTAAACTTGATGTGAAGGGAGTGAGTGCCCAGTGGAATGTGATATCAATATGAAGGTTTGGCCCAGTGCTTTATTTTTCTAGCCTTTGAATTCATTTTTATTTCTAGCTTAAAAGTACACTGTGACTTCTGCTATGTTACACTCAGACTTTCTTTTGTGGTAGTCTTCATAGCCGAAAGCCAAGTTTGACCTGAAGAGCTATGAGACTTGATTCTTTGTTGTGTCTTTTAGACCCAGCATACAAAAGAACATTAGGTTCTTAATAACGGAAATAGAGCCTTCTGGGTCCCTCTGTGTGCCAGAGGGGCTTAACTTCCATGTGAGCACTTCTAAAATTAGGCAAGCTTTTCCAACCCCCTCCTCTCATCTATTTGTTTTTCTTTTTCATTGCTTAGGGGAAAATACCTCAAAAGTCTCCAAAATTGGACAAGTAACATTTAGTCATAGAAAACACATAAAATTATTTCTTTTTTTGTTTTGTTTTGTTTTAAATTAATTTATTCTTATTACATCTCAATGGTTATCCCATCCCTTGTATCCTCCCATTCTTCCCTCCCTCCCATTTTCCCCTTCCTCCCCTCCCCTATGACTGTGTCTGAGGGGGACTTCCTCCCGCTTTATATGCTCATAGGGTATCAATCTCTTCTTGGTAGCCTGCTATCCTTCCTCTGAGTGCCACCAGATCTCCCCCTCCAGGGGACATGGTCAAATATGAGGCACCAGAGTACGTGTGAAAGTCATACCCCACTCTCCACTCAAGTGTGGAGAGTGTCCTGTCCATTGGCTAGATCTAGACACTTGGATTGGATCTCTCTCTCTCTCTCTCTCTCTCTCTCTCTCTCTCTCTCTCTCTCTCTCTCACCACTTCTCACTGCCAGTGTGTGTAAGTTCTTTCTTGCTCCTCCCCACCATGCCCTTTTCTGTCTCCCTGTCCATATGGAGACTTCCCTGGCCTTGTTCCTTGGGATCAGTGAACACACTGGAGAGCTGCACTCCATAAACCTGTTTTTATCTACATTTAAGTCAGCATGAAGTGTCCATTTTATTGGCTGGGATAAAGCCTAATATCTACCACACACAAAGTTTTATGTAAATTCTGGTAATCCAAACTTAGGTACTCATGCTTCTGCAATATGCACTTTCCAACTGAGCCATCTCCCTTGGTCTGTGTTGACACCATTGTCTCATGAAATACCTTGTAAAGTATCTGAAGAAAAACATCATCATAAGAAAGATGATGCCTGCCACATCCAAAGAGGTTTATGTACCCGAAGGCCAGTAGAGTTGGGGGCCTTTGGGATGATGCCAGTAGTTTTTCCTGCCTGTGCCATTACCAGCTAATCCACTTCACCTAGCCTCTTGATTGTGGCTATCCTCTTCTATCCTGGGGAAGATGATCTATATAGGTGAAACTGAGGCCTGTGGCTGATGTGGCCACCCCTTTGGGAGTGTTTATGCATCTAGCTTTATGATCAAATCAGCTTTAGGGACACCAGCAGTCCTGGAATTTAGATGTGCCCCTTCTGTGCATGGACCTGCATATAAATTACCCTACTACCTCCACTGGCAGAAGGCATCCCTCACACCAGACCTATAAGGTTTCATTTACATAGGAGCTTGAGAGCAAATCTGTCAGGACAAGGAACATATCAATGTTGCCAGAGGCCAGGGTCATGGAAGAAGACTGACTGCCTGACTATGCAAGAGTATTGGGGAAGAAGACAAGGTTTGAATTTCGAGGGTCTGAAGGGGAGATAAACATGGTTTTTGTTTAGATCTCCAGTGTGGGATGATGAACAGACTTGTGAGAGACCAGGTGATGTTTCTCCCCTTAGAAGTCAAATCACTTTGTGGGGGAGCTTGGCTGTTACACACTGAAAAACATCCTTGAACAAATTCTGAGAGGAGATATAAATGTGAGCCAAAAACAGGACTTGGGTTTGAGTAGCTGTTCATCGCTGGCTTTCGAGGCGCTCCTCAAGAGAAGCTCTCCTGTGAAGGCTTTGGGCCTCTGGGATTTGGCTGCTGCTCCAAGCCTCGGTGGAGGCCCTGGCTTCCAGTTCCAGTTGCTCCAGGTTCCAGCAGAAGAAATCCTGTTGACTATACCTGGAGAGTCATTCTTGGCAACTGATACCCATAAGGTTTCAGTTTTGTGTTCTTTAATCTTTTCCTCAGGTTTATGCTAGTCGGGTTATAAAGGAGGTATGCTCCTTTGATAAGTTCATAATAACAAAATGTAATTATTAAAAAATTTGAGCCTACAGGGGTCCAGTTGTATGTAACCTTTCCTCAAAGTCTTATATTGAAGCCCTAACTTCCAGCACTTCAGGATATGATGGTATTTGGAGACAGCTCTTTTTCCCCCTTCCATGTATTTATTTATTTAGTCACATTATACCCTGTTCCCAGTCCCCTCTCTTGTTTTCTCCGAGTCCCATTTTCATGTCTCCTCCTGTTCCCATCCCCTCTCCTCGGAGACAGGCAGGTCCCCAAGGGTTACCAACCCACCCTGGTACTTCAAGTCATAGCAGGACTGAGCACATTCTCTCCAACTGAGGCCAGACAAGGCAGCCCAACTAGGGGAAAGGGACCCAAAAGTAAGCAACAGTGTCATTATTAGGAAATCCATATAATGACCAAGCTCCACATCTGCTACATATGTGGGGTCTAGGTACAGCCCATGAATGCTCTTTGGTTGGTGGTTCAGTCTCTGTGAGCCCCCATGGGCCCAGGTTAGTTTACTCCATAGGTCTTTTTGTGGTGTCCTTGACCCCTCTGACTCCCACAATCCTTCCTCTAACCCTTCCACAAAATTTCCCTGGCTTAACCTGTTGTTTGGCTGTGGGTCTCGGCATCTGTTTCCATCAACTGCTGGATAAAGCTTCTTGGAAGGCAATTATGTTAGGCTCCTGTCTCAAGTTGGTCTCAAGTTGAGCCAGTCATTAATTTACATTCCCTCAATATGTGCTCTATCTTTATTCCTACACTTCCTATAGGCAGGACAAATATTGGATCAAAGGATTTATGGATGGGTTGGTGTCCCCCTCCATCTACTAGAACTTGTACCTATCTACACGAAGGAAGTGGTGACTTTAGGCTCTATATTCCATGCTTCTAGGTGTCTCAGCTACAGTCAACCCAGTAGAGTCCTAGGAGTCTTCCCTGTCACAGAGATTTCCCCACACACACCAATTTCCATTCTCTCTCCCGGTCCTCTACCCCCCACCCTCATTACCCTCCCCACACCCTCTCCCATCCAGTTTCCTCCCTCAATCTACTTTAAATGTCTATTATATTCCCCCTTCTGAGTAAGAGTCAAGCATCTCCCTTGGACCCTCCTTGGCTTCTTTGGGTCTGTGAGTTGTAGCGTGGTTATGTTATACTTTATAGCTAATATCCACTCATTAGTGAGTACATACCATGTGTGTCTTTCTGGGTCTGGGTTACCTCAATCAGGATGATATTGAATAGTTCTATCCATTTGCCTGAAATTTCCTTGTTTATAATAGCTGAGTAGTATGACATTGTGTAAATGTACCACATATTCTTTTTCCATTCTCTGGTTGAGGAACATCAAAGTTAATTACAGTTTCTAGCTATTATGAATAAAGTAGGTATGAGCATAGTTGAGCAACTGTCCTTGTTGTATGGTGTTTTTGTTGGTTGGTTGGTTTGGTTTGGTTTGAGTTTGGCATATATATATATATATATATATATATATATATATATATATATATATATATGAATGGTATAGCTGGGTCTTGAGGTAGATCTATTCCAATTTTTCTGAGAAACCTCCAGAATGATTTCCACAGTGGTTGTACAAGTTTGCACTCCCACCAGCAATGAAGGAGTGTTTCCCTTTCTCTAGATCCTCACCAGCATGTGCTGTCTCTTGAGATTTTGATCTTAACCATTCTGATGGGTGTAAGATGGAATCTCATAGTCATTCTGATTTCTATTTCCCTGGTGACTGAGAATACTGAACATTTCTTTAAGTGTTTCTCAACCATTAGAGATTCCTTTGTTGAGAATTCTTTGTTTAGCTCTGTACCCATACTTTAACTGGTTTATTGGATTTGTTGGGATTTAGTTTCTTGAATTTTTTATGTATTTTGGATATTAGCCCTTTGTTGAATGTAGGGTTAGTGAAGATCTTTTCCCAATCTGTAGACTGCTGATTTGTCCTATTGACAGTGTCCTTTGTCTTACAGAAACTTTTCAGTTTCATGAGGTCTAATTGTTGATCTTAGTGCCTGAGCTAGTCGTGTTCTATTCGGAAAGTTGTCTCCTGTACTAACAAGTTCTTGATTATTCCCCACTTTCTCTTCTATCCGATTTAGTGTGGCTGGTTTTGTCTTTAAAGAAGTAATTGAAGTAAAGTTATTGAGTTAAATATGTTATCTTTAAATGAACCTAATCCAACAGAGCTTGTACCCTTTTGACAGGAACCTCCACTTAGAGATGAACAGAGCATGTGCTTGCACAGAAACTAAACTGAAACCATACCTGACATTACTTTAACCAAGGACTCTCAACCACCAGTGTTGTGGGAAAATGAAATTCTATTGTGTGAGCCACAGTTTGTCATGTTTTCTTAGGCAGCCTTACAATCAGGAAAAGTCTCTGTTTTGTTAGTAATGATGGCTACAGTTATTCACATTTTTCAAAATGTATAGACTGCCCAACTCTAAACAGGTGACTTTTTTCCTTTTGTTTGGTTTTAGTTTTTGAGATAAGGTTTCATGTGGCCCAGACTGGCTTCAGACTTGATGTGTAGACAAGGATAGCACTGAATTTCTAGTTCCCCCTCCTCCACATCCCAAGTGCTGGGATTAGAAGCATGTTCATATCCAATTCATGTAGTATTGGGGATTGAACCAGAGGGATTCTTGCATGTCAAGAAAGCACTCTACCAACCGAGCTACATTCCTAGAAGGTAACTTTTACCATACATAAATCATATCTTTCTAGTCCAATTTTTGAAGTTTGGCATGATGATAAATAATATTGATAGAATTTTAAAACAAGACTTTAAGACTCCAGACTTCAAAGATATTAAGTAACTAAAAAATGAACATCATGCTTAAAGTATGCACCTCAGTTTTTAACATACAGATGAATAGTTCTACAAGTATAACCCAGATGACATCATGCAGTCTTGGTTGATATAGAGTTGTTCTATATAATTTGTTTGTCTGTAAACATGTGCTGGCTCACAGAAGACATCAATTTAAAAGCTTTTCAGTTAATGTGTTATCTATGAACTGTCTACTCACAACCTTGTGTATTTGAAAGTTCTTATTACATCATCCATAAAATTAATCACATTTACACTAAGTACAATATTTTACTCTTGAAATAAAAAAAATCATACATTTGTATTTTAAGTGGAAAGATAACTTTTTTAAATTATCAGGGGTTTTTTATTTAGTTTTGGAGACCAGGTCTCCTTATAGCCTAACTCACCTCAAATTCACCAGATGATGGAAATATGACCTCGAATTCTTGTTGTTCCTTCCTCAGCCTCCCAAGTGCTGGAATAATATGTGCACATGCATGTATCAGCATTATCACAGCTTCTTCAGAGGATGTGTCTTATTCTTGTTCCTGTTTGCATTATGTATCAGTCAGACATGATAGTATTTAATATGACCACTCAGACACTGACCCTCTCACCTTCAAGAACTTGATACAGGCCAATTATTTACTTGATATTTTGGCCATGGCCAAACCTGACAACAAGTAGACACTGTGCTCAAACACCATACTGGGACTGAAGCAAAAATGTAGTATGTTTCTCTATGAACCAAGTTGAAATAATCAACATTGAATCACAGGTAAAGAAGCTCATTCTACTATTGTGGCAGTAAGAACAGTCTAGAATATTGTATGCCTCCTTCTTATGACAAAAGAAAAAAATCTATAAAGAGATTGACCAGGAACTGTCCCTGGCACAGTGCTATGAGCCGAGTCTCCTTATTCCCAAGTTGAGGCCCACCCTGGCACTGACCCATTCTTCCATGGGTTTCTGAGGCTACATATCAGAGATGGCTGCATCTCGATGAGACTTTAACATCTGCTGAGAGATCATTTCTTTAGGGAATTCCTGAGAATCTACTAAGAATAGTCAGCAGGGTAGCTGGTGCTTTTCTGGGCCTCTTGAATTTCTTAGCAATTGCTTTAAAAATCCATCCTATTGCTACCTAATACCCTGCCAGGCCCTTCTTTGAAGACATTTTTCCTCCATTAACCTCAGTTGAAGAAAAAATCCTAAACAAAGCTACTTTCTTCATGGTCCTATCCCCAGCTTGCCCATGGGTCAGCTGTGAGGCACCAATGTCTCCAATTATAATTACAGGGGAAGGTGTTTTCTCCTGAGGCAAAACAGCTGTTTCTCTCTTTTGGAAGGTAAAATGTGAGCACTAATCCATAATTAAACAAGGAAGGAAAATGGCTACTTAGCATGTGCACAGCTCAGAACAAAAATCCTAGCACCAATTAGTAATGATATGTATTTGAGTCTAAATAGCCAATTTGCCAGCATGAAAATCCCTATTAGGAAAGTATTCTTCCTTTCCTATTATAACAGCCCCTTTGTGCTCAAATAATACAGAAGTGAGAAGGCAGAGCCTTTCCATTTATGCCCTGCAGAGAGGTCTTAGGGGATGCAGGCTTATCCCATAGGCTGCCTAATACAACCATAACATAGGGCCAGGTGGAGTAGTCAAACAGTAAGGACAGCACTCAGGACAATGGAGCCTGAGCTTTTCAATCTCCTAGAAGTGAGAAGTGACTGAGCCTCTACACTTCATTTCCTCATTGTCAAGTGGAAAGCTATGGATGGCTCCCAGATGTAGGTGACTGGTAACAGGGTTTGGGTGTCATTTCCCTTTAAAAACCTGACAATGTGAGTGGAATCTTGTCCGATGTCTTGTTTTAGATGAAGTTCCTATAAAGAAGGAAAACAAACAAACAACAACCCTACCATTTTTAAATTAAACATCTCGCGAGGGTGATTGATGGACTTCAGAACTTCAGTGATTATGGAGAGTTGAAATGTAATGCCAAATTAGTCATGAGCTATCTTAACCCCCTAACTTCAATTGATTGCCAAGCTCTGCATGTGACATAACATCTTAATGGCTCTTTAGAAATGAATAGATAAGACCCCCAACATGCACCAACCCAAAAGTTAAGAATGTCATAAACTAGAATCCAAGGCCTGTAACAGATGTTTCCTCATTTTCCTGGTGTTTTACCTGGTGTTTTCACCAATGCATCTGACAATGGTTTATTATTTTCTTTGTTCTGTTACTAAAAAAGCTTTATGAAACTTTTACTGTGTTAAACTGTAGTATTTAGAGGGAACACGAATCTGTGTCCCCAGGCCATGGTCTTTCATATTTAACTCCAGAATAAACTCTCTTTCTCATTCCCTTTGACATGAGAGAAGTGTTTCTAGTGGTAATGCCTATTTGTCTTCAAGGTGTGTGGGATGGGAGTGTGTAAGCAGACCTTGTATCATATGTTACTCCATGCTTCAAAGAGTTGTTCTTTCTCTGCCCTTTGGCACTGGAAAAGAACTTTACTAAGTAATATCTATAATTGCAGAAATTTTTCAGTTGCTTCTCAGAATAAGTCTGTCTTACAAATATGGACCTCAAAACCCAAGGTGGCCCCATGCCTTGTGTTTGGAGTTGATAAATTGATGGTACTCTCAATAGCAAAGAGTCATTCTTCTTCTGTTCTGTGAGTATAGAATTTATCTTGCATTTTAATATTATATTGCATTAATGCATAGCAATATGTAGTAGAGACATAGTCAATAAAAGATGCTTTCAGACATATGGCAGAATTTAAAGAGTGAATGTAAAATGATGACACAAGAGTAAAGATAATTTGGAAACATTAAGCAACAACAAGAGAGGAAAAACTAAACTTACATTTGAAGAAAATAAGCTAAAGGAAAATTATCAAAGAAAAACAACACTGACAATGAGGTATCAAAGATAAATATTTGTGAGGTAAATAACTGTAGAAGAATCAAGAGAGTGCAAAGTTAAATAATTCCTTTAAGAATCCACAGAAGTGCCCTAACAGGTCTTTTAAATTTTTTAGGGTTTTTTTTTTTTGGTAGGGGGAATTGTTTTGTTTTAATTTTTATTTTGCAGTGCTGGGAATTGAACCTGAGATCTTATGCATATCATGCAAGTGCTTCATCAACTGAGCTGGATCCACAGTGGCTTGCTGGGGCTTGATAGGTGCAGAACACCTCAGTAACAGGAAAAAGAACATGCCAGAGAAGCAGAGAATGTGGGTTCAAGTCCCAGAAACATCATTCTTTAATATTTTCACTGGAAAACAAAAAGCCAGCGCACTAATTTCTCATCTTCCTCTGTGATGTTAGTCATACTAAGGGAAAACCACATAATGGTCCAGATTTTAAAACTGATTTTTGGGTGGTATGAAAACAAAAGAAAGTTTAAAAATTACCCCCTCTGCCAATCAGGCACCATGGTACTTACTCAGCCTTCTATCCATTTGCTTTGTTTCTTGATCAATCTAATTTCTATTTGTAAATAAATCATTAGACTTCCACAATCATTAATTACTCAACTCTTAAATGTCCAGTTGGCTGTTGTCATTCTCATCATTATTATTAGTGTCTTAGTCACTGTGAAGAGACACCGTGACCAAGGCAATTTTTAAAAAAGAAAGCATTTAAGTTTCATGTATAACTTGCTATTATTTCAGAGGTTTAGTGCGGCTTCATGTGCTGAGGAGTATGCTGGCCTGCAAGTATGCACTGGAGTACATCCTGACACACAGGGAGAAAAGGGAAGAGACACTGGGGCCTAGCCTCACTCTTTGAGACTTCAAAGCCCACCCCAGTCACATACCTCTTCCAGAAAGGTCATGTCTCCTAATCTTTCTGTTTGCTTGTTGATGGAATTCCTGAAGCTTTGATGTGCAGCTGAAGGGTTTCCTGCAAACACTAAATCTTTGCCTTTTAGTTCCTTTCAAGTAATTTTCATAAAAGAATGTCTATTTTTAGACTAGGCTGTACCCAAGATGAGGTTACTGGTGTTTGTCCTACATTCTCAGTTCCCCTTCTCCAAGCACAGTTTGTTTTCCTGTCACATTTCTTTCAAATGATACACTTTGTAAGAATTTTAGATTAATCAAAATACCTGGAAGCATTTTTTCATAGAAAGTGTTAGCTGTCTGCTTGTATGCTTTTGAATGTAAAAAGCTGTGCCATATGCTATCATAGCTGTCAGACTGTGTCTAAGGGATGCTGAAACTCTGATGGGAAAACAAGGAGATTCTGTCGACTACATATTGTATTTGCAAGTCATCCAACAGCTACCTGATTCAGATCCCCAAGCTGTGGGGCTCCATTTAGCTAAACATCTGTATAGTAAGCTGGGCAATTCTTTCTTACCAAGGCATTTTATTTTGTTTTTTAGATGATATCTAATGTGCATGTTGTGTGGATATGCTTACATGAGTTGTTGAAACAATAGCCTTGAAGAATTGTTTCAGATAGGAAATGTATGGTCAGCTTTTTTCTTCTTATACAGCTAGACATTTCCAGCAAATTCTGTTTGCTCTGTTCTGAAAATCTTCAGTGACAGACTAGAGAAAGCTGGGCCATGCTTTATCACCCCCTGCAATCCAGGGTCAAGGACTACTGACCATGATGACATAAACAAATTCCTGCTACATGAAGCACAGGCAGGAATGATGCAGGAAAGGATGACAGAACACTATGAAGTCTGCACTAAAGGACCTTACATGATACACCATGCTGAAGGTACAATTTCTTTGCATGGTCTCATTGGATTCATACAATTTTATGAGACAAAAGCTTTCATAGCCACCTATTTTACTTAAGCATCTAAGAGCCCTTAGGAAAATAAAGAAACAAGGGTTGGTCTTTATATTTGAAGACAAGAGTTTAAAGCACAGCTTTTAAAACTGAGTCTATATGAGCTTGTCTGGGTCTCACCTGGCCAGCCTCCTCAATGCAACTCTGAATACTTCCCGTTCAAGCCATCCGAGGTAGGGGAAATGGTACTGAAGACAAGGCCTCACTGCAAGCACATACCTCAGAATAATAATGGCAACCATACCTGTCCTGATCCAAACCTTCATTACTGATTTCTCAGTCAAAGCCTTATAGTCTTTGGGTGAAGGTAGGAAATAAGAGATAGCCAAAGTTATTAGTCTTTAAAACTAAACTCTGGGCCACTTGAACTACTCACATGGGTGAGGTATAGTTGATAACACTGCATGTCTAGATGAGGTATTTTGTGAGGTATAGTTTATAACCCTGCATGTCTACATGATGTATTTTCTTAAAATTCTGGCAAACTCAGTCTTGATCTGGATTTTTGATGTGAGATTTATAAAATTGGGCCATGGAGCACCAAGGTAGACTGGTGTTACCTGCTATCTTGAAATGTTCAAGCTATTAAATTGTCTACAATTATTTTAAATGCTCACTATAGTCCTCTGAACATCTCTATTAAATTTCATTTAAAAGGAAACTTCTCTCAGAGGAAGAAAAAAGATGCATGCTTTTCCCCTGTCAGAATGTGCTTGGTCATGACATATCACACAATGGTACCATGAGGCAGACAAATGAAGAAATTGAACAGAGAAAACTTTTGAAGCTAAACAAGCAAATAATTGTCATTACAATTATTTCATTATGGTTGACAACAGAAAGACAAAGAAGACTGAAAGTCTCCTACAATGGCAGGACAGTCATAAAAGACTATGAATACAAAGAGTATTTCTAAGAGACAGAGGTATTCTCATGGTTCACAATGTACAGTAAATCCTCATTATTCTGATCACAGAGTTTCTTTTCCCCAAATAGTTAGCAATTCAAAAAACAATTCCCATTCCTTGACTGCCTAGATCATCCTATTGTTATTTTATTAAAATACAAGCTCATTTTAACCTAACTAATTCCAAGTCAAATTTTACCAGCCCCTTACACAGTAACTAATGAGGTTTTACTTCAACTCTGTTTTGTCTCCTGGGCTCTACCAACTCCCAAATTGCCCACACAAAAACGACTGTACAATGTAATAGGAAATCACCACACCGAATGATAATAACAATGTATGTGGAAAATAGATGTTGAATAGCTTTGTGACATTCTGAATTCTCTTTTGGCTTTTAAAATCTCCTTTTACATTTAGATATTAAACTATAATCCAAACGCATTCGACGTATATGGATTCTTAGAAAAGAGGAAGGCAGAAAAGGGGAGGAATGCTTGGGTAATGAAACCCATTAGCACCCAATGATACCATGCCACTACAATCCTCCCAGCTTGTGTTCAGGAACTCTGACTATGTGCATGGTCCTATGAAGAAAGGACAGACACTCATACAGAAAAACAAAGGTCAAGTTAGATGGGTATACTCTGGTGGAGTACCACCTACTATCACCTGGAACCTCTCTGCAGCTTTCTTTGTGTCATTTATGCTCTTGTAAGTAACTTTTCACCCACATTTCTGTAATTGATTGGATCGCCAAGTTGGACTTTGGTGAGATCCATATTTTGCTGTCATGGGATCCCTATATTGGGTGAGCAGATGTATATGTATTGTAACTTCCTAGGAAAAGACTATCACAATTTGCCTCAGGATAGCTTGGCCATCCTTCAAACCCTGGCCCATAAGAGTAACAGTTTTGCCAATTCCCAATGAGTCTGAGGCTTAGAATCCTTTGTATGACTGTGCCATGCTAACAAAATGCATTCCCCCAAGGACTTCACTTAGGGTTTTCTCTGCCTACAGCATCCCATATAACAGTAAAATGTATTTGACTTGGCTACATACAAAAATAGCATAGGAGCTTCATCGGAACTATGAATTAACTATGCTCAGTCTCTTGTTTTATTGGTGGAGAAAGGGATAGAAAGTTCATCTACTTCTACTCAATCCATCATGAGCCCAGTCTATGGAAAATCTAGACTCTAAATAGCCCCTCTACCTTTATATTCCCCTCCCCAGAGATAGTAGTGAATACCCAAACCCTAAGATAACCCCAATCCTATTAGCTGATCAGCACACCACACAAGGTTTTGAGAATGCTCGAGAAAGTGGGAGGTCCACTGAGCCCTGTAAGCCCAGCAGGTCCCTCATAGCATGGGCATAGCCAGGGCCTGCTTGACTCCAGCTACTGTTCTGAAGTCTAAATGCACAGCATTTTAACTGCCTTACTTCCCTAACCCTTATCTACATCATGTGGGTATGTGCTCATGTGTATGCATGTGTATGTATAATGTGCATGGGAGTGCATGTGTATGGGCATACATGTGGGGACCAAAGGACAACTTAAGCTGTCGTTTCTCAAGTGCCTTCTACCTTTGCTTTTGAGACAATGTTTCTAATTGGCCTGGAGCTCACCAGGCAGGGCTAGCAAAGCTGTTCACTCGAGTAGCTGCCCAGCAAGCCTCATGGACCCTCTTGCCTCTGCTATTCCAGCACTGAGATTGCTAACACAAGCTAACATGCCTACCTTTGTCTGTATGAGTTCTGGGGGTTGAACACAGGTTCTCATGCTTGTAAGACAAAAAAATTGATTGACTGGGCTATTCCACAAACTCTCTACATTATAATTTTGAAGAGACACACACTCAGATCCACACACGTGGATTCTTCTGTTAGCCTCGTAGATGCTCTGGAGGACATCTACAGGCCATTCTCGAGGGTGATGTACCCTTCTCCAGATCCTGTGGCTATTGACTGCAAAAGGCAGATAACATCACACATAATCAGAGAATTATCTTTTGTCCTGATGCAAGTGAGGCCAGCAGATGGGCAGTAATGACACAGAAGCAGACCTGCCTGTAGAAGGGCAATGGAATAATCAGCACCCGGAGCCCCTCAGTAGTCATCACTGTAGCTCTATTTCAGAAAGAATTTCTTGATTGCATCCCCTGCCCTCCTTCTTGCCTTCTCCTGAGGGTATCACACCAGTAAACTGTGTCCTCTAGAAACACAGTTCCAGAACATAGCCTTAGCCTACACTATAAAAACAATGATAGTGATTGTTTTGCCTTCTCCAGTCTTGCCTTCTACCATCAGAATATCATACTCCACATGGTTCTCAGTGTACCAGCATCGTCAAGTAGCTCCCTTCTGGAAAGAAACCCTTTGTGACTCCCTAAACTTTATACAGGTGCCATGACATGTTCTCAATTTCTGCATGGTTTCCTACTATTGGAAAGAGAAAACATTCATAATAGAAAATAACTTTCCTGAACTAGGCATACCAAACATTTATAAGATTTTTTTTTTGCTGATGTAGCTGCAGGGTGTACACCAGGAAGGATGAATCTTCATTGGTTTGGAAGCTTCCTGTAGTACCTTACTCCCAGAATGCATACAAGAGCAGACTATTCCTCAGTTTAAGACTGGGTCAAGAAAACTTAGCCCTGGTGAAGATGTATGTCAGTTATTCATATCATTGTTTTGACGGAATACATAACAAAAGCAGCCTCGGAGATGGAGGGCATATTTAAGCTCAGTTTGAGGGATTGCATTCCTTCATGACAGGGAAGGAGTGGTGGCAGAGCATGGGGCAGCTGGCCACATTGTATTTAGAGTCAGCAAGGAGAGGGGGATGAATTCTGGTACTCAGCTGGTTTTCCTCCTTTTTCTTCCATCTAGGAATGGCCTATCTGAAGTGCCCAAGGTGATTCCAAAATCAGGTGAGAGGACAGTGAGAAATAAACATCACAGGATTGAGGATTAAAGCTCTCTCAGCAAGTCACAACCCTTTATTCTTGCACGAGGAAAGGCTCCCAGGCATTTGATTATCTGTCAGAGGTCAGCTGAAGATGTACATGCATACACACACAACTAGATATCTGCATGCACCTCTGGCCCAAGATGAATAAACTCTGGGAAAGTCAGGTGGAGAGAGCACTCAGGAACTTTGTTATGTCTGTGCAAAAGAGTTAACATCTCCAGGTCTTGTTTGAGAAAGGTTTGAGTATTACACTAGTATGGAGGCTGGGTGTTCATGGGATGCCCAATAATAAGTTTCTGACTCTTGCTGAATGGGAGCTCACTCCCAATACCACTAAAAGACTCCTCGTTTAACCAGGAGAAACAGTCATACCTCATAAGAGACAAACTCTTAAATACCAATTAGCAATTCTTTGCAATGGGTATGTGTTCCCCACTTGTCTGTAAGAGTAGGTGCTGATTTTCTATCTTCTTGTTAACAAGGGCAGAAGGGGAATCAGGACATAAAACTTTGTATGATATCTTGGACAAGCCCTCACCCAATCCCCTTTAAAAGGAAGACACTGAACTAAGTTGGTCAAAAGTCCCATCTTTTCTGGTGCCCTATTGAAGTTTTCCTGGAAGCATGAGGGCATATGTAGCTTTAAGAACATTAGTGGAGATGTGTGTGTGTGTGTGTGTGTGTGTGTGTGTGTGTGTGTCTGTGTGTGTGTGTGTGTGCGCGCGCGCGTGCACGTGTGTGTTTATATAGGGGTGATCTCCTTCGTTAAAAGTACAAATATACAACTTTCCATTTATGTTTTAGATAAACTCCCTGCTAAGTCTTGGTTTCCTCATGATTACTATCTGTCATTTGTTTGGGGTATAAACCTGAGGAAACTATGTTTAGCCTGTGAGAGAAAGATAAAGATATTTTGATTAGATCACAAGTGGGGGATGAGAAAAAGACTTGTGAGAGAACAGGTGATGTTCATCCCCTTAAAAGTTGAACAACCATGTGCGGGAGATTGGTTATTAACCAGCTGAAAAACATCGTGACCTAATGCTGAGAGGAGGTATAAATGTGAGCCAAAAACAAGAGGCAGTGCCTTTGGAGACTTGGGATAGTTTTGGCTATTCATCGCTCCACTTCAAAATGCTCTTAGAGGGAGATCCAAGATGGTGGCTCACAATGTGGGCAATGTTTAGAAGCTCCAAGGAAACTCAGGGAATTGCATGGAATTCTGAGCCAGGAACACCAGGCTCCCCACCCCACTACAGCAGGAGTACTCCACAGTTTGAAATGACAAAAATACAGAAAACCTGCACAAGGGAAGAGTGATGATAGTCTTGGGCCAGAGCAGCAGCAGTATTAGCTGAGGTCTGCAGCTGGGAACCCTCCAGCAGAGGGGATTAGCATGGTAACCAGTGGGAATTGCTATGGGAGAAGGGATTCAGTGCGAAATTTGGGCTCCATGACCCTAGCTGAACTCGGTGCCCAGGTTCAGCCCCTGCGATGCTAGCAGAGCTCGGCTCATAGTTTCGGCCCAGATTCCCTAGCTGAGCTTAGTGCATGGTTTGGGCCCAAAGTTCCTAACTGAGCTTGGTGGTCAGTTTGGGCCCAAAGACCCTAGCTGAGCTTGGAGTGCATTCCTGGCCCTGAGACCATAGCTGAACTCGGCAGGCAGTTTGGGCCCAGAAACTCTAGCGGGGCTCGGTGCGTGGTTTGGGCCCAGAATCCCTGGCTGAATTTGATGGGCAGTTTGGGCCCAGCGACTCTAGTTGGGCTTGGTGCATGGTCCCAGCCCTGAGACTCTGGCTGAATTCAGCATGCAGACCGGGCCCCAAGACTTTAGCTGAACTCACTGAGCTCAGTGTGTGGTTTGGACTCATGACCCTGGTTGGCCTAAGCACTAACTGGACTAAGAGCATGGATTGGGAACGGAGACCCATTTGGGTCCAGAGACGAGAACTAGACTCAGTGTGTGTGCAGTTTGGGCCCTGTGACACTAACCTGGACTCTGTGAGCAGTCTGGGTCCCAAAACACTACCAGGAACCATAGAACAGTAGAGCATCAAAGCTCTGAGACTAAGGAAATCTTGGGGAGACAGGGAGTACAGTGGCCATTAGACCCCTTCTGCATGACCTGCTTCAAAAGGCTACAGACATTTTGGCCTGACACAATGCATATTCAGATGCCCAGGATGAGTACAGGACCCACAGTACAGGGGAACTGGGGATCACTGTCGGTAAGAGCCCTAAACTACAGGGCTAGCCTCTTGCCATCCAGACCAGTGAAGCATCAGAGCTTCTGGCCTAGGGAAATCATGAGAAATTGCGTGAATCTATCCTCAGACTCCCTCCACCCAACTCTGGAAGCTACGTACCCAAAACAGAGATGGCAAGGTGATTAAAGGGCAGCATAAAATCATATACACACACACACACAAAAAAAAAACCAAAACAATGTGCTGTCTCCAGATCCCAGCTATCCCAAAGAAAACAACCCAGAGAACTCAAACACAACGGAAATACAAGAAAATGACCTCAAATCCTTAGTAATGAGGATGATAATGGAGGAAACAAATAAAATTTGTAATCAAATGCAGGAAGATGCAGCCAAAGGGGTGGAAGATATAAAAGAAGCCTACAAAGAGTCACTGGAAAAAATTTAGGAAAATACTAACAACCAGATGAAGGAAATCAACAAAACTGTTCAAGCTCTGAAGGCCTATAGTCAATGGAAGAAACTCAGGAATATACAAACAATCAGATGAAAGAAATAAATAAAACAATTCAGTACCTGAAGATGAAAATGGATTCAATGATAAACTCACAGACAACAGAAAAATGGAACATGAGAGCTCAAAGGAAGGTGAACAACACAGAGGCGAGGCTTTCTATGAGAATCCAAGAGATGGAGGAACGAATCTCAGGTATACAAGATACAATTGTAGATCTTGAAGCAACCATTAAAGAAAATGCTAAATTTTGAAAAATCTTGACCCAAAACATCCAAGAAATCAAGAACACCATGAAAAGAAGAAATCTGAAGATAATCGGTATTGAGGAAAGAGAAGATGCCAGACTCCAAGGCCCAGAAAATATTCTCATCAAAATCATAGAAAAAACTTCCCCAATCTAATGAAAAGAGATGCCTATAAACATACAAGAGTGCTACAGAACACCAAATAGAATAGCCCAGAAAAGAAAAACTGCCCGTCATATAATAATCAAAACACAAAATATACAGAACAAGGAAAAATATTAAAAGCTCCAAGGGAAAAAGGCCAAATAACATTTAATGGCAAAAATATCAGAATTACACCTGACTTCTCATCAAAGACCATAAAAGCCAGAAGGCCTTGGACAAAGATCCTGCAAATCCTAAGAGACCGCAGATGACAGGTGAGAGTACTTTATACCCAGCAAGACTATCAAAAACCATTGATGTAGAAAACAAAATATTCCATAACAAAAAAAAAATTCAAACAGTACCTATCTAAAAATCCAGCTTTACAGAAGGTACTAGAAGGAAAACTCCACCCCAAAAGGACAAGCTACAACCAAAACCACACAAGAAATAGATAACTACACCATCACAAAACCACAATCACACAAATGCTCTACTGGAACCAACATCAAAATTAAGACTCTTAACAGTCACTGGTCACTAATATCTCTCAACAACAATGGTTGCAATTTTCCAATAAAAAGACACAGACTGAATGGATGCATAAATAAGATCCAACATTCTTCAGCATTCAAGAAAAACATCTCACCTATAAACATAGACATTACCTCAGGGTAAAAGGCTGGAAAAAATTCCAAGCAAATGGTCACAAGAAGCAAGCAGGCATAGCTATTTTAATATCTAACAAAATAGACTTTCAACCAAAATTAATCAAAAGGGATGTGGAAGGACACTTCATACTCATCAAAGGTAAAGTCAACCAAGATGACATCACAATTCTGAACATCTGTGCTCCCAATACAATAGAACCTACATTTGTAAAAGATCTGTTAATGAAGCTTAAACCACACATCGATCCCCACACAATAATAGTAGGAGACTTCAACACTCCACTCTCACTGAAGGATAGGTCATTGAAACAGAAACGAAACTGAGAAATAACATCATTCAACAATGCCATGAATCAAATAGATCTAACAGATATCTACAAAACTTTTCACCAAAACACAAAGGAATATACCTTCTTCTCTGAACCCCATAGAACCTTCTCCAAATTTGATCACATAGTAGGTCACAAAGCAAACTTCAACAGATACAAGAGGAATGAAATAATACCTTGTATCATATCAGAGCACTATGATCTTAGGCTGCACTTCAACAACAAAGAAATAACAAAAAGCCTACACATACATGGAAACTAAACAACTCTCTACTTAATGACACTTGGGTTGTGAAAGAAATAAAGAAAGAAATTAAAGGCTTCCTGTAATTCAATGAAAATGAAGGAAGAGCATACCCAAATTTGTGGGACACATCGAAAGCAGTGCTAAGAGGAAAATTCATAGCACTAAGTGCCTTTATAAAGAAATTGGAAACATCCCACATAATCAACTTAATGACTCAGCAGGAAGCCCAAGAAAAAAAAGAAGCAGAAACACCCAATAGAAGTAGATGTCTGGAAATAATCAAATTCAGGGCTGAAATTAATAAATTAGAAACAAAGAAAACAATCCAAAGAATCAACAAAACCAAGAGCTGGTTCTCTGGGAAAATCAACAAGATAGACAAACCATTAGCCAAACTAACTAAAAGGCAGAGAGACACTATCCAAATCAGTAAAATCAAAAATGAAAAGGGAGACATAACAACAGACACTGAAGAAATACAAAGAATCATAAGATCCTACTTTGAAGGCATATATGCCACAAAATTTGAAAATCTAAGGAAAATGATTATTTTCTTGATCGATTCCACTTGTCAAAATTGAGTGAAGAACAGATAAACAAGCAAAATAGTCCCATTTCCCCTACAGAAATAGAAACAATCATTGATAGTCTCCCAACCAAAAAAAAGCCCAGGGCCAGATGGTTTTACTGCAGATTTTTACCTGACTGTCAAGGATGAACTAATACCAATATTCTTCAAGCTACTCCAAAAGATAGAAATGGATGGAACATTACCAAATTCATTCTATGAGGCCATAGTCACATTGATACCTAAACCTCCCAAAGACCTAACAAAGAAAGAGAATTTCAGACCAATTTCTCTTATGAACATTGATGCAAAAATACTCAATAAAATACTTGCAAAACAAATACAAGAACAGATCAAAGATATCATTCACCATGACCAGGTAGGCTTCAGGCCTGCCATGATGTTTTAATATGTTTAATATGAAAATCCATCAATGTAATCCACCATATAAACAAACTGAAAATAAAAAACCACATGATCATCTCCTTAGATGCAGAGAAAGCATTTGATAAAATCCAACACCCATTCATGTTTAAAGTTTTGGAGAGATCGGGAAAACAAGGCACATACCTCAACATAATAAAGGCTATATATAGCAAGCCATAGCCAAAATCAAATTAAATAGTGAGATACCCAAGGAAATTCCTCTAAAATCAGAAACAAGGCAAGGTTGCCCACTCTCTTCATATCTCTTCAATATAGTACTGGAAGTTCTAGGCAATAAGACAACAAAAGGATCAAGGGTATCCAAATGGGAAAGGAGGAAGTCAAATTATCCCTATTTGCGGATGATATGATAGTGTACATAAGTGATCCCCAAAATTCCACCAGAGAACTACTACAGCTGATAAACACCTTCAGCAAATTGGCTGGATACAAAATTAACACAAAAAAGTCAGGAGCCTTCCTATATACAAATGATAAACATGCAGAGGAAGAAATTAGGAAAACTACACCCTTCGCATTAGCCACAAGCAATATAAAATATCTAGGAGTTACTCTAACTATGCAAGTGAAGGACTTGTTTGAAAAAAATTTCAAAACTCTCAAGAAAAAAATTGAAGATTACATCAGAAGATGAAATGATCTTCCCTGCTCATGGATTGGGTGAATTAACATAATAAAAATGGCCATCCTACCAAAAGCAATTTACAGATTCAATGCAATCCCTATCAAAATACCTATACAATATTTTAAAGACATTGAAAGTTCAATTCTCAACTTCATATGGAAAAACAAAAAACCCAGAATAGCTAAAACAATCCTGTACAATAAAAGATCCTCCAGAAGAATCTCCATACCTGATCTCAAACTGTACTATAAAGCAACAGTAATTAAAACAGCATGGTACTGGCACAGCAATAGGCTGGTTGATTAGTGGAATCGAATTGAAGACCCACATATGAGTCCACACACATATGGTCACTTGATTTTTGACAAAGAAGCCAAATCTATTCAGTGGAAAAAGGATAGCATCTTCAACAAATAGTGCTGGTTTAACTGAATGTCTATGTGTAAAAAAAAAAATGCAATTGGACCCATATTTGTCACCATGCACAAAACTCAAATCCAAGTGGATCAAAGACCTCAACATAAAACCAGAGACACTAACTCAGGTAGAAGAAAAAGTGAGCAAGAGCCTGGAACACATTGACAAAGGAGACAACTTCCTGACCAAATACCAACAGCCCAGGCCTTATGGTCAACAATTAATAAATGGGACCTCATGAGGCTGAGAAGCTTCTGTAAGGCATGAGACATTGTCAACAGAACAAAGCAATAGACTATAGACTAGTAAACAATTTTCACCAACTCTCCATCTGGCAAAGGTCTAACACCCAAAATATATAAAGAACTCAAGAAATGAAACACCACCAACCCAAATAACCCAATTGAGAAATGGGGCTCAGAACTAAACAGAGAATTCTCAACAGAAGAATATCAAATGGCTGAGAAACATTTAAAGAAATGTTTAACCTCCTTCGTCATCAGGGAAATGCAAATCAAAACAACTCTGAGATTCCATCTTACACCCATCAGAATGCCTAACATCAAAAATTCAAGTGATACCACATGCTAGTGAGGATGTGGAGAGAGAGGAACACTCCTTCATTGCTGGTAGGAATGCAAATTAGTACAGCTACCTTGGAAATCTATCTGGCGCTTTCTCAGAAAACTAGGAATAGGGCTTCCTCAATACCCAGCTTTTCCACTCCTTGGAATATACCCAGAAGATACTACAGTACACAATAAGAATGTTTGCTCAGCCATGTTAATAGCAGCCTTATTCATAATAGCCAGGACCTAGAAACATCCTAAGTGTCCCTCGATAGAAGAATGCATAAAGAAACTGTGGTACATTTACACTATGGAATACTACTCAGCTATGAAAAACAAGGAATTCCCGAAATTTGTGGGCAAATCGATTGAACTGGAAATTATCATAATGAGTAAGTTAATCCCGAAGAGTCAAATGGTATATACTCACTTATATCTGGACACTAGCCCAAGGGATATGTCTCATAAAAGTCTTCACTTACCAGGAAAGAGGGACAGAGGGAAGGACATCCTATTGGGACTCTAGGTGAGAGAAGCATGGGAGAATGGGGAAATAGAAGGATCCAGAGGGTCCTAGAAACCTTCAAGAAGAACATTATGATGGGCATATCTGGGCCCAGGGGTCCTGCTTAAACTATGATACCAGCCAAGGATAATAGGTTCAGTAAACTTCGAACCCATACCCAGATCTTGCCAATGGACAGGACGTTCTCCACAGCTGAGTGGAGATTGGGGTCTGACTTTCACACAAACTCTGGTGCCCCATAATTGACCACTTCCCCTGGAGGGGGCAGCCTGTTGGCACTGAGAAGAAGGAAAGCAGGCTACCAAGAAGAGACTTGATACCCTATGAGCGTATACAGGGGGAGGAAGTCTCCCTCAGTCACAGTCATAGGGGAGGGGAGTAAGGGGAAAATGAGAGGGAGAGAAAAATGGGAGGATACAAGGCATGGGATAACAATTGAGATGTAATATAAATAAATTAATAAAATATATTTTTTTAAATGTTCTTAGAGAGAACCACTTGAGGGAAGGCTTTGGTGCTCTGGGCTCCAGCTGAGGTTCTGGGTTCTAGTTGCTCCAGTGTCCAGCAGAAGAAATCCTGCTGATTACACCAGGAGAAGCATTCCTCAGAACTGATAGCCTTACAGTTTCATTATTGTATTCTTTAATCCTCATTTCCTATTGTTTAGGTTAGTTGGATTATAAGTGAGGTACTCTCAGGTAATAAGTTCATAATAAAATATATTTGTTAAGAAAATCGAGCCTACAATCCTGTGCTGAAATTTTTACCTACACCAAAAGAAGTAACCAACACACACTAACCATTACCATTCATCCTTATGATGTACCTCAAAAGGATTTACTAAATTTCCTACCCCACAGAAGAGACTGAACAATGAAGGTCCATGAGGTCTTAAAAAAATACTAATTATCTCTTTTAAATGTTGTCAAAGCCATATGGAGTTGAAATATTATCCTCTCTTCCATTTTAGAGATAGGGAAACTGATCAAACTGAGGACACATACTTAATTATCAGCTTGGGGGATATTGTAGGGGCTGGGGAGAAGATTCTAGCATGTATTATTTTATGTGGGACATATATATATATATTTATGCATATATATGCACATACACATGCACTCCCATGCACATTATATACACACATGCATACACATGAGCACATACCCACATGATATAGATGAGTGTTAGCGAAGGAAGGCAGTTAAAATGCTATGCATGTATACAGTAGGTCAGCACTAGCTTCTGATATGGTGTTACCAGATGGCAACGTGAGACTTGGGCTCAATAGGCTCTCAAGATCCTCACAGTCCTAGCCAGAGAGAGGATGGTGAAAAATAACTCACCAACTCTGGAACAACTCCTGCACTTTCACCCAGTCAACTCCTCCTCTCCCAACACTCAGCTCCACTCTATAATGAAAAGAAAATAATATGTGTTTTGCCTAAAAAAACAACTTCAATTTAAAACTGCATCCCAGGGGCTAGGAAGATGGGTCAGTGGTGACACATACATATCATACTGTTCTTGCAAAGGCTGAGAGTTCGGTTCTGAGCACCCACTTCAAGCAGTTCACAACCACCTGTAACTCCAGCTCCTGGGAATCCAATACTCTTTTCAGGCTTCTTTGGGGACTAAACTCACCTGCACACAGACATACTTGCACATGTGTAACTAGACATACAAATAAATATCAACAAAATAAAACTTCAAACTCAGGAGCTGTATTCCAGGGCTCAAACTTTAATAGAAGTCTGAGGGGCAGTTTAACTCTGTACACAATCTGGTGTTGTCAGAAGAATAGTTCGTTGCTTTACTTCTGAGACATTGGATCTTGTATATTCCAATCTGCTCTCTGTTGCAGTTAACAGATTAATTCATCTGCAAACTATAGTAATCACACTGTTAAGAATCAGAATTTTTTATTTATAAATATAATCAGGTTTTCAAGAATGTATGTCTTTCTGGGTTGATCAGGAAGTTTTAAAGTGTTCAGACTGCACAGCAACTATGTGCTGAAAATATACTGTTTTTGTTCTCTTTTATTGAGTATTTTATGCAAACCAGGCTTCTCAGTTGACACTATTGATACACTGCTCAGAGCTTATTAATAGCTTATGCCCAGATGTGTCTAAATCTCACTGGGCAATTCCAGCACATGATAGAGCCAGATATACAGAACTTAGCCCTAAGAGAACTTTCTTCCTGTTCTAATTTAGAATATGCATTGACTTAACATTTTAAAATGTACTGGAGGATAAATAAATAAAAAGATTTTCAATTTCTACTTCTCTATGGTGGCTGAAATACCACTTTGCACACCATAAAGAAGTTATTAGACTTTATTCATAGATAACCCAAATGTACCAAGCAAGCAGTAAAAACAGAAGCATGCATTCCGCAAACTGAGGATGATTCAGCCTCTAAGAAGCTGCCCAGTACTAAGGGCTTATGGGCATCCCAAGCTCCCACTATCCAATGTTGCCCAGGGCTGGAGGCGGGTGGTACCCTAAATGACCTGTCATCAAGAAGGACAAAGCCAAGGCAGAGGAAGTCTGTGGTGCCCTAGCTGTCCCTCCTCAGCACGGAAAGTAGAGGTGAACAAAAGATGAAATTGAGCAGAAGTACTAAAGTAAAAAGTGACTTGGCCTTTTTCTTTTTTATGATGCTTCAACTCCCAATGCCTACCTGCAACCCCCGTTTTCCAGGGCCTTGGACAAACTAAAAAACCAGTGCCAAGTAGCTAGCAATTCATCCTAGACCCTAAGACCCAATGACCTCTACTCATTATATGAGAAGCTTCCCCAAAAAGTGCCATGGTTGACCTCACGAGGAATTTGCTCAAACATGAGTTTGCAAGAACTGTCCCAGCAGAGAGGTTTTAATGAAAGGATGTTTCAGCCATCATTGGAAAAACACCACATGTAAAGTCCACTAAAACCATCAAATTCACTTTCTCTCATCCCCCTTTACCTTGGACCTCACCTTCATGTAATACTCAAGCAGCAATTTTCCATAACGGTCTTTTCTAGGCCCCACCCCTCTTTATTTTAAAACTAAAGAAGTAGACTATCTCTGGATGGAACACTGACTCAGTTTACTTCTGTCATTGCCTCTTACTGGCACAAACTCTGTCATCAACAAGCTTGTCTTGTGTGCACAGGACCAACAACAGGATGTATTTGTCAGAATCTATTTTTTTAAAGACAAATTGGAATGGGAAGTTTCAGAGCTCTGAGAAATTCCAGATCTGGGCTATATGGGGAGATCTCTGTATACCTGCATTACTGATTGTTTCTCTGGGGCTGGAGATGAGGCCTATTCTTCCTAAGGCTGAGCTCTCTGCCAGACAGAAGCAAGCTTCCAGGTGTCTTTTGGGACACCTGTGAAGATGTTGTCAGGCTAAGTTCACCTTCTACTCATTCTCTTACACTTGATTTACTGTTAACATTTCAACACAAGGAGAATATGTGAGAACGACATCATTGGAATCCTTGCCTTAGAACCATGAAAATGAAGAATAGAGTGTTTTTCCAGATGATGCAACTTTCCAGCTTGTAAACATGGATGAGCACAGACACACTCATCTTAGCCTCTGCAAAAAAAGCACTTAGAAATGACTTCTAAGGGCTTTACAGACTAATTTATAATTCAATTATGTAACAAATGAGAGAGGAAGAGAGAGAGAGAGAGAGAGAGAGAGAGAGAGAGAGAGAGAGAATGCCAGTGCTATAGGAAGCTAAGCTGTATCCTTGACACAATACTTACTGAGCATTTGACATTTGTACTAAGCACAGTGGTAAATACTAAATACTATTCCTAGGTATTTAGTTCTTACAGTTTAGCTTCTGAGATGAGCCCAACTATGACCCCTGTTTTACAGATACAGAATAGAAGTATACTACTAATTAGGCATAAGTTTTGCAGCTCATACATTAGCAAAGCCAAGACTTAGGCCCACATTTTTCTGACCATGGAGCCTTGCAATGGTTAGATATAGCCTGCATATAATAGACTTTCATACACTATTGTGCTTTATGAACTCTGTTCCCATAGAACTTTGTTTATTTCCCTTGGGAAATGCCTCTGCCTGTAGAAAAAATGCTATGGGCAAGGTGTTTCCTCTGCACTTCTCAGTAACACAGCTTGGCACATGTATTCTTTCCCCTTTCAGCCATGAGACCTTCTATATCCTGAGCACTCCTGGTGACAGTGATGATGAGAAATACTTTGAATGTTCTTCATTATTTTTCTGTCCCTGCTTTGAACCCTGCACTCTCTAATAAAAGCTTCACAGAATTACAGTAAAGGCACGCTTGAACACATATGTAACCTTGAGTCCCATGTTTTTGCTAAACCTTGATTTCAAATTAAATTCCTTGGCAATAGTCATGGTGGGTTGTGGCAGTCATCTTTAATCATCAAAATGACATAATCTAGAATTATGTGTAGTTTCATTGAGTAACTTTTTTTCCCATTGAGTCTGTGGGGTATTACATTTTTTAAGATTTATTTTATTTTTACTATTATGTATATACATATTTGTTTGTGAATGAGGATGTATGCTTGATGCAAGTGCCTGTGAAGGCCAGAGGTGTTGGATCTCCTGGAGTTGGGGCTATAGGAGAATGTGAGCTCCCCAAAATGATTCTGACAATCTAATTATTATCCTTTGCAAGCGTGGTCTGTGTTCTTAATTTCTGAGCCATCTCTTTAGTCCCTGTCTTAAATTAATTGATGTGGGAAAACATTGCCTATTATAGGTGATGCTACTCCCTAAGCAGAGAATTCTGAACTGTGTAAAAGAGAAAAAATCAAGCTGAGCACAAACAAGTGAGCAAATGAACATGAATGCATTCCTTTCTCTCCACTCTTAACTGTAGATGTGATATGACTCACTGTCTTGCCTTCCCAACAATGATAGGCTGTAACCTGAAATTATAAGATGAAATAAATCCCTTATTTTATCAAGCAACAGAAATGAAACTAGGACAAGCTTTAAAGCTGAAGCTTTAAGTTCATTGTGCATTGCTATTCTCCAAAAGGAAGGGAAAAAAAAGCTTGAATTGTGTATTCAGATATGACAACCCTAAGGGATGGGGAACAACAACCTAGCAACCAAGACTAAGTCTTTAACCATAACTGGAATATAGAAGAGGGCCATAGACATCTTCATGGAAGGCTTTAAAGTAAGCCCTAAGGTATATAAAACAAGAGGCTGGAGGGAAAAGTCTCCCACCCAGATGGAATGATGAATGCCAAGGCTCCAATGAGCTGAATCCCAGAGAACATCTGTGAGTTTTTTTATATGAACCTGACAGATGCAGTAAGAAAGTAAATAAAATGCAAGATTGTTTTGTTCATCACTTTTTCCACTATTCACAACAGGTCTCAAAAACACATAGGGGAAAAAGGAAACATTTCACTTGTGAAACACAAGTATAAAACATGCTTTGGATGTCCTTGAGGGTCTGAGGTTAGATAGTTTTCTGTTTGCAGTACAAGATTGTGAAATGTCAAGTTATTGAGGAAGAAACAAGGTCTGAAATTTACATTAAATAAGAAGTTATTTGAAGGACAAGCTGGCTCATATGGAGAGGAGGGCAGGGGTCAGATAAGAACAGGAGTCAGAGGAGGACAGATAAAGTCATGATTATAAATTACCCAGGCAAGAAAGAATGAAGATTTATTAGATATTGAGTGGAGGGAAGAACATGAATTGCCAAGAGTTATTCCCAGAGGAGAAGCTTTATTGTCCCTCCTTACTCCATCTTTCCTACCTCACCTGCTGAAATCAGAAAATCCTTATAAGGACTTAGATCCCCTAGATATAAATAGCACCTTGACAGAAGAAGACACAATCACTCAATCACAATAACACTTCATCTCTATGACTAAGCAGTAGGCAATCGCAGACAACTGCCTAGAAGTTCCCAAACATTTATTTATTTGGCAAGAAAGACCAAACATTCTGATTTGGGATTGAGCTTTTGTACTTTGGCTAAAGGCATTGTGGTCTAAAACACAGCCAAGATTTTCCTCTTCAAATTATCACCCAAGTAACTTTTCACAAGCCAATAGTGCTTGTTTCAACTTTCAGTCCTGGCTAGACCTCCACCCAGACATAGTCCAAGTCAGTGTATTGTTGATACTCCTTGCACAGGCCCTGTGGGACTGGTGGTGTACCTCCATGTTTCTGTAGTTAGGAGGGCCTTCACTGTATTTAGCTTAAAGGAAAGAATCTCAACAAAATATTCCACAGCAATTGTGTTAGTAGTAACAGGACTATGACTGAGTACTGGAGCTAAAAGGAACAAAACACTAAGAGTGTCCCTTCTGTCCTATTTCAGCCAGAACAGGGGGTCTGGCAGAATTTGATCTATCCTCATTCTGTAGGCTCACTATTAGTATTGCTCCTCCCTGTTGAGGGCAGGAGGAAGGAGACTGCATAAGTTCTCCAGAGTTCTCTGTTCCTGAAAGCAAATGTCTGCAGACATAGGAGGTGAGCATTTCTGGGTAGGAGTTATGGCCACACTTCTTTAATTATGATGCAAAAATACATTGGCATTGACAGGTCTGCGTATGCCCCTGGTTTAAGCTCAGTGATTTTTAGAGTGGCTGCCCAAAGGGTGATGTTGCATCATAGCTGAAGCCAACTAGCCAGCTTCCACTAACTCACGGTTCTCTGTTCTCAGTGCCACTAAGCCTCACCAACATCTGCCCACAAATATGGCATGCAGAATGGTCCACACAGGAAACCTTGTAGCTATGCCCATCCTCTCTCTTGGAACAGGTGTTCTATTTTGCCCAGATTTTCTGAAAATCAGACAAGGCTCACATCTAACCTTGCATAATGGTGCCCGTACTTGCTGACCACAGAGGCCACTTCCACAGCATGGAGACTCAGCGATCTTTGCTTTGGTTGAATTACAGGTCTCTTTAGAAGTAACTGTCTAACAGAATGACCAGCAATCTGCCTTCCCAGGACCACTTGGAATGTTTTCCTTCCACAGTGCAGCTAGGTGCTCTCTATGAGACTCAGGTGAGAAACTGGCCATGGCTGACAAAGTCTGGGCTGCCTCTTTCCCTCCTATGCTTCACATTGCCAGCTCAACCTCAGAATAATCCATGACACTGTGATCTTCTGTCAAGACTCTGGTGTCCTGTGATATAAATTGGCCACAAATGGTTTATATCTTATTTAACAGACTGGTGACCCATGTTAGAATGAGACCAGAAAGGGAGTTTTTTTTTTTTAAGTTATATAATTTTGACCATTTTCATTGCCTTTCTTTAAGCCCATTTGTCTATTTAAGACTATTTTTAACTGTTTTTTTTAAATACCAATGATAATGATAAGTTAAATAAAAAAAGGCTATGAGTTTTTTTCATAGTATACCACTTCTAAAAGATATCAGAGTAATTTGTATATCAAGGAGTAAGAAAGTGTACCTCTTTTTATTGAAATAATGCTTTAAAGATATAAGGGGACTACAGAAATGGTTCACCAATCAAAAGTGTATAATGTTCTTGGAGAAGATCTAAATTTCTTCCCCCATACCCATGCCAGGCAGCTCATGACTTCCTATAACTCTCACTGCAAAGAATCTGATGCCTTTGGACTCCATAAGTGCCTATACTCATGTACACATATGTCCTCCCACCTGCATACAAGCACACATATACATTTAAAACAAATAATGAAAGTAAGTCTTTAAATAAATACATAAACTAAAAGATGAAACCAGCATATATACGTCCAATAACTCTTCCTTAATTCTTACTTGTTTTTTCTCTCTTGGGGAAGAAGAAAACAAGAGATACCTCTAGCTTAGAGACAGGACTAGACACACACACACACTCATACACAGACATACACACACACACACACACACACACACACACACACAGAGCTCTCACCTACAAGGAAATAAGAGATTGCTGTGGAGCTAGATATGAATGACTCTTTTCTGGGAACATGGAATCAGTTTGGCCTGAAAAGTCATGCTCCTCTGTAAAAGTGGTACATGGAATTTTGTTAGTTACAGAGCAAAAAGAAGTAATCTTTGAAGGCATTGGTGGGGACAGGTAGGCAGGTTACAAAAAACCAAGAAAAACTTTTCTATATTTTTCAGAATTATCTAATGAAATTCTTAGCTTGTGGTCTGCTAAAAAGACATTTTTACGATTTTGATAGACAGAAGGACATTAGGTCAGACACAAGAGTGGGTAATGAATGACTTTTAAAGGGCCCAAAATAGCCCAGGATAATTTGACATTTACATTTTAAGACTGCACAATCACTAGTCATTTGGCCTTGTAGAATCATTAGCATGGGTGGTCTCCTTTCCTCCATCCTCCTCTTCTGAGAATATCAGTTCACCTTAACACCACTTTCCCAGAGCACTCAGCCAAATTCCATCTAATTACAGCTTAATGTGTGTACTCTGTGGATTTTACTTTTTCAATGAAGGAAGGGAAATTCATCCTCCTCCTACACACTGCTGTCAACTGTAAGCTCATCTTTATCTTTACCACTCCTTAAATGGAAGAAAAAGCAATCATGGAATATGTACTTCCTGCCATGCACTCTGAGAAACACAGTGGCCAATCATCTATCTCACTTTCTGTATGCACATATGAGATGTAAGCATTACTCTATGAATGGGAGAGTCTCGGTGTCTCTAAGGACAAATTTCTAGGTAGAGATTGGATGTGTAGACTGCTACCTCCTCTGCCTACAGAAGTCCAACAGGCAAGTCAAAGAGCAAGACATAGCCCACTGATCTGAAGGGATGGTTGAAATAGGGAGGAACTGCCTCTACAAGATAGTAGGTAACAATTGTGCAGGAACAGCCCAGTGCTGTCCCATCTATGGATATTTTTCCTTAATTCACAAAACTGTCACTTTTGAACTTATTTAAAGGTATACATTAAGTTAATATGCAGGCTCTTGAGTGAACTGGGGCATTTTCAAACAAAAAAAGGCCATATGCTGAAACCAGAGCTGACTATCTAGAAAGTACTAGAAGAACCAAAAACCAGTATGCTATCTCCAGCCTCTTTATGTCTCCTCTGACAGAGTGTATGATTGTAAAGTTTCTTGGGAATATCTCAGGGCACATTTGACTGTGTGCAGATTGGATCCACAGTGATTAGCTATGAACCTGCTGTACTATAGTAACCTAATGTGTTCACTCTGTGCCTCTTACAGTGCATATCAGCTTCACCTGTTCCAAAATGAGTTTGTGCAAAACAGCTGGGGAAACAAGGATTTCCAAGCTATGGTAATGATCCTTTACATGTCGCTTTGATTCTAGAAAGGCTCGGACTAGAACAGGCCTCCATTCTGCTGTTCAATGACTTGGCCCGTTATTAAGGAGAGCATCTCACCACTGCCCTCTCACACAATATACAATTTTTAACATTCTAAGACCTGAACTTCTGTGACCTATAGCCTCACCAGTGTTGACTAAGCTCCATGCATGTGCTAGGCTAAAACACTGGATTGGAATGGTAAATCACTGTTCTCTGTGAATCCTAGTCAAAGTAGATGTCAACCAAATAAATTAAGTATTTAGCCAGGTGAGCGAAAGCATGTGTATAACAAAACAGTATGATAATCTTAGTGTGAGTGTCCCTAGTTCCACTTGGGAGACAGAGGAAGAGACATTTGAACAAGACTTTGCATAATGAAAGCTAGGAATGTGATACTCTTTTTAGAATTCTCCATGTGTAGAACCCAGTATCTGGTTACTAAAGACATACCATTTACATTTTTGTTGTTCATGTTCGGTTTGTTTTCCTCTCAGCTTTCTTTATAAGTTTGTTTGGTTTAATTTCATTTTCCAGAGTAACACCTGCGAAAGTTATACCATTACCCTTGAGTTTAGTTGAGGTCAAATTAAAAACATTTCTCATCACTTTCCCCAGCTACTAAAATTTAGGGGAGAGAGAGAGAGAGAGACAGAGAGAGAGAGAGAGAGAGAGAGAGAGAGAGGGAGGGAGGGAGAGAGAGAGGTCATAAAGTGGTAACCCAATATATAATAAGAAGATTACTACATAAAATTTTTGAAGTATTTGAAAACTACAAAAGAAACATGAACTGGATTGACTAGAAGCCCATCAGAAATTAACGTTAAGTTTATTGACATGGAAATGACAATTGAATAGAGTCCGCAAATACTTAATTGAGACAAGATTTCACTATGCAGCTTGTACTGGCTGGAACTCACTGTGTAGACCAGGCTGGCTTCAAACTCAGATCCATCTGCCTCTGTCACCCAAGGGCTGAGGTTAAATGAGTGTGTCACATACCCAGTTGGAATCAGGAGATTTTTTTAAAGCAATTCATTTCATGTTATTGGACTAATGAGCAAATACTGCAGGTGGATTATGGTCATTTAGTGACTATGCCAGAAAGCCTATTTAAGTGTTAAGACTTTAACTGATACTTCCTAGAGGTAGGAGTATTTTGTGACACAACAAACCAACCTTCACCTGTATCTAAAACTATAAAAACGTGAGAAAGTATCTCCTATGCCTTTGGATTTATCATGCCACATACCTTAAAAATACTTACCATTGGTCATTTTGGTTTATACCTAGTGAAAAAAACTGATAAAAGAAACAAAAATAATCAAATGTTTTTAGCAGGAACTAAGTTTATTCTGTCACTGATATTTCCATTGTCATCAACTCAGGGAGTTCTCTTCAGAATGATCTCAAATTTGCATTAGTTATAGAAGAACCTTTTCCAGAAGCAAGTTCAGAATCACATGAACTTCAAGACTGTTATCAATAACATTCATGTCCAATTACATCTGTCTGAAAAGTCAAGAAAAAGAAAGAGATGGTTAGCGAATGAGCCTCATATACCTTAAGCTGTTTGATGCATTGTTTTGTTGGATGATGACTTAATGAGACCTGCATATCATGAAATTTATATGTTCATAAACTATATGTCATATGTACATACTTCATTATCATTCCTACTAATGGTACAACTTCGAGTGGGCTCACTGCCATCATTGGGTTATGCTTATGACACAGAACTAAACTCAGTGAGTCACCAAATATTTTTAGCAAAAAATGAAAGACAGGTTTGTGGGAATAAATTACCTCCTGCTTCAGAGTCTGGTGCTGTTCAGGTGGGTTCAAACCTTATTGCCGCTTTGGTTGCTTCTAGAAGTGAAAGGTATAGTAAAAAGTGTATTGTGCCTTGGTTTATTCTTTCACTGGTAATTAAAATACGCTGGATGGGGACTGGAGAAATACCTCAGTGGACAAATCAGCACAAGCCTGGGAGTCTGTGTTCAGTACTTTGATAACCTAAATCCATGAAAACAAACAAATAAACCAAATACAGGTGTAGTGACATGCAATTGTAATCTTAAAATTGGAGACATGGAAATGAAGCAATCCGCAACGCTTATGGGAGAGTCAGCCTAGCCAACTCAATAAGTTCTAGGTTCAGTGAGAGACCCTGTCTCAGAAAATAAGATAGAGGAAAACTGTGGTGGTTTGAAGAAAAATGGCCCCCATAGACTCAAACATTTGAATGTTTGGACATTAGGAAGTAATTAGGAGATTTGGTCTTGTTGGCAGAAGTAAGTCAATGGTTGAATTTTGAGGTTTCAAATTCTCTCTCTCTCTCTCTCTCTCTCTCTCTCTCTCTCTCTCTCTCTCTCCTCACCCTCCCTCTCTCCCTCCCTCCCTCCTTCTGTCCCTCCCTCCCTCCTTCCCTCCCTTTCTGTCCCTCTTCCTCTTTCCCTCTCTCCCTTGATGCCTGTGCATCTGAATGTAGAATTCTTTTTTTTTTAATTTTTTTTCCTCCTTTATTAATTTATTCTTGTTACATCTCAATGGTTATCCCATCCCTTGGAATGTAGAATTCTTGACTTCTCAAGGACCCTTTCTGCCACCATGTTCCCTACCATGATGATAATGAAATAAACCTCTGAACTTGTAATTCAGCCCCAATTAAATATTTTTTTAATAACACTTGCCCTGGTCATGGTGTCTCTTCATAGCATTAGAACATCAACTAAAACAACAATTCTCCAGGAAGGTGTGTGTGTGTCTGCGTGTGTGTATATGAATTCGACTTCTGTCCTCCAATGTGCATGTAAACACATTAGATGAGAAAATAAGTCACACTCACACTCCTTTCTTTTTCCAGACCTCCCCACCTCATTCTCTTCCGTGATTTCCAGGACATCAGAAGAACATAGACCAATTGATATAAAAGCGGCATGAGGTGGGGATGTAAGGCATGAGGTAGGAAGCTTCTATAATCCTCTCTTTAGTTAGCTAGTGAGATAAGGAAACACTTCATGCTTTTGGCAGGCAGAAATATAATTTATTAATGCATAATAGCCCTGAAATTGCACACATGTTGTGCAATGACTGTTCCAAACTGATGACTCAGTATTGATGGCAATTGATCAGGGACCATTAGTCAACATGATTTGGAAAGTAGGGTGCAGGAACTTTTCCAGTAAGCTCCTTGACAAAAGTATTCTATGTGATCTTCCTGGACCATTAAGTCTTTCTACAATATCCAATGCAGTCTGCTTATAACTGTTAATACCTGAGAGGAGGCTGAGAAGATATATGCCATGATCTGGAAGGGATATGAAGGGATACAAAGAATGATAGTATCATCCAGGTGCTGTCCTGCCTCTCCACTTCATCAGGCTGCAAAAAGAAGAAAGTACCAACAAACCACTCATACACATCATAAACTCCAGTCAAAGGAAAGAGAGATCCCGTTTTATGTAAGACCCAGAGGACTAGGACATCTGCTGTGAGACAGTCCCTTGTATGTATGACAAGGAAACTGCAGCTTGATGAAGACCTGCACAATACCAGTTGACATACCAACATGATTGAGGTCATAGAAGGGCTGTGACCAATAAATAGTATATGCATATGTGAAACTATCATGAAGAATTCTATTCATTTCTGTAATTATTAAAATAATTGTGCTAATTAAAATAATAGAAATAGAACGACTATTTTGCTTTTTGAGGCAAGATCCTTATAGGCTAGATTGGCCTCAAAATTAGGATTTTCTTGCTTCTTCCTCCCAAAGGCTGGCAATACAGGTATGACCCACCAGACCAGACCAAATACATATTTTATGGACCACCTGGTGTTTACCAAGCATACAGAGATAAATCAATACATCAGAAATATAATTTATTAATCATAACAGCCCTGAAATTGCTTTTTGAAAAAAGTGTGCATCGTTTTAAATTCCACCTATGTAATTCATACTTCACTAAGGAAACTACTTGGGGGCAGGAAACCAAAGAAGGCAAGAAGAGGAAGATATATAACTCAAATAGTTCATATTTATATTCTGCCTATGTTCATCTCTTCCAGCCCCATATACCCCATGCATCTGAAACAATGCTTCCCTCTTATTTGCCACTATCTTTTCTCCAGAAACTTTAATGTAAACTCTCACCAAGCTAATCTTAGACCTGTTCTCCTTTGTATGTTGTAGAAAATACAAAAAAAATCTAATAATCTTTATTAATAAATTAGCCTATAATTATACTATATATATATTATATATATACTATAAGCAGTATTATCTAACTGTTATCATAATCAATAAAGACACAGACATCCGTTGTATTTTAGAATAGCCTTATTTTACTTGAGACTGGGCAGATAGTAACCCTCTAAACATTCTTAGGTTTAGAGATGGGGCTGAAAAGAAAGAAGAGAGAATACAGAAATACATAGCAATGATAGGACAAAAAATAGATTAGTGAATTTACTCCTCAACTTAAGGCCTTAACTGTTACTCACAAGGTTATTTTTAATTCACTGGTATAGAATTTTGTATACAGTTGCAAAATAAGTTTAATTTTGATATTCTAATATGTGGTATTATACCCATACAACTCAATTATAATACAAGGTTTACTTCCAATACTTTGAAAGTTCTATTGCAGGTTGTTTAAAATAAGTAAGTTACACAAATTAATTATTAGTTGATCAAATCATGGTCATATCAATTACTAGTTTATTTTTATCATAAGAATATACATCCTAGGTGTAACAGATAGATATGATTCTAGAGAAAGAAAAGGTAAAATAGTTAGATAAGGTTTTCAAAAACCTCAGAGACATATAGAATATGGCATTTAAAGATATCTTTATTATTTCAAAGATACACCCATCCTAGCTCAAGGAAAATGATGAGCATCAAAGAACCTCCTTATGAAGATGGTTTCAAATGTGGCAAACCAACCATTGGGCAAAATGTACTCATTTCTGCCACAGACAGAATTCTGCCTAAAAATGGGCAAGTTTAGTTACAGGCAGAGTTGACCACTGAACTCTGCCAAGGCAGGGTAAGCAAGTCCTCAATAGTTGCTGCCTCACAAATATGTCTGTCATATATATTGGGCCAGAAGATTGAAGATGATGCTCCAGCATTATGGAGAGGTATGGGTGATTGTTCAGCCAGCAAATTGTCTTCATCATCTTCTCATTTTGGAAGCTGCCAATCTGCACTCCCTGTATACTCAGGTAATTAATTTTATTCCTTTTCAATTCTCTGATGGGGTTGAAGACCAGATGGTTTAGTTTTACAATTAAGCTCAGTTTTTTAGGGGTTAAGATGTTTTTAGGTCTAGAAAGGTGGTTTAAGTTTATAGAGATGAGATATAGTAGGTATTGATTTATATTCAGAATTTTAGACACACCAACATAGGAAAGATGTTTTCTTCAAGACTGACAAGTATAAATAGCCAAAATACTATAAATGTAACATTTATATAATTTCTGATTGTTTCCTGGTTCTTCTTGATGTAGGTAATTTATTGTATATATGTGTATAAATATAAATATATATGAAAATTTAAAATTAAGAAATAAACAAAAATTTTTAAAAGTAAGTAGAGCAAGGTTTCCACAACAAGGACAGGTGTACTTGAATGTGCCCTTCTGGGCAGCAAATAGATGTTGGGGAGCCAGTAATTAGCATCAGAATACATTGCACCAGACCAAGCCCCAGCACTTGTATACCAATGATCCACTTTGGACTGAATAATCAGGATGCTCTCAATGCTTCCCTTTCTAAATTGTAGGCACTGTTCCTAACTAACACGGTGACAAGCCAGCCAGAGCTCTAATGCCCCTGCTACCCTAAGACTATTACCAGATTAGTGTTGCTAGGCTTAGGTCTTCAAAGTCTTTCCTGAAAGCCCATTAAGAGTCAGAGTCCAAATTTTCTTGTTGTGTGCTGGAGCATCTTCTGGATATATTCAAGGAGTGGAATAGCTGGGTCTTGAGGATGCCCCATTCCCATTTTTCTGAGATAGCACCAGATAGATTTCCAAAGTGGTTGTACTAGTTTGCATTCCCACCAGCAATGAAGGAGTGTTCCTCTCTCCCCACATCCTCGCCAGCATGTGCCTCACCTTTGACCATGTCCCCTGGAGGGGGAGACCTGATGGCACTCAGAGGAAGGACAGCAGGTTACCAAGAGGAGACTTGATACCCTATGAACATATAGAGGGGGAGGTAATCCCCCTCAGGAACAGTCATAGGGGATGGGAGTAAGGGGAAAATGGGAGGGAGGGAAGAACGGGAGGATACAAGGGAGGGGATAACCATTGAGATGTAACAAGAATAAATTAATAAAAAAAAAAGAGTCAGAGTCTAAAGTCGATGTAAAAGCAAAGGAATTTTTAATTAAGATGATGTGTCAGGGTCCACCAAGCTCAGAAGAGTTGAGGACCTCGGGTAGCCAAAGCAGTGGGTTTAAATATCCTTGACAGAAGCATAATTCAGCAACAGCAATTAGTACAAACCTAACTGGCTAACAAAATTAACCTCTAAGGGGATTGGGTAGATTGAATGGAGTACGGGAAGGAGTGCGGGAGCAGCCTAGAGGGGAGGGGGGCAGCCCGGAGGCAGTTGGCCTTAGCATGTTAGGGTGAAATAGGGGTGGGCATAAAGGTGTGGTTATTCTAGGAACTATCTTGAGCTAGTGGGTTCTGAGTAGGGTGGGGTAGAAGCAATAGGGTGCAGCAGTGGAAATTTTTCTTAACTTGTCCTATTTGGCTACTTTCAGAAGCAAACATATAAGTAATATTGCTGAGCGTTAGCTAACTTAAGCTAATTGGATTCTTCAGTGTCTGGAGGAATTTAGGGAAATCTAGCTCAAGCTAGTCTCTATAATTAGCATCCAGTCAGCTTTGCTGTTGATGCAAGTAGGACCTAAGGTCCAAGTTGAAAAGTGTGACTCTTCCCATTCTTAGTTCTGCCTTCAGCATCCCAGCTCTGACCTATGCATTTGCTTTCGTACTCTGCTGTGAGAGTCCCACACTCATTAGTTACTGTTTGGCTCCAGTCCTGCCAGCTGTCTTCATAGAAGATTATGGCAGACTTCTCAGAGACAACAGCTCCTGTCCTCCCTCACCACTTGCAAGTTAGCTGCCTTTCTCCTTACTATAAACCCATCTCATCTCTATTAGATCTGCTAATTCCTACCTTCTGAAGCAGTGGGTCAGAAATCCTCAGTTCAAAAGAAAGAAAAATGACAGCAATAAAAGGCTGCAGAATGTTTAATGACCAAAACTTAACTCAAAATCAAATACATAATGCATCTGAAGTATTCCTGGTGTCACACCCCTGGGCTTCATGACAAAACCTAGTTTCTGAGCATGCCTGTGCTCAGTGACCTGAACATGCTATCACACCACTCAGTGCCAGCACAGCCTGCTTGAGACACCTTAGCTCAGAATCAAGAACTGTTATGTGCTATGATTTTTAGTGTTTTTACTCTACACCACGCTTTCTGCTATTATAAAAATATAATGTTTAATTACAGAGAGAAAAGATTTAATATTTACCTGAATCTCTCCTCAATATGTTACTATGACATTGAGTTGTATTAGTTAGTCTTAAAATTGCTGTTTGAAATGTTGGGTTGAATTTTGGTGTAAAAAATGTTAACTTAATTTTGTCTTAGATGATGAAAGAACTTCTAACGTGCCCATAAACACACTTCTGCCATTTTGTACTGTGAAGTGATGTTCTTAACATTAACAATTATATGATCAAAATATTGACCAACTGTTGGCTCTGTTTCTTAACAATTAGACTTTATTATACATCCCAACTATCCTATACAGATAGGAAAAAAGGTTAAAGGGAATCAAGAATAAACCTTCCAGGTATCAGTTACACAGGACAGATCCCTAGGTGTCTCTTGGCCTGTACACTAATCCTCTCCCTAATCTGGACCCGCATCCTCGTGGTCTGAACTGGCATCCTTCTTCTCTCCTCTCTGCCTGTGTCTCTCTAGGGCACAATCACTGGTCTCTCCTCCTGTTCCCTCCTCCCATCGATGTTTGATTAGAAACACGGGAGCCAGGCTGGAGTCCCAGGTCTGTTTCCTGAATTCCTGACCCAGGATGGCTCCTCTCAGTCTACCCTAATGTCAGTCTCAGTAGGGTATCCATGTTGTTTCCAAGGGGCAAAGCTTGGAGCAAAACCTACCATCCTTCCACAATCAACTCTGAGAACTGTTGAAGATGCCCTCTGTCCTGCAGTGTAAGATTTTCATCAGAGATTCGGTGCTTTCTGTACAAGTTTTTAAACCTAATAAAGACAAAAATACAAAATGACAATTTCTATTTTTCCAACTGTTCATGATGACACTAGATAGCCACAGGATAAGAAAGTTAAAAATTAGGACATCACTTAGAAATTCAACTCTTCTTGGACATATAAAAAAAATGCCAAAAATCCATTCTATAGAACTGGGCTTTGTTAGGCTCTAATACGGGAAATATAAATAAGGGAGGAATCAGCAAATTCAGCCAACTGAATGAATCTGTGGAAGCCATCAGTAGGGTCACACATTTGCCTACACAGGGATGGAGTTCTGGGCTGGCAGAACATCTATGTCGTCAGGGGTTACCTAGGTTTGATCTCCTCAACATCACAATGAGAAAAGCCAAAAAGAAGGAAGAGAAGGAGAAATAAAGGAAGGGAGTGAGGGAGGGGGAAAGAGGGAAGAAGTAAGAAAGAGAAAGATCAAGAGGCTTCACTTGATAATTTTACCCTTCTACAAGTTTAAAATGTAACTGCAAAAGAGATAGGTTTCATAGGCACTAGGAGTGTTTATTTGTATGCCTGTCACTGTATTTGTCCTGGCAAGAGAATGGGTGGCTCACAATATGTCTAGCAATTAATGATGTCACTCACAAACTTGAATCAGGGACTTTTCCCCACCAGCTTTTTGATTGAGACATTCCTCCAGAAGGGAAAGAACAAGGCTGTGAAAGGAAATAAATGAGATAGGTCCCCATGCACACGTGCTCTAGGCTGACATCAGGCCTGACACCAACACACAGACCAGATGGCCATTTTAAAATTGTTCTTGGGCATCTCCTGAGCTCTGCCACAGCTAGTCCAAGGCTGCTGCCAGCAATTTTGTTCCTCCTTCCCTGCATTCTTACCCCCACGATCAACTCCTCAAGGGCAAGGAACACTCACTTATGTTTTTTCCTGTATCCATATGGTGCAAGGGTGGGTCAAGAATTTTGGGCCAGAAGCTGAAGAATGTTTTACCTCATGCCCCACAGACCCTCTCCATACATAGAACCTCTTGCAGAATCACAAAAGAGGACATTCAGGAGTAGCTTTTGGAAAGATCTCACTTTTCCTACTGGATTTTCCACTCTTCAGGCTTTGGAGAGACACTATAACCCAGATACTCTGGATGAAACATTCTAAAAGTAGAAGGAAAATGGAGTCGCCAAAGCATTGACTGTTGATCTGCTGGGATGCATCTTCCTAGGAAGGCCTCACCAGACTTAGGACCTGTTCTCCTATCAGCCATACGGTGGACATCTATTTGGGAAATGACATTGGTCAGGCCCTACTCGATGACTGTTCCACCACAGGTTAGTCCACTGATTCTGAGGATAGTGCATGTCTAGATATGGCTCTTACTCTGCCATGCAGGCCTGGTACTGTAGTGGTCATTTCTAATATTGATTTATTTGTTTCTGAAAGAAAATTCAAGGCCACTTGGATACTTAGCAAGTTTAATAGCAGCCTGAGGTACAAGACACCCTATACTGTAGGATTAGATTTTTCAAAAGCCTACTTTGTTTAGGGTTCTTGAATGTTTCTAACTCCATTCCAACCCACCAACCAGAGGTAGAAGAGAACGAAGGTTAATAGGGGTAGGGAATATGGACCTTTTTAAATATAGTCTGGGAAGCCATGCCAAACTCTGCCACGTCAGAAATCCCGTGCTTAGGTTGCACGCTGTGACCTTCAAGCTGCTGATCTCTGCTGGAGGAGGTCTTTGTATTCCAGGCCATCCTTGGACTATTTACCTTTGAAAGAAGTAGGGAAATCCCTACTGAGAAACACCTAGAGGGTTAAGGAAGTTCCTACAGAGAGCTATTCAGGCTATTGTGTTCTTCTTGCCTTTGGAGCTAGGGAGAGAGGGATCAGAATAGATCCTATTGACCTTACTCTATAATGTCTTACTCATCCACATTAAAGAGAACCCTTGATCAGAAATTTCCTGACTTGATTCAGTATTTCTTACCTCTCTGTATCCTACTTTCAATCCCACTCCCTCTTTCAGGTGAACCCTGATTCAATTTTTCCCGCAGTCTGGGACCTGACAATATAGTTCCTTAAGACAATTCTAGTCTGTGTTTTCAGTATACCAGCAGCCCAGTCAGATAGCAAACACCAAACAGCAACCTGAATCAGTAGCAGTGGCACAATCCAACAGAAACAGCAAAACTCCACATAATTGGCACAAGTCAGCAAAATCAGCAATGCCAAAGTTCTCTGGGGTGTTTCTCTCTGTGAAGGGAAGGGTAGTAAAATGAAGATCAGTGAAGCAACGTGAACCATTGCAAAACATAGGATACAAAAACGTTCTCACTGTCTGTGGGCCACTGGTATTCTCTTCACAGAGTCTACTCACAGACATTTCTAGCTGGCCAAAACCACTCCCCTTGCATGAGACAGCTTCCAGCAAAATATCGCATGACACAAATGAGTTTTTAAAGAAACCAGAAACTTCCATTTCACCATACCACCTGACACATACACACACACAAAATACATGTCTTTTCCTAGCTGGGTCATCTCCCTCCTCCCCAAAAGTCTTTTTTGTTTTGTTTTGTTTTGTTTTGTTTTGTTTTGGAGAAAGGATTTCTCTGTGTAGCCTTGGCTTTCCTAGACTCACTATGTAGACCATGCTGGCCTTGAACTCACAGAGATTCACCTGCCTATGTCTCCCTGAGTGTTGGGATTAAAAGTGTGCACACCACTGCACAGCTCCCAAGAAGACTTAATACCTAATTTATTCCTTCCCCTAGCAATGAATAGTGTCCAAACCTATGGAACAGTTTACACTGGACAACTGTTCAGTTTCTCTCATTTCCTCTGGTTGACTACAAACAAATTTTCCAGTGTCTTTTCTTGATTCTTCATGATTTATCATCATCACTCTCTGGTTTACAAATGCTCACCACAACACAAGGTACAAGGACTACCTTAGCAAAAAGATCAAGCTCTACTGTCTCACCTTCTCCTGTCCTTACCTGAACCCCAGCCTGACTTCTGCTTCCAACTTGAACATCTGTAAAGAGTAAATATACCTATCTGCATAGAAAAACATGAGAGCCATAGTGCATTTAAGTGTACACACAGTCTCATGTGCATGGCCTTTTCCATAAGCTGACTACACTTCATTTTCTGCAACATATTATTTTCACTAAGATCCTTCCCTCTGCCACTCTCATGAAAATATTTTAATTTGTGTTTTCTGATTTTGAGACAGGATCTCATATATTCCAGTCTGGCTTGAACTCCTTATAGACTCAAAGAAGACTTTGAACTCTAGGTTTTCCTACTTCCTCTTCCCAAGTGCTGAGATTAAAGGTATACTCTAGCACATCTATCTTCACAAATTTTATTTTTAGTGTCTTCATAATAAGTAGTCTCCCAGTTCATTATGCAGCTACACTGTGGTCTGTCCTGCAGTTGGTTGTTGTTGCTGTTATTGCTGTTCTTTTCTTTTGCTCTGGAGTCTGTATGTATAATAATTTACTTCTGATGTGGGTTTTGCTGGTTATTATTTGTGGGAATTTGAGGAGTTTTGGGAGTTGTTTGCTTAGCTTGTTTTTTTTGTTGTTGTTGTTTGATTGTTTGTTTCTTCTACTTATTGGCTGATTGATTGATTTTAAGATGAGGTTTAATTCTGTAGTTCAGGCTTGCCTTGAACTTACGGTAATCCTGTCTCAGGCTCCGGAGTGCTGGATTTTAAGGGCAAGTAGAAAGACACACAATACAGAGAGCACAGCCTCAAGCACACAGGCCGCAGAAAAATTCTGACTATGAAGGGAGCCTTGTATGATGGCATCTTTACAAATTTAAAAATAGAAATGCATTTGACTCATGTTACCCTTTGATAGAAAGTTCCCAGAGGGACATACCTGGCTTTGCTTCTGAATTTCCTTAAGGACAGTTTCCATTGCAGCAGATGACTTCTCCCCTTCTTTCCATCTGGGTTGCTGTTGCCTCCCTTTCCATATTGATTCATGTTGGGAATGATCTCTCCCTGATGACCTGGCAGAGTGACTCCCATTTTTCCTAATGGCCTCTTTGCTGTTCCTGCTCCACTTTCACCAGTATGTTTCACCACAAACACCAGTATGTTTTCCAAGAATGGCACTGTCCACTGCTCATAATGCCCCCACCCCATGGCACTCTTGGTTTTGCTTTTACAAGCTACATGCCGTCTTTGACCATGTATCTCTCAAGGATCTCTCCAACTTTAGTCTTCCAATGAGGAACTTTGATCTTGCTAGACAGCTATGATGTCAGTGACCTCATAAGCTACAATTTTCTCTCTATATGCATCTACCTGACCCTGTCAACCCAGCTCAATATCTCTATATTCCAGGAATCACCATATTCCAGATAAAAGTAAGTCATATTACCTGGAGTAACTAAGCGTCAAGAAAGAATCTAGATAAAAGCCATAAAGAGATTCTCACTATGCACTGGTCCTATTTACACAGATCTCCTATAATAAGAGCATTCTTCTCTAACCATAGAGGCAAGAGACAGATTTAATCATAGTAATAAATGGGGTGTAGTTCCTCTTCAGATTGCTGCTGTCTAGCTTGAAAATCTCACTTGAAATCTGGATTTTTAAAAAACAAGATCTTGCTATATCACTGTGAACTCATGATCCTCCTGCCTCTACTCCCTAGATGCTGGGGTTGCAGGTATGCACCACAACAACTAGTTTAGGATCTTTTAAAAAGATTTATTTAAATTATGTGTACATGTATGTTTCTATATGGAGGCATTTTCATGTGATTGCAGGTACCTGCAGAGGCCAGAGGTGTCAGATAGCCCTGGAGAGGGAGTTATATGTGGTTGTAACCAATGTGGGTGATGGGAAATGAATTTCAGTTCTATGCAAAGCAGATGATTCTGTTTTCAGATCTTGACATTTGCCAGGACCTCCTTCCTACACAGCATTTGGAACACACCAGGCCAAAAGACATGGACATCTTTCAATACAGAGAGCAACATTCATAGGATTTCCCACTTGTGTGGGGGCATGAATTAAATACAAAGTGCCTCTTGGGCACCTGTGTTACTGCTGCACAGCAAGTCATGACTTCACCAAAATCCATAACTCTCCAAGAACAAGATGTCGGTTGTGGAGGCAAAGACTCCATCTGTGAAGCTCCTGACTCACTAAGAAACCCATCCCCTTTCTTAAAGACCCAACAGCTTTTTTCCTCCTGAGTTAGAGCAGCCTTATTCAGATACAGCCTAAAGGCTGAATGGATCCTGTTGTTTAAATGAAGCCAGCCAATATATGTCAGGATGTGAGACGGCTACCAGGAAGACTGCCACATGAAAATCAGTTTTCATAGAAGAACTCAATAGAAAGTCTATCTCACTCATGCATGCAGTTTAATTTAATCAATAAAATGATGCACAATGTCACATTTAATATTAAAAACAAATGAAACAGACCAGATATGTGAAGACTGGACCTTTAGTTTTTCAGGTATTTTGTCTTTCCAGTGCTAAATATCTGGACTTGGCAGTGCTGGGAAAGCCAAAGAGAAAAGTGACTCTCCTAGTTAAGCAATCGTGGCTTTGCATTTGTTGGAATTTCTGTCTCTGTCTTTAGACTTACAGTCCCCCCCCCCCCATTCATCCAAAATTCTCATTAGTTCAAGGCCTACAGAGAAATGAAAATGCTTGAGGAAGCACCCTTCACATTCATGGGATTCACATTAGAGGCCAGATTTGACAGACATCTGTGGTAGAGAAGAAATATTTGCTGCTGATTGTGTAGCCAATGTTCATTCAAGCAAGTCATCCAATCACTGTTACACATTTCAAAGGCATTAACTTCACTTACTTCAGAGTAATGACTTGGTGTCCGCAGTAATACTCCCAATGCAGAACTCTAAGTATTGTCTGAATCTATCACTTTGTCATGAATATACCTGTCCCCATTCTCACCTCTCTAAGAAATAATAATGCTAGACTCTTGAGCTGGAACTTGCATAAATGCCCCCCAAGGACTAGCTTTTATAGTACCAGAAAGCACCACACAAGCTTCCAAAACTGGGAGATAATCAATAGTCCTACCCAGCTATAGTGTCTATGAAACTTCAATGACCAGCATGGCACCATAACCCTCAGAGTGTAGTAATGGCATGAATACCTTGGCAGTAACCAACAGCTCTTTAACTGAATTTAAGATATGCTCAAGCCCCAGGTGTCCAGTGGTGATTCTTCACCAGAATAGAGTCTCAGATGATCATGGTGGAGGAATGGCTCAAGCACCACAGAGCTCACCTGCCAGTCTTTATTTATAAACTTTGGGCAGTAGGAAGGGGCTTGTGTGTGAATGTGTCTGATTTGCTTGGGCTAGGTATGCCAGGATACTTAATTTACATGCAGTGGTACAGTACCTCATTTACATGCAGTAATTTGGGTCCTATCATAAGAAGGAGAACAGTACTTACTTATCCTATGGGTGGGGGAAGAACTTCTAAGTATGATTAAAGGTCTTTTTCTTAAGGCTAGGATCTTCTTTTCTTAAGGCTAGCATCTTCTTAGCATAGAGTGGGGTATTCCAGGAATCCCCAGTGCTTGCTGAACATGTTCTATCGGGAAAGCGTCAGGACTGTACTCTTCCCTAAGGGCTATGTGATACTCTTTACAAGATTTGGTGTTCCCCATATCAAATAAAGAGAGAACCCCAATGAGATAGGGAGTCCACCATTATAGACTGAGCTCAGAGGCTATCCAGAAATTTCAGACTTCAACCTTACTAGCAGAATTCCACAGGAGAGGTGATCTTCCCCAGGAAAGAGCACGTCAACTTGTTGTCCAGTGCCAAAGGACGGCCCTGAAAACATACCTACAAGTAACATTATTTGGACTGAGTGGATTAAATTTAGGATGAAATAAAAATAAATGAAAAAGAGACCATAAAGGAAAGTAGGGAGAGGCATATGGGAGGGCTTAGATAGAGAAAAGGGGAGGGAGAAATATAATTATAATGTAATTTTAAAATAGTTAAACTAATAAATAAAGTATTATTGTGGAGTTTCTGCCTAGAAAAAAAGTTAGACTCTTAAACCAACTACTATGTCAATGCCCTACCTTCTCTCACTTTTATGTAAAGAGGAACATGGACTATTCACAATTCCATGGTATAAGGCTAAGCCAATCATTAAACCAGCTTAGAATGGGTTTGATGACTAGGACATGTCTTTTATCTTGTGGCCTATTTCTTTTAGAGGGGGCCAGGGTCTCATGTAGCCCAGCTGGACTCAAACTGTTATATCTAAGAAAGACCTTATACTTCTCATCATCCTGCTTCCAGATCCCAAGTTCTGACATTAGAAATGAGGACCACCTAATTTATGTGGTGCAAAACATCACAAATCTCTAAAACATCCGCATTCTTCCTGCTCATGAATATTGACCCTATTTGTATTCTCAGCTCCATTGTCAGTTTCTAAAACCACTTGTTTAGGACCACCATACTGTCTCCTTTCTCTTTGGCCTTGCTCTTGACCTCCTGGCAGTTGGCATGGTCTATCTTTAATGTAGCTCCTCAATATTGTCCCACAGTCCTCTCTGCACAGACTTCCCCTCCATGCTCCTTCCGTCATCACAACTTCACTTATGCTGTACACTTCCAAGGATTGTCTCTCACCCTTCCCCAAATCTCCCTTAAATTCGAAACTTTAGTAAATTGCCTGGGATGGAAATCTTTCTTCCTCATTAATATCTAAACTTTTATCTTTTATATGTAACATTGATGACAAAACATTTTATTTTATGTGGTTTTTAAACTTATAAGTTGATAAATTGTGGCAGTATTTAATACCTATTCATAGCAAGAATTCAGAAAAATGGGAATTGTCATGTGCTCTGATGAGAATATAAATTATTACAACTTTGCAATGCTGTTCAAAGACCCAAAAGGCATAAAGCCTTTTTCCTGCAATTGTATAACAGCAATCTATTTCAAGAACATAATCTGGGATGCATGTAGGATGCATACTGTGGCAGTTTATTTAGAGGCAAAATATTAGAAATCATATAAATGTCTAAAAATAAAAGAGTGGTCACATAAATCATAGAACATTCCATAATCATGAAAAGCTATTGTGGAGAATATGTGTGACATGGAAAAATCTTAAAACATAATGACATTTGTTTAAGTTGCATATAAGATAGCATGTGTAATCTTTCTTCCTCTTGAAGATTCTCTAGTAAGATTTCTGTGGAAGGTTTGATAAAACACACCTCACCATGTTTGCTGGGCTCACCCCAGCAATGAGATAATAAAAGATTTTATTCTCTTCTTTTTACCTAAGTTCCCTAACAGCCCAAAGATAAACATGTTACATTATTAATAAAATTAAGAACTATTTTAAAGGGTGCATTTGTTACTTCTCTCTTACTGTGATAAAAAGCCATGATCAGAAACAACTTATGGAAGAAAAAGTTTGTTTGCTCTGGTAGCTCCAGGAGGAGAATCCATCATGGCAGCAAAGCATAGCAACTAGAGGCAGGCAGGGAAGAAGCAGCAGGCAGCTAAGAACTCACATCTTCAAGTATAGGCATGAAGCAGAAAGCACCAACTTGAAACAAGATGAGGCTCTCTAATCTAAAAGCCCACTTTCAAGGACATGCTTCTTTCAGTCAGACATACTTCCCCACACCTCAGCCTTAGCCCCTCCCATTTCTGCGTTAGCTCACAGCATTAAATAGAGTTTTTCAGTCTGCCAAGGCACCCTGTCTAGTCTCAGAGGTCCTCATAACAACTCAAGTCACCACTAATTCTCTGTCCCTTTCAGATCTGCCTCAGTGAAGACTCAACACTCAGACAACCACCATGCATTTTCAACTTCCTGCAATTATCCATCTGTTTTCTTTATTTGGGAAGGAATGGGAGTCACTGAAGTTTACAGGGAAATATACCCGTGATTCAAAGCTTTCAGGGGTACAGTGCAACTATGGATTTGTAAAAGCAGCCATTCATCTTGTCACTTAGTGGAAAATCAAAGAACTGAACCAATTGCTTCCCATCAACTACAAACTCTGGGCTTCTTTCCTAAACTAGCACTCTCCCGAAGTACCACCCTTCCTCCAAAAAGCATCGAGGGAGACTAAATGATTTTCAGAGTAAGTTCTGCAGATAATTCCAACCTGGCCACTTGAGTCACTCTGTAGGGTCATGCTGCCACCTCAGACCATAGAAGGCACTCACCAAGCATAGGCAAAACCATGCATGGCCACAGTCTCTCAGCACATGCCTTCTTTTGAGACACACTTGCTCAGCAAATACCAGGGGGCAAATGATCTCTGATATAATGCCTGTGACATTTCAGTAAAACTAACAATTAGGTAGATAGCGTGATCAGTTGGTGCCAGCAAGACAGCTCAGCGTGTAAAGGCATTTGTCTCTAAGCCTGGTGGCTGTGTTCCATCCCTGGGACACACATGGTAAAAGAAGAGATATAACTCTGACAAGATGTCCTCTGATCTTCACACTCACACCCATGCCACTAAGAATAAATTAACTAACATGTAAAAAGGAAAAAAATATTAAAACGAAATCAACCTTCAACACTGTATAAGTTCAGAGTGCCTTTCTTCAGAGACTTAGTTTTTTAATTTTATGTAAACATTCTAAGCTCTTGGCATCACTTAAGCTTTTTCTCTAGGATTTAAAAACAATCTATTTCCAACCTTTGTCATGCATTACTATTATCGCTGTATGCTGCCAAACAGCAGTTAAGTCAACTTGGCTCCTGACACTAGTGAAATATGTTCTCAGGGCTGTTGCAACAGAAGGGAATCAAAAGTGACACAGTGCTCGTGAATCTGCACTCTCCTGCATTGCAGAGTAACAGACATTGAGGCTCTCAGCACATTAAAAATGAATGCATGATGAGAAATTCTAGCATTGTACCATCCATGGACACCATCAGCATTCACCAGCAGCCACTTTATGGCTTTGACCACAGAAAAATACATGAGGAGTGGCTTTGCTTTATCTATTAAGAAGGCCATTTAGCTAAAGGAGAACTTGCTAATAATTTACTAGAAACTGCTCTGAAGAAGATTTTTAACACCTCAAAAGTACTAAACAAAGTTCAGTTGGTAAAATACTTCTTTGGAAGTAAAAGGGCAGAGTTTGATCTTCCAGAACTTACCTAACATCAGGGGATGGGATGTTGAGGTAGAAGTGTGTGTGTGTGTGTGTGTGTGTGTGTGTGTGTGTGTTTGTGTGTGTGTGTGTGTGTGTGTGTGTGTGTGTGTGTCTGCGTGTGTGTGTGTGCATTACTAATTTTTTAAAGAAAGCAAAGGGTCATAGGGTTTAGAAGGAGGGAGGTAAAGGAGAAAATGATATTATAATCTCAAAAAATAAAAGAAGTAATAAAAAAAGAAAGACATGACAGACACATGGAAGAAAAACTAGAGTCAGGTTCTCTGTTGGAGAAGCCTCTACACCCCAGAAACTCATCCTGTTTATTATGTACAGTTGAACAGGGAGGTGGGATTATTACACATAGCTGAACAAGAAAGTAGGTTATTATATACAGATAAACAGGAGGTGGAGTTATTCTACACAGCTGAACAAGGAGACCACTTAATCAGTCACTATTGGGAAGAGGTCTTCAGGCCACAAACAGCTAAGGGGAGAAAGTCTCTACACACAATCAATATCCACACGCAGAACTGAGGAGGGCTGTGCCATCCCTCTGAGCCTCACCCCGGGAAGATGTTGCCAATCTCCTGGGGTTGAGGCACTGCAGTCCTTGGCATGCCTATGCCCATGTCAACTCCCTAAAAGAGTCAATCTGGGAGGAATGGGGAGGGACAGAGGAATACAGATAAATGTAAAAATGGAATTTTTACAAAACATTTATAAAAATATTTTAATTGCAATAATACATGCATAATAATGTTTTTATAAGATTAGAATTTGTTCATTTACTTCTATTTCTCCTTCGATTTACTCCGGCTGCTGGGATAATAAGGCACTAACAGAATCCTAGAAACTCAACTTACGAGCTGGCATCCTACAAGTCAGTGCAAAATGAGTGGTTACCATGCCACTGAATGCTGAACACAAAGTTGCCTATTTGGAATGTGCATGTTGAGACCCTGAAGAAACCCTGTAATAGTCCATGAAACACTGAGGCCATTTACATTGTGTGTCTTCCTTTCCTTCCCAGCCTTTATCTTCCAGAATGTTAAAAATATGTAATTATCTTTGAGTTCACAAAAACTCTTCCATCAAACAAACCCTTCAGTTTGAACTTGAAAATTCCTCAAAGTAAAATTTCCTGCTGATGAAAATAAATACCTTGTATGCAATTTTTGTCAGAAGCAATTAACTCCATGACTCAATCAAATGGTGACTTTATTACTGATGAGAAAACATATACCATAACATACATATTTTCAGCATTAGTAGAGCCTACAAAATAGGTAGCTAAAATTACTTCAAAACTAACAAATATTAGATCTTCAAGCCTACTGCCAGATCAATGCATGTGATAATAACTAAAGTTGGGCATGGATACAAATAACTTGAACTTTTGGAAAATACTCCGTTTCAGTTACGCTGGCTGACTAGTGAACTCTCAGGACCCTGTAGTAGTGCCTGACTTTTTACATACATGCTGGGAGTCAGACTGATCAACAGCCCTTATTCTCATACTTACCCACTGAGCCATCTCTCCTGCCCATTGTACCAGTTCTTAAGGTAAAAAAAAATTAATTTGAATTCTATTTTAAAGCCTTGATTTATTTCTTTATTTACTTACTTATTTACTATGTATGTGTGTGTGCATGCAAAAATTATGTATAAGAGAGAGAGGGGGAGAAAGAGGTATATGTGTAAGAAAGAGAAACAGAGACAGAGAGAAGTGACTGACACAGCATGTGTGGGTAGTTCAAAGTAGAACTTGCAGGAGTTGGTTTTCTCCTTTCAAGATCTGGGTTAAAGGAATCAAATTCAGGTCATCAGTTTTCAAAGACTACAACTTTACCAGCTGAGCTATCTTGCCAGCCCTGCCTTTTACCTTTTAACATGTATTTATTTTTTTGTGTAGGAAGTCACCTTAAAATACAATTTGTATGGATCTAAGGGAGGGAAATAGGGTGGGTTGAGAGGGAGGGAGGAATGGAAGGATACAAGTGATGGGATAACAATTGAGTTGTAATCTGAATAAATTAATAAAAAATACAATTTTTATGATACTCAAAGATTATCATCCTTAAGAATTTTAAATGCAATTCTTAGGTCCCTATTTGCTACAATACAGATATGGTTGTAAGCTCAAGATATTACCTGTCATGCTTGTGTCAGATAATACATGTGACATATTATGTCAAAATATGCATGATAAGATTAGTCTCTCAAAAAACTGAACTAAACCATGAACATACCAACAAAGCAATTTGTATTCAGTGGTTATGTTGCGCAGATTAGACAATAAGCCATAGCCCTTGAAGAAACTGTTGTGCTCAGTCATCTGATCCACTGCCTTTTCTCTATGCCAGTCATTAGTAAGACTCATTATTCATACATCTCTGCACACCTAATATGCACCCTCTCCTTGGCTAGCACTGTGCCTGTGAATGCCATATTTAACAAAACTTCTAAATCTGGAACAAAGGCCTCCAAGAACACATTAGCCCTAAATCTATACAATTTTAAGCAAACTACTCATTACAGATGACCCTTGATAGTTTCTGTTAGCATACTGCCCAAGTCTGCCTAGCAATCTATGATGTCATTACCTACCAGCTGTGCCCCTGGCCAGGAGTATATAAAAGGACAAACCCACCTCACCTCTCTCTCTTAATGCTCTCTCCTTTCCTGCTATCTCTACTTCTCTCTTCTCCTTCCTCCTTCTCTCTCTGTTTTTCTTTCTCTCTCAGGTGCTCCCTTTTCCTTTTCCCCCCATGCTCATATAATACCCTTCTCCATAGCATATCTGTTATGTGGCTTATATTTTATATTTAAATTTTTCATCTGCTCTATGTCCCTAGGATATTTTTTGAGAGATTATGTAGTAGAACTTGGACAGATTGTTTTGTAATTGAAGGTGATACTATGTAAGTCTGTTCAGATAAAGATCCACTGAGCAAAAGACAACTCCAAGCATTAGTAGCATAAGGTAGAGCATCATTTCTTTTTAGCAGGAAAGAAAGAAGAAAGAAGCTTTCAAGGGGACTAGAGCCTATCAAACACACACACAGTCTTGGGTTTCATCCTCAGAGCCACATAAGCCCAGCATGGTGGCACATACCAGGAGGCAGAACAGGGCACTGGCATGGGGGTGGTGGAATCAGGAGTTTAAGGGCAGTCTGAATTACATAGACAAAATCTATCTCAAAAAGAAAACAAAAAAATGACAACAATAAAAACAAATTAACAACAACCAAACCCAAGCTATGATACTGCTCTGTAAAATGTTGTGATTTTCCAGTTCTGCATTTCCATGTATAACTAGCCATAAAGTGAGTTAACTACCTAAAACTTGTGGCTGTTTTACATGAAAACAAGAAATTATTCAGCACAACAATACATAGAGTTTCACCTTGCTGCTTATAGTCAGTTTGATACAAGAAATGTTTGAACATTTCAAAAAAATTTTAATATAACCTTGGTGTCCTAACATGAGGTCACATTAATGAAATAAAAAATAAACAAGTCCTAAATTATGAATGTGTTTGTTCAAAAGTACTTAGAAATATTTAATCAAAGATATGTAATTTGAAAATCTGAGGGAAATGGACAATTTACTTGATCATTTCCACTTGCCAAAGTTGAATCAAAATCAGATAAACAAATTAAATAGTCCTATTTCTCCTACAGAAATGGAAGTGGTTATTAATAGTCTCCCAACCAAAAAAATCCCAGGGCCACATGGTTTTAGCACATTATTATATCAGACCTTCAAAGAAGAACTCATACCAATACTCTTCAAGCTACTCCACAAAATAGAAATGGATAGAACATTAAAAAAACTCCTATGAGGCCACAGTTACCTTGATACTTAAACCTCACAAAGACTCAACAAAGAAAGATAATTTCAGATCAATTTCTCTTATGAATATTGATGTGAAAATACTCAATAAAATACTTGCAAACTGAATCAAAGAACACATCAAAGATATCATTCACCCTGACTAAGTAGGCTTCATCCCAGGCATGCAGGAATGGTTCAATATAAGGAAATCCATCAATGTAATACACCATATAAATAAAATGAAAGAAAAAAACCACATGGTCATCTCCTTAGATGCAGAAAAAGCATCCAAGAAATCAAGGACACCATAAAAAGACAAAACCTCAGCCAAGTGTCGTGGCACATGCTTTAATCCCAGCACTCAGGAGGCAGAGGCAGGTGGATCACTGTGAGTTCGAGGCCAGCCTGGTCTACAAAGCAAGTCTAGGACAGCCAAGGCTGCACAGAGAAACCTTGTCTCGAAAAACCAAGAAGAAGAAGAAGAAGAAGAAGAAGAAAAGAAGAAGAAGAAGAAGAAGAAGAAGAAGAAGAAGAAGAAGAAGAAGAAGAAGAAGAAAAGATAAAACCTAAGGATAATAGGGATCGAGGAAAAAGAAGGCATCCAGTTCCAAGGCACAGAAAATATTTTCAACAAAATCATAGAAGAAACTTTCCTCAATTTAAAGAAAAAGATGCACATAAACATACAAGAGGCCTACAGAACAACAAATAGAATAGACCAGAAAAGAAAATCTTTCTGCCACATAATAATCAAAACACAAAATGTACAGAACAAAGAAAAATATTTAAAGTGGCAAGGGAAAAAGGCTAAGTAACATATAATGGTAAACCTATCAGTATCACACCAGATTTCTCAGCAGAGACCATGAAAGCCAGAAGGGCCTGGGCAGAGGTCTTGCAAACACTAAAAGACCACAGATGCCAGTCCACACTACTATACCCCATGAAACTTTCAATAACCATATATGGAGAAAATAAGATATTCTGTGACAAAAACAAATTCAAACAGTACCTATCAATAAATCCATCCCTATAGAAGTTACTAGAAGTAAAACTTCAACACAAGGTGGCTAACTACAACCAGGATAACACAAGAAATAGATAACTTAACTGTAGCAAAACATAACCACACAAAGATACAAGCACTCTACCACAATCAACATCAAAATCAAAGGACTTAATAGTCATTGGTTGTTAATATCTCTCAACATCAATGGTTTCAACTCTCCAATAAAAAGACACAGATTAGCCAGATGTGGTGGCACACACCTTTAATCTCAGCACTCAGGAGACAGAGGCAGGCGGATCACTGTGAGTTTGAGGCCAACCTGGTCTACAAAGTGAGTCCAGGACAGCCAAGGATAATACAGAGACCCTGTCTCAAAAAAACAAAAACAAAAACAAACAAAAAGGATACAGACTAACAGAATGGATTCATAAAAAGATCCAAGATTCTTCTGCATTCAAGAAATACATCTCTACCACAATGATAGAGATTGCCTCAGAGAAAGGGGCTGGAAAAAGGTCTTCCAAGCAAACAGACATAAGAAGCAAGCCCGTGTAGCCATTCTAATATCTGTCTGCATAAACTGCTATACCAACCAAGGACAATGCATACAGTAAACCTAGACCCCCTATGCAGATCTAGCTAATGGACAGCACATTCTCCACAGTTGTGTGGAGAGAGGTGACTGCCTCGGAAATGAACTCTGGTGCCCCATATTTGACCACTTCCCCTTGGTGGGGAGGCCTGGTGGCACTCAGAGAAAAGATAAGCAGGCTACCAAGATGAGACTTAATAGGCTGTGGTGGTGGAGGAGGTCTCCTTCTGTCACAGGTCTAAGAGAGGGGAACAGGGTTAACGAAAGAGGAAGGGGGAAGATACAAGTGAGGTGATAACAAGAAGGATGTAATCTGAATAAATTATAAAAATAAAAAAATGGTAAAAAAAAATAACCAGTGGCACAAATGATGCCATGATGATGTCAGTGATGATGCCATGATTAAACTCATTGCTTTGTGTGACAACCTGAAAAAAAAATAACATATATAAATAAATACAAAGTTTTCTTTAAAGTGTTCTTAAAATTGTTAATGAAAAAATAAACGTTGCTTGCTAAAAGCAAAGTTTACACAAAAAAGAAATTGAAATTCACCCTCCTATAAGCGGGAGAAGAACTGGATATTCAACACTAGAAGACAGGACGGGACTTAGTGAAATGCAAGTCTTCACCCTGTGATTCTGTAAGTGTCCTATACAATGGATCACTAATGAAGAGAATCATTTAATAAAGTCACTGATCTTCATTGGAAATATCACCTATTCTGCTATGGAATAACAAATGCCCATGATAGCTATATTCAGCAAAAACTCACAATCATCATAAACAAACAGCTTATTTAATGAGTTTTGTCTTGTAAAAATATTTATTGAAGAAAAACAAACTGAATAAAATGAGGAAATAACCTGAGATGTTTGCACATAACCATATGAAAATATTGCAGAGATATCCTGTAGTTAGGAGAATTGATTCTTAACTTATTTCTGAGCCTCTGGAGAATCTATTTTCTCAATTAAAGAAAAGAAGAAGTCATTGTTGTTATCAGATAGTCTTCCTTATGTACTCTAAAATACACCTTTGGCTATTGTTCAGTTTTAATAAATAGAAATCAAGAGAAGGTTAAAGAATATATATTTCTGAGGGAGTAATCAGTGGCATAGTTTTAGAGGTATGTACAAGCATAGATGAAAACGTGTGTATGCATCCAGAAAATGTTTTCTCAAACTTGTCTCATTGCTCACATAATAAGGAGGGTTTTTTAAATTATTTATTTCCATGTACATGATTAAAATGTCTGTATATTTTAAGAAAAATATTTTCAACAATTTTTAAAAGAATGACTACTAATTGACTACTAATGAATGCTACTAAGCATTCAAAAAATTAAATGTCAATTCTTTCTAGGCCTTCCTTTTGCTCTCAAAAGTATTCTAGTTAAGAGTATTTGTAATTATATACATATATACATACAGATGTATTCCTAAATACATAAATGGAAATGCACACACACACACACACACACACACACACACACACACACATCTATAGCAATTAAAGAAAAAAGAGGTCATGAATTTCACAAAGGAGTGTGAATGGAGATTTTGGAGGGAGTAAATAGAATGGTGAAATAATAACATCTCAATAAAACTTCCTTATTGTTTTGTTTTAAGCACTCCAGTTAGGACAGAAATTTGTGGTCACCCTAAGCATAACCAACAGCTAAAACAACTTTCCAAGGATGTGTCCTCAGTGCCTTTCAGCCTTATCTAGGCTGTTTAAAAATGGCTTTCCTCCCTACTTCCACAGGGAATTCTCATGCCAATTTGGAGCCACAGGGGATGTCTCCCCACCTGGAGTCAAGTTGCTTGCCCAGGCCCCACACTTCTCCCCAGCTGCAGTGACCTGTACTCTGGTAACATTAGTGACTTCTTGGGAGTGTGGTGGAGCGGTGCATATTTGTGTTTGTGCACATGTGTATAAAAGTCAGAGGGGGTTTTTCTCAATTGTTCTCCTCATTTTATTTTACAGCTGTAACTCACCAGCTCTGCTAGTCTGGCCAGGCAGGGTGAAGTCCGGGGAACCTCAGGTCCCCACTTTCCCAGCCCATGGATTACAGGTGAGCAATATGATTTTACAGGTGTTTGACAAACATTTTATCATCTGAGCCAGCCCTGTAATGTGTTTGTTTCAAGTCTGTGAGCATTAGACAATCACATAGTCTGCTAATGTTGTACAACTGCCATACCTTCTTTATAGAGCCAGCCATCAAGGTCCTGTGTTGCCAGGTTCTATTTTCAGTGGCATTCTGGGAGCAGCTGTCCACCCTGAATACACAGGAAATTGTCATGCCAGAGACTGCTGTCTCTCAGTAGGTCACTCTCCTAAGAAATAAGAGACAAGGAGTTCATTGCCCTCCCCCCACAACCCCATCCCCAGGATTTAGCTGGGCTTTACTTCAGCCTGGTGACTCCTACCCTTTCAGTTGCTAAAGAATCCAAAGTGCTGCCAAGGAATTTTGTAGTCCTCAGCAGGTGGCTGCATAAATTACAGAACTGCATTCTGGAAACCTAGGACAATGGGTGTTTGTGTCCACATGAATACGAGCACTTTGGAAGGGTGTTCTGACCAAATGTTTTTCATATTTCTCAACAGATCCCAAAGTTTCAGTGTCATCTATCACTTTCTTTCTTTTTTAAATAAAGCATAGTTAGGTTTGTATTTTAGTATAGATTTAAACAGTAGGAGTAAAAGAATAAGGCTCCGGGAGAAGATGGGTATGGGAGTCTCAAAGAAAACTTGCCTATAAATTCCAAATGTTTATGAATACACAAAATGGTCTACTTCCATTTCTTTTGATGTTATAAAATCAACAAAAGAAAATTTTAAAGGAAAGTGGGCTTATTTAGCTTAAAATTTCAGGTTACAGTCCATCGGTGTGTCAAAGTCACAGCAGGGACTTGAAGCAGCTAAGTCACATCCACAATCAAGAGCAGAGAGAAACGTATATACGTGCATGCATGCTTAGTGCTCAGCTCACTCTCTACTCTTGCGTCATCTAGGATCTTGAGCCTAAGGAACTATGCCACCCACAGTGGGCTTGTTCTAACCACATCAGTTAATGTAATCAAGACAATCTTCCACAAATATGACCACAGGCCACACCAGATCCAGACAGTCATTCATGGAGACTTCTTTTCAGGTGATTTTTGGTTCTGTCGGGTAAATACCTGAAACTAAACATCACATCAAAGAAGAAAAAGATAACAATCAGCACCTATCTCTTGGAGAGGGTTTAAGTTTATAGATATCAATAAATATTTTACAGCTTCTTAAAAGTATAAACAGTGAATTAGTCTATATGAAACGGAATGGAAGTGATGGATGATATTAGGTCAGGTAAAACTGAAATCACTTACCTTACCAACCCAGCTTATTGTTTTGTCTCTGTGCTTGATTTCAGATACTTGTATATAGTTTTCAGGGTTTTTTTTTTAAAGTTATTTTTCTTTGGCTGACTATACCCTTCCCACCAGCTTCCATCTGAATAGCTTATTTTTTGTCATACCATAGTAGTTTGTTGTTTTAAATAATTTTTAAGTACTCTTAAGTTTATGTGTCAGTGTTTGGCTTATACTTATAAGCATTTTTCATGGCTGCACTGGGGACAATTAGATGCATCTATTTTATGGTCTATAAAAACCCAATATTCTTATCAGTACATGGAAAATAGAAAGCTCTTTCAACCATACAGATCTCTTTTTCCTCTAAGCTATATTAGCCATGTTTTACTTTTACACACACTGAAATTAAGTTACCATTTGTAGTCGATCATATCATATATTTTAAAGAACTTATAAGGAAAAAGCTTTTTATACTTACACAAATGTTTACCATTTTTGTTCTTTCTTCAGTCCCGGAGAGCTTGTTTTGTTCTGCGGTATTCAGCAATGAAGACTGGCCAGACATGGGTTTAAGCCAAGAGAAAGTCTTTATTAGCTAGCCAGCAAGTACAGGATCCTTTCTCAGGGTGAGCTCTTTAGTATAAAAACTATGCTCTGTGTTGACATATTTTAATCAACAGAACAGTTAGCCAGAAGCAGAACTACAGAAGCTAAAAAGAAAGGTTAGTACATTTGAGGCTGTCCCAGAACTATACGGAATTTGATGGATTAGGCCTTTGGTTTAGTTTTGGCAGGTGGTGTTGTCTACATGCTAAGTGTTACAGCCTGAATGGTTTTTCATCATGGAGTCAGTTATGCTAAGGTCTGGGGCTCTATTACAGTTTTCCCAATTAGATCATTTCCCTTTAACCCAAATAACTTCCTTGACCATGTCTGAAGGGATAAATTCTTGTTATTTTATCCTACTTCCTAAATATTGACATTTTTTCTGATTGTATCTTAAACATATATTTACACCATATGATGGCAATAATTTCAACAGAGGAATCTTATTTGACCCAAATTGTGTCTATATACACTGTTTTAATTTTTATTTTCCTTACCACTTTTAAGTATTGTCTTCTTTATTCTTGGTTTCCCCCAGTATGACTTTGACATAACCTATCTCCGTTTTTACTTAACTGTATTTTAATGAACTTTTTTGGGGGGTCATAAGATTTGTTTATTTACTTTGTTTATGTGTATATGTGTCTACATGAGTTTATGTGCACAACAGGCATGCAGTGCCTAAAACGTATACTGGATCCTCTGGAACCAGAATTACAGATGTTTGTAAGCCACGATGTGGGTACTGGAAACTGGATCTGGGTCTTCTGGAAAAGCCTCTGGAGGCTATTAACCACTGAACCATCTCTCCAGACCCTATTGAGCTTCCTGAAAATGTACCATATTCTTTTTTACTACGTTTAGGAATTCTTAGTACTAATGGCACAAAGACATTCTCTTTTTTTCTTTCTCATTTTTGACCTCAAACAGCAAATATGTTAACACATGTCACAATTGTCCCTAGCACCCAGAGGCTTGGTTTGTTTGTTTTTTTGTTGTTTAGATTATATAATTATTCTTGCTCTATTGTGATGTTTTCTCTTTGTTAAAAAATAGGCATTCTGCTACTGAACCCTTCCAGGGAAAATTATTGTCACTGAAACTGATTTTTCCTTTCTAAAACTTCTACTGGTTCATTTTGTATTTTCCTTTTCTCTACATAAAATTCCTATTCTTGCATTCTTTTCAAATGTTTTTATCTTCATATGGAACATAATGGGAATGCCCAATTAAAATTCCTTGAAAATTCCAAAATTCTGTTATTTCTCCTGTGAAAAGTGTTCCCCTCCACTCAGTGGCTTGCATTTTTCTGTTGCACTATATCTGGCACATGTCTCCTGAGGAACTCTCGTAGGTGTCAGATCTCACCACATTCATCTCACCTCTCCTAGACAGAGGTTCCAGGGTCATCAACTTGCTCTTCAATGATGTTGGTGCATTGCTTGAGTCTAGAGACTGCTGAGACTCTGACTGTTTCCCTTCTAGAATGCTTCTTCTAGATTCTGGATTCTACTTTCTATGTATCCCATGAGCAAAAGCATGGTGTTTTTTTAAGCTTTAAAAAAAAGTTTTTATTTTTAAAAAATTATAAGTTTTAGCATGAATACATAAATAAGGCATATTGTGGTTTTAGATTGTTTACTGGCTCAGGTCTAGCTCTGTCCATATCGCTAAGGTCTCCACTGGTATATTTAAGCCAAGCTGTCTGTGCCATGGCAGCAGCTACAGTCTGTAAGTGAGGAAGCACACAAGGGCAAACAAAGAAAAGGTTGGGATTTTACTTCTAAATGAAATTTGATTTGATTTGTTTGTCCTTCTTTCTCCAGTCTGTCTACTTTGGCCTAATTTTCAAGGATCACAGGAACTGCTTTCTGTATTTTCTCCAGATTACTAATTATAATCACACATAGCAATAAATTGTTCAGCCAGTGGCAACATTAAAATACTTGATTGTATTTTCAAATCTTCTTACTCATTTCTCACCTTCCAGACAGTTGCAGCATGTCCTTTACTTTACTACTGTTAAGTTGGCAAAAGTTTTATTGTTTTTATCATAACATGATATTATGCTTGTTCATCATAAATTCCTACTTCGTGTGTTCTAGAATAATTGTGTTCAATGAAAATCTCTTAGAGTCCTTTGAAATATGACTTGTGATGTGGCTCTCCAGAGTGACTTGAATTTGCTTCTCCAGAGGTCCCTAGTAACTTAATAGCCAGAGGTCAACTTATATGTAAATATTTTAGTAGTCTAATTCCTAAACCACACAGGTGGTATAACTGATATTCAGCATCATTCATGCTACTTAGTTACTTATAAACTTATCAGTAGGACATTTTGGGTTTGTTTCTGAGCAAGAGCTTATCTTTCCATCATCCTTGGCTCAGGACTATTTCATCTATTTTCTCTTTTACAACAGGTGGTAATTAGTGGAGTAGAAGAATGAATATGTAGGAAAAGTTAGAAAAGAAATCAGATGTATATCCACTGCCGTCTATAATCCAACACCATAAAATGAATCCCCTTTTTTCATTTAAATTGGTCTTAGAAAATCAGATTTTCCTATTATGCTCTGAATTTGCCACTACCAATATATTCCTAATGTATCCCTAATTATGCATTCCTAGACCATGGACATTCGTCTTTGACTCCAAAATAAATTCTTACCCACTTGGGGAGAAAAAAAAGCAAAGAAATATTGACCCTGCCTCAGGTACTAACCAGAGCAATCTCAACAGTAGTCACCAGGTCCCAGCCTGGTGATGAATAAAGGCAGACAGATTTGAACTGAAGGGATATTGGAAGTTTTAAAAGCTTTCTTTCCTATGCTGGCCTCAGGGCCACACTGACACATAGTTAGGAGGAAATGTGTCAGTCTAAGCTATGGTACATATTCATTGCTTTCTTAACGAGTACCAATGTCACTGACTCATGATCACTGGCCAGACTATAATCATTGTTTTGCTATTTCTTTGGATTCTCTAATACTGGGCCTTATTGTTAGCAGACAATTTTCCATTCATCTCTCAATGATTCTGCACAGTGCATAAGCAGAACTCTGCTTGTCTTCTGCTCTAAACTATCTTTGCAAGGATATTTATATGGCAAACAGCCTTGAAATATAGTGTGTCTCTTTATGACCAAAGGGCAGGCAAGCTTCTGATTCAGCATAATAAAAAGAAAAAGAAAAAAAGAAAGAAAAGAAATAGCTCGCTTTCTCTCCTTCTGTATGTGAAGCGGAGATCAAGAATGCTTATTGCATATTCTACCTGATTCGGGTTCCATCAGTTCAGGGTTCTCCGAATCAAATCTACTCGAATAGTAGGTATCATAGGGCTCCTTTTCTTAACATTAGGTAGAAACTGGGTCTTAGGGAGTGATGTACAAGTGCCAGTGTTCTGGGAACTGCTGTTGCTGGCATGACATTCTACACTTCACCTCTGATCAGGAATATCCATTTTCTCATACGTGACACTATAAAAGGACTACATGTCAGATTGTAAGTAGGATAAAGTCATGGACCTTCAGAATCCTCATTACAAAATTACTCTATGCCTGCCCAACCCTCCCATAGTGTTTACTCCTTCTGGGCATGTACCTATATACTAAATCTTCTTAGGAGTCTATGTTAGAATTTTGTTTCTTAACATCCTCATACAGATGCCAAAAGGTCTCAGCAGTTTCTTTGTGCCCTCTTTTTTCTACCTGTACACTTTCTCTTCAGGATGTATACATGATATCATATATCTCAACAGCCAGAAGTGAAAGAAGCCACACATCTGATGATTACGCCTGTGGCAAGCCTAAACAAATGCTTAGGAAAACTCCACTTGATCATAAGAATTTGGAAACCCATGGGTTTTGTTCTGATATCTCCTGTAACACAGGAGTTATTGTTCACTGTCTCTGGACTGCCTATTAGAATTTCCTCAGTCCTAAACAGGAGAAAGTTAGCCAAGAGGATGTTGGTGACCATTTGACTAAAATCTTTTTAAGAGAATAGTAAAGCAAATATTTCCATTGTCAGAAGCTGAAAGGTACCAGGGCTTGTATTTGGTCTGTAGGCATAAGTGTTGCTGTCCTTCTGAAGGTTGCTTGTATGTCCCTGACAATTCAGTTACTAAGTTTGCAGATGTGGCAAACTCTTGATTAAGGACCTGGCCTAGACATACACATTAAATTAATGAACAACAACGAAAAAAAAAGAACTGCAATAAAATGCCATCACCAACTTTGTTTATTAGTCACCTGAAGTCTATTCCAGTTACAATGTATACAAACCAAAACACTCCTAGGTACAGCAGTGTGAGACAATATTGCCACACTCACTGATTCTATAGAATAGTTTGGAATGGACACAGGGACATAGTTTGTCTCTGATTTACAGGGTCTGGATCTTCCAATGGAAGACTCACAAGCTGAGGCTTATCTCATCTGCAAGCTTCTAGTCATCAGGCTGAGGTGCTGAGGCACACTCCACATTGGCCGCTCCATAATAGTTAGCTTGATATTTGCACAGGATGCTATCCAAACAAGGAAACAGGTGGAAATTCTATCTGTCTGTCTGTCTGTCCATCTACCTACCTACTTATCTACCTATCTGGGATAGTTTGCCACTATATAGCTCTAGCTGTCCATGGAATCTTATGTAGACTCTGGAGCTATGCTCATCTGCGAAGTTGATATAGCTAGATGATAGTTGACTACAATCTTTGAGTGTCAGTTAAAATTTGTCACAAGGCTTAAGGTTGACTTGCTCTCTCAAATTTTCCTATTACCTTATCTGCTTCTGTGTTAGAAGTGAGATCACAAACAATATGGAGGGAATGTGACCAAATCCTGGAAGTAAATACACACAGATTTAGATTCTTTCTCTAACACCTCTTGTTTTATTGTAGTGACATTCTGCTAAGCCTCATTTTCCTAACCTCTGAAGTGAGAGCAATGGCATGCTTCTGGAACAGGTAAAGAAAGGGCATATTAATATAAATAAGAGAAGTATCATCAATTTGTCCCCACATACTTGACCAGCCCTGTCTCCTGAAGGTCTCATGTCATTGTAGCCAGAGGCTCATGAGCTCCTGTAGTGACTCAACAAGGCAGTTCCCTGATGGTTTCCTCTTCCAACCAGACTGCTCACTGTGGATGTTCTCAGGACAACACCTCATCCTTACTCTGATTAGGCTTTGATGAAGGGCCTCTCCTAGTGAAACTACATCCACCCCTCACAATAACAGAGATGCACAATGCTCAGTTTAGCATATGAAGAGTCCTCCCCTTCTGTCTGAGTCACACAGAAAGGATCTGTTCTATTTTGCTGGCAAAACACTTTCACCCTGGTCTTTGAAGCCAGGCTTCCTGGGGCTCTTCTAAAGTTAGCCTCAACCATCTTATTCCTTTACTCAACTTTACTTTCTTTACCTCTGAAAAAGACTCAAGACACATCTAATGAGTCTTTTCTTCTCACTTCTGTCTAAAGCATTGTATGTACCCCAAACCTAGTAATAGCCATTTTGCCTCTCCCAAGTTTATTAGCCTGCATTTCTTCTTCTCCCTAATCATCATCATCATCATGTATATATTTTATATGAGTATGAATGTGGATACAAATATGCCACAGTGCAGGTGCTTTCCATTGTGTTGAGGTCTCTCTATGTCAGCTAGGTTCTCTCCAGATGTTTCTGCCAATCTCAAACTCCAAGCTATCAACCCTGGTAAATAGCAGGCTGTTGTCTCTCCTGTCTTGTCTCCCACCTCACTGTAGAAAGGCTAGGATTAAAGATGCAGGTCAACACATGTGGCTTTTTACACAGCCTGTGGGAACTGAACTCAGTCATTAAGCTTACAAAAAAGGCCTTTTACCTGCTAAGCCACCCCACAATCACATACCATCCCTTTCCCTGCCTCTAGGTCCTTTTCCCATTTTTTTTCCTGACTTTCACAAATCACCATTCAGCCAAGAACACATCTTTTTCACTTGGTGTTTTCTGTCAGATCTCCTTTGCTGCCCTGGTTCTCTCACTCTTGGCATCCTAATCTCACTATTTACATCGTTCCTACAAAAACAAATGTTTGTCAACATATCTTTCACAGCACACTTCATAAGGAAAAAATAAATATACTCTGCAAATGAGCCAAAACTCAGATGTAGAAACAGCCATGTGCAGTTTGCATGCCAACTATGGAGGCCCAGCCAGCTGCAAAGAGCCTTCGGTGTGGCACTCTGTCCTCTATCTCTCAGACCTGGCTTTGCCTTTACCCTCTGCTCAGTCCTTCTTCCTGGAGGAGTCACTCTTCTGTGTCTAATCTTTTAAGGCCAACTATTTGATAATGTTTTCCCCTCTGGAATTACCAAGTTCACTTTTAATTCCAATTACCCATCAGTTCCATTTATGAGGAGAATGTTTCCTTCAAATGAGCTCTGTACGCTGCTGCCTCTGCCAGCTTGCTGCCATAAATAGACTTTAGTCTCAGTATCCTGTGCCATGGCAAAAAGAAGTGTTGTACAGCCCCAGGCTTGTTTGTGGGAAGACAGCTACTTCCACTGTGGCTCTATAAGAAAAGCTTCCTTGTTGCTTTAACCTGCTGCTTCCTGTGTTGCCATAACAACCCCCCTCCCCTGCAGCTGCTAGAAAGGGCCTAGAGATTTAGTTAACCCCTTGCTTTCCATTTGACACTTTGTCTCTTCATTTCCTTGTAGACCAGCCCTAACTAGCTGGTTTTGGTCCTTTTTAAGCATCTTGATCTCAAAATACAAACATTTTCTCACCTTTTTTTAACATGGAATATAACCTACTTAAGTCCTGAATGCTGTCCATTTAGGAAAAAAAAAAGTAGACTCTTGATAATTAAACCAGAAAACTGTTTTAAAAGTTTTTCCCATTCCAAAGGCCCCATTGTGAAGCTTCCATGACCATCAACCATCACAAGCTAGGACTTTGCAGGGATGTGGCTGTTTGTGGGTCATCCACAAACGTGTAAGTAACCCCTTTTCAATGATCTATAAGCCCACTAAATGCTTCAATAAATATAAAATAAAATAAATTAATTTTTTTTCAATTTCAAGACCATCATCATCCCAAAAGTTCTCTGAACCTTCAAACTAAAGCATAGAATTGCTACCATAAAAACCAAGATTAATAAAGATGCTATTGCTGGCACTTGAATAAATATCTTTTCACTTTAGCCCTAAATCATTTCCATTCATAACCTCAACATCTCAGCTTTGCCAAAAGGCTTATTACTACAAGGAATAGAAGGCCATTGATCAACTTTGAATCATATATCTGATTTTTACAAGTCCATAAAAAAAACCTGTTTTGAACATCTATTGTTTTTTTAAAACATTTTATTTTACCAATAAAGACTCAAGAGCCAGATATTACAGAGAAAGCCTCATAGCTTAGGCAGAGAAAACACCCAGCTGACTTTCCTGCTCAGTGGACACCTAGAATGAAAAAGCCTTTTCTCCTTCTCCACATAGTCTTAAATACTCTTCAACTGAATGTCCCTCCTTTCTACTTCTTGTATGTCTCTCTATTTGACTTCTGGACTTCTCACTTTATTTTTTTTCCTATGTTCACTCCATGTGAACTGGTTATTTGTTTTGTCTCTTGACCTATGGTTGGATTTATTTAATCCTGTTTACAGAAAGCTCTTGGGTTAAAGCTGTGTGCTAGGCTGAGGCATACCACATGAAACAGTTTTTTCTAATTCACAATCTAGGGATTCACAATGTGAGCAAATATCCTGCAACAAATATCAAGCCTTGGTAGAAAGAAAAGAACACTCCACGATTTACTAACTCCAAGCAATATCCTATGAACAGACCTAGATACCAAAGGTCATCCAACCATACATCTTGGGCATGGAGTAGTCAAGAGAGAAGATAGAATATACCTGATCACCATGCTGCCTCATAGGAATCAAGGAGAACAGGAAACAAAATATCATGGCCTCCTTCCTACCTTCCTCCAAAGAGGCTCATGGTTATAGAGCAGAGCTTATGTGGGTTAAGGAAATACAAGCACAGAGGAACATATGCCTCATTTCCAGAGACTCACAAACTGCCATAGACACTGAACCTGAAGTCACCACACATCTGTGCAGACTGAAGACCCAAATTCAGCCCTTTGAGTGGCTGCGATCCTCAAGAACCAGAAACATTTAGAGTTTCCCACAGGCTCTTAGGAAGGAGACAGCTGTATCTGATAATTCAGGTGAAGTTACCAGTGCTTCTTCATAGAACTTGCTAGAATAAAAAATAGTGTGGAAGACAAAGCCTTTTCCCAATAAAAGAGGCGATTGTAGGAGGATCAACTGTATTTTCAAATACCAATTTCAGTGCCTTGATATCTGGTGACCACCCTGCCATGAGAATTGTTATGAATGTTGAACTATCTCTTGTAACCATGTGATGATAAGGAATGCTACCCTGTTATCTCTGATTGGCTAAATAAGATGCTACGATTTGAGGGAGGAGAAAGCAGCAGAGATGCAGGAGGGGAGGAAGCCAGAGAGCAAAGTATCATCATAAGGCAAGATGGTAATGAGCACATGGCTATAAGGACAGACTGATGGAACAGAAGCCACCCCTGGAGTCATCAGATTGGCAAGTGACTGTTTTTTATGTGGGTTTTAAATGTACTAGATTAGAGTAGCTCAAAAATCAGCCCATATAATACATAAGGCTTAAAAAGAAAATCATAGTCTCTTTGTGTCAGCCATTGGTAAAATAGCTAGTTAGAGAAAATTATTGCATTAACTGATTAACATAGAGAGAATAATTTGGCTTTCTACAACAGGCAATGCTCTTTGTGTGGCTATTTCATCCAACTAGCAGCATTCCCTCTTAGGTGGAAGAAAGAGACTCCTAAGACTTTGGAAGCTTAAATAACTTGCAAGACTCTGGAAATTCAGAGTCCCAAGGCCCCTCCCCAAGGTTATTTAAATGACAAACAATATCTGGGGTGAGGAGATCCTTCACTGAAACTGCTTGAAAGATGGGCAGAGAGTTCAAGGAATACAGCTTTTTGAGTTGCATTACCCACACTGAGGAGGGTTTTGGGGTGATACAGCTGTTTTGAGTTACCCATTCTTCTCTAAGTAACCCCAGATAAATTCATGGGTTTACCAAGCTAGATGTGAATGGAATAGCTTCTTTGGTCTGTCAGTAGTACCCAGTCTGGAGTATTGATATTTGTTTGCTTCTCCCCAGGAAAATTCCCACAATGTATCTGTAGGCTTAGATTTTTCAAAAACCTACTTTACTTAGGGTTCTTAAATGCTTCCCTTCCAACACACTAACAAGAGGCAGGGGAGAAAGAAAGTTAGTAGAAAAAGGGGATTGTGAACCTTTTTAGACATAGTTCCTTGGGGTGATTGCCTCTTCGTTGTCAGGATATAGGCAGTCAACTCAAATAGCAAACACCAAACAACAACACGGATCACCAGCAGGGGCACAATTCAGCAGAAAACAACAAGACTCCTCTAAATCTGAAGTGGCACAAGTCAGTGGAAGAGGCAAGGCTCAGTCAAAGTGCCATGAGAAGAGCTCTGGAATGTTTCTCTATGCAAAATGAAATGTAGAAAAGCGAAGACCAATGGAGCAATGTGAATGATACAAAGTATATCAGTGAAAAAGAGATGTCTCACTGTCTGTGGGCTTACATTTATCCTTTCTCAGAGTCCACACAAGGGTGTTCTTCAAGCTGGCAAAACCACACCCCTTGCAAGAGACAGCTTCCAGCAAAATATCAAGCACCCTCTCACGAGTCTGTTTTCAGTTAACAAATATCACATGCCTCTCATAAGTCTTTTAACCTGACCAAGGTCATGTGCCCTCTCATGAGTTTGTTTTCAACTAGGATGAACTAAAAATACTTCTGCATCACACATTTAAGACCAAAACAAAAAACACAAAAAAGAAGGCAAAACTATCACTACAAATACCCATATAGCTGAGAAGATAGCCAAAACCACTGAGCAAAGAGAATATAGGGCATAGGTTTACTAGCTGCCAGCTTCAGTTACCAAGCATAGAGTAGGTCCAATGGTCTTGTGACAGAGAATAGAAGACCCAGGTCAACACAAGTCTGATAGCTCCCTATCACACTTTCATGAGGCCAGTGATGATTCCTTCTGGCAAATAAGGAGAAACCATCTCAGGAAAGGAAAAGGATATCTGGAATTCTTCATTGTTGGTGTTTAAATAGGAGAACTATAAACATCTATCCATATTTGATGTATACAGTTCAAGGAATTTAAGGATAAATATATACTCATGAATCCATCACCACCCTCAAGGCCATAAACTGTCAATCCTCACTCCTCACTCCCCTCCTCCCCTGCCTCTGAGCCCTATTTTTGTCTTTGTTTCTAAGAGTTTAATTGTTTTAGATTACATGTTCAAGTGAAGGCATGATGATTTTCCAGACTCTGAAGTCTACATTTGCCAAACTGGAATACATTTTCTTTTGTTTCTCAGAGAAATAAGATGGCAGCTCCAAAGATGGCTCTCAGTAGTCTTCTATTCTGAAGTTCTTGTGCTCTTGCATGCAATTTACTCCACTCTATTGTGGGCTGGGCCTAGTGACTAGAATACATAAAACATACTGAGATGGCCAGAGGACAGATGTCATCTGCAATTCAACAACTCAGAAATAACTGAATCCTGCATCGTGATGTGGATGACTTTCATGAAGGACCATATCTCAGGCTAGGATATATATATAACTAAAATCCATGCCAGCATTCTCATCAACTTTTTTTTTCAATCAGGAGCTCCAAGTCTCAGGAAATGCATCACTCTTGAGCAAGCTCTGATCACCGATCTCAACAGGCCCAACATAATTGTACCCTGAATGTGACCTGGTAAAAACCCCTAGAGAGCCAGAAACCCAGGGAAGCCAGATTTCTGACCTACAAAACCAATGAGATGATAAATGTTTATGGCTGCTAACTATGGAAATTTGTTGACACAAATTGTTGCCTAACGTATTTCTCATTCCCAGCAGAACAAAGGCCAAGGGAAGCATAGATCAGCCACAGAACAGTAGACAAGCTGTATTTCTATGGACATCTACATGTAGCATGAGTTAAATTAGTAGTCTTATTGTGTGTCTTCTACACTTCCAGATGGTTGGACTCAGGAAACATGGATTTCATAGAGAATGAAAAAATTAGTATACATCTCTTATCTGCAAAGAGTGTCAAGCATGTGAGAATATCTCAAAATTAATAATCTGATAGATCAAGGAACTCTCAGTAGGACTCTGAAGTTGCTGTCACAAACTTCATCCATCTTTGGAGAGGCCTATATAGATCAGACATATTTTCCTATTCATATAGTGAGTCCTGAAGCTCAAACTTTTGCTATTCCAGGAAATAAATATATTACTAAGGCACTACAATTAAAGAAACCTGTTCAAATGTTCTGCTTTGAGTCCTGTGGCTTCATTTAGCCAGTTTACCACACTGCTTCATAATGCAAATATCACTCTTAAAATTAATGAATTTTTTTATTATACAGGTTTATATAAGGTTATTTCATGCAATGGTATACTGTACTTGAAGCATATTCATTTTCTTTTTCCACTCCCTCCCCAGGCTTTCTGCTCGCAATGACTCTCGCCCTGCCCTTGACCCTCCTACCATCATTATTTCCCTTTGTTCACAGATGGGTTTGGTTCTACATTTAGAGTATAGGTACAGACATGATTTTTAAGTATCTATAATGTCCAGGCCACACAAATGAGAAAAATATAGGTATGTGTTTTTCTGAAGAGATAAGCTCTAAGTAAACTCTAGTTTATAACTATTAGGCCTGGAATAGAGGACAGTAAAGCCCTGAATAGTATGCCAGTGAGATAGATGGCTCAGTAAGTAAAAGCATTTTCATCCAAAGCCTGGAAACATAAGTTTGGAATTAGAACTCATATAAAGTTGGAAAGTGGGAATTCATTCAACAAAGTTATCTTCTGACTTTCACACATTTACTAAGATGTGTGCAGTCCTGCTACACACAAAGAAAATTTTAAAAGAAAAAATTTTAAATCTTGAATATTTTTAGTAAATTTCCAGTTATTGTAGGCAGTTAACTAATTGCATGTTTAGTTGAAGGTACAAAAATATGTGTATTCAGTAAAGTAAAGCTGAAGGTTCCAATCTTAACTGAGATAAGAATGTCAATAGTCAATGATAATTGTACAGAGTTTAAAGATGGGGAAAAGTTATAATACTTCATGTTAAATATTATTATGCTTAAATTTGAAGGACATTTACGATGAGCAAAATTTTGTTTCTATTTGAAAAAAATTAAAGAATTTTAAAATTCTTAAATTATTTTTCCAAGGTCTTAGAACAATTCTACCTCTGACTCCCAATGCAAACAACCACACAACGCCTTTCTATCAGTGCCAAGAAAGTACAAATGTTCACAAAGTATCCAATTTCTTATTTTCACAAGAAAAATATATAGGAAGTAAGTAGAAAGCAGAGAAGATCTATAGTGTATGTTTCTAGAAACAGTAAAAATATCAGTAAAAAACATTTTTAAAAACAGTAAACAATTTTTTTGGCTTAAGTCCTAGAATCTTTGAAACACTGAACTAACTATTTGTACTCAGAGTTAGGACATTTCTTATTTGTACTACTGTAAGAATTGAAAATTTGGAATTCCATTGAGAATAATCATTTTAGACATTTGAAAAATGTATATAGTAAAAATATACCTTTTGGGAAATATACTTAAAATGATCATATTCAAATTCAACTAAGAGACAACAATAAAAATAAAAAGAAAATGAAAACAAACAAATGAACAAACAAAAAACCAAACTCAAATCAATAAACAATGATTAGTCTCTACCCTAGACAAGCCATGTAGTGGCATTCTAGCCCTGTTTGGGCCTCTTTTGTTAGTCAATAGCCATATGTGGAAATTTAAATTAATTAAATTCATCAAAATGTACTTCTAATTGTGCTAAGCATACTTTAAGCCATAGGAAGAGTGGGTAGATAGATCTATAACCATTTCCATGTCACAGAAAGAATCAGTGAACAACTAGATGCTGGGCTACAGAGAGGGGATAGCCAACTGCCTCTGAAAGGACTCACTTCATCTTCAAGTTACACTTACTGCTCAAATACACTAGGAGCGCAGGCCAGAATTCCGGCAGGCTCTTACCAGCTATGACAAAAGGAAACACCATAGTCAGAGCCATTGTGCTAAGTGGTACAAGCTAATTAGAGTGTCTTCTTCATCTCCTTAACATGTTGTGACGTATTAAATGCCGTGCCTTCTGCTTTTCTTATCTTTCCAATATTTCCAAGGAAATGACCCCACCAGTTTACACCAAAAACAGTTATTATCCTAGGGCATGCTTCAGTCATCACAAATGGCAAAGAATGGACATTTCTGAGATCTCAGAGAAACATCTATCAGATACAACAGAGCTCTGCTGATGGCCCAGTCATGGTTGGAAAGAAGATACAGGAGTGATGGTGGCATGGCCTAAAAATGAGAGATCTGGCTAAGGCAGAGCTCTTAGACCACTCTGCCTGTGTTTGGGTTCCTTTGGCCTCAGATAGATGTTGGCATAGCAACCTGTTGTGTGACTCAAACTCTGCAGTCCCTCTGTTCTACAGAGTCCCATTTTGATTGTCACTATCCCCATGTTCAGTAAATATCATGAAGGAAGAAAGGAGGTACATCTGTTCTATACCCCAAATCTTATAGCTAAACAAAACTGAGGCACAAAAACAAGGCAGACATAGGGGATATACTATCACCAGGGCAAGAAATAGAGGTAATAATTGTTTCTGCACAGAGATATTTAGGCTACGTTTACATTCAGCAGCCTTATGTTCCTGTGGGCTCTTGGGTCCCTGTACCACCCAGCAGTGAGACTGTGAGTGGACACAGTACTTACTGTTACCCGACTCAGGCTTATCTATTTTGCAGGTCTTTCTGTCTTAGCTAGTAGTTCTGAGCCATTCTTCATGAGAATCATATCAACAGAACCCTATATTACCTCTAAACCCCCACAAGACAATGTAAATTAAGGAATTAAGAACATCATTAAGGTTCATCATTCTGGTTGTTGTTGATGATGATGATGATGATGATGATGATGATAACCAGTAGAAATTGCCATAGCAGTACATCTGGATCCATCCAAATCATCCCCTGTAAGCATTTTATTCCTTGGAGTCTCGAACATTTCCTAATTTTGACCATATTAATTCCAGATTTAAATAGCTGTGTGAGCTGCCAGTGCCTTAAGAAGATTAAGGTCTAGCTCTCTAAGTTTAGAAAAGGCACCAGACCAACTTTCCAGAAATTTAGCTGGGAAAACTTCTCTAAAGTGGAAAGAGACTGAAAAGGCCAATTTTAGGACCAAGGACAAAACTCAGACTGCACTGGAATTGTTTGTAGGGCAGACCTAGATTCAGTGTGAAAAGATGCAAGTATTTTTAATAGTAACTGTCTCTTTAAATCTCAGCCTTGGCAGCTCAGCCACTGAAATAGGTTATGGATCTGTGGCTACAGCACAGTGGAACATTTAATCAGAAAACAGAGAACTTTCTGGAACAAATAAGACAAATAAAAGCCTAAACATGAAAACGTTAACTGGCAACATAAGTTCAGAGGACAGAGGTGTCCAAATTCACTGGGCTTCCAGCCCAAAAAGCAAAGTCTGTGGAAGACTTAGAATTACATTGTTTCTAAATTCACACAGTGGCCTGTTGCCATGCTAACTTGGATGTTCTGCAATGAGATATGAGAGATTAACAGAAGAAACTGTAATGGCTTAGAAGCAAGTATTTCTTAGTTACTACATTGAGATGGGTTACTTTTTCGTCTGGAATAGAAATTAGTGGCCCTTAACATCTTCATGGGAAATACCTTGGGTTTTTTTCAATGATCTTCTAGTCTGGGTATGATGGCACTGGAACATACTGAATTTATTAGTTAATGGCTAATGAATCACATTTTATTTGTATGTTTTAGGATAGTTTATAAGCTCTTGTGGTTAACTCAAGCAGTAAAACCTCTCTGAGTGAAGCATGGCTGCAGTGTGTACACTGGCTTTGCCTCCCTTGTTCAGTGGACAAGCATGGTTCCCCAAGGCAAGCCAGGCATGACTGTGCAAACTGAGTATACTGCAATTACCCTTTGCTATGGCAAAGACCTCAGAGCATCAGGCACTGCTAACGTGCTAACAGTTGCTCCCCGGCTGTGATTTAAACAACATGACTTACATTTGCAGGCACCATGAGATTCCAGTCTATTTTTCTCTTGTGTAAAATAGACTGTGTAAAATCTTCTCAACTTTAGATTGGGGTAGTGTTTAAAAACCTCTCAGATATATATGGTATCACCAAGGCTTAAGAGGCGACATATGAATGCCTTTATGGAAAACAGTAAGCCTGACTCAGTCCTTCACCATTGAGTAGGAAGAATTTGCTAAACAAATCAAAAAAACAAGTTTAAAAATTAGCAAACAGATCAGAACTGTTCTAACAAAACGCAATCTAGTGAAAAATAAGATTCTTGTGGGAGAAAGTATGATCAGGTAGGCTCTAAAGAAATGGAGACAATCCTGAGAGACAGCAGGTGAGAGAGATTGGGAGCATGACGTGAGTGAGGAGTCCGACCTGTACAGACACTTGAGAAGGGAAATAGCTACCCACATTTAGGCTTATTCTCTCAGTTGCTGAAGTTCACAAGGAACTCGAGCCCATAGATCAACCTCTCTGCTGCACAGGGATTGCTCAGATTTGAGACTGAGCTGGAAGCTTCTCAGGACCTACAGTGGGCATCCAGTGTTCTCAGGACCTACAGTGGGCATCCAGTGTCTGCTAATCCTGGAACCATTATGACAGCGTCTGAGCACCTACCATTAAACGCAGTTTAAAATATTCAGCTAGGAGGATGAAGAAGATGCAGCTCTGGTCCACAGGGAGGTCAGGGGACCTTTCAGCTATCTCAAGAAGATTCTGGTATGTTCATGAATGCCTGGATTAAAGTGATAGTATTAGATGAACGGAAAGGAAGGAATCACAACAGAAATAGATCAGCCAAGCTCTGTAAATAAAAAGTCAAAGACAACCTCTGATTTTAGACTTGTAAATAACGGCATCACTAAATTGGACAGGGACAAGACCAAAAGTGATGAGGATTAGGTGCTACATAAGCTAGAAGAAATATCCCTAATGCCGAGCACAAGCTGTTCTATTCTCAGACAACAGGGCCATGCTGTTTCCCTTAAGGACTGTGTTGTCTGCCATGACAGGTGGCCCAAAGGAAGGTTAGCAGGGCCAGAGGATCTCCAGGTCACTGGCTCGATGTCATGGTCCTCAAGTGTCTAAACTTGTTACCATATCTTGTCTAACAGCTATCCACTGACTTAAGTGAGTAGATTTAGAAGTCTTCACTTAGGTTCTAGTAAAACCAGTGTTTCTCTTTAGGCCAGATACCATCCTTGGTTGAGGAGAAACTTTAAACCAGCTCTAGTCCTTAGGCTGCCTGCTAAAATATTTTTGAGCAACTCAGAACCACCTTCCCTGCAGCATTCATCCATAGGACCACAGATCTGTTTGCAATAATTAAAAATTTTAGGAGTCAAGTGCTTGCCTAGCATATAAAAAGCTCTAGATTCAATCCCCAATACCACATAAACAGAGCATAGTGGTACATGCTTGTAATCCTAGCACTCAGGGGGTAGAGGCAGGAGGGCCAGAAGCCCAAAGCCATCCTTGTCAACATTGCAAATCTGAGGACAACCTGGAATACATTAGACACCCCCTTTTTTTTTGCCCCACAAAGGAGTTTTAAAAGTCAAGGGTGTCTGCTGAACAGGCATGTTTAAGCTGTCATTAAACAACTTCTCTGCGTTTATCTGCCTTTCACTCTTTCAAGATCATTTCCAAAAGTGACCTACCATGTTACAGTATGTCTCCTTTTCTGTCAGTTCTTTAACAGCATCTGGTCCTAGGGGTTGGGAGGGACATTCAGGATAAACAAATGTATTTCCCTCTATTTGAAATATTGAAGGTAGTCCAAGATGAGGACCACATCCAGCTAGTGGCTCTGTAGGTTTTTGAAGTGTATATATATATATATACTAATATATGTATATATGTATAAAATAGTTTCTTCCTATCAAACTCAAAAAGGTACAAGTGGGAGATAAGCATCCTAAGCATGAGGGGCACATACACATTGTCTTCCCAAACCTCCACATGAGTAGACTATTCCATCTTCAGAACAGACCATGCCTTCCATAGGCCATAGGCCACACTTGCTTAACCTGCCCTTGTGTGTAGACTGTTCCTAAGGCAAACTCCAATGCAGTGGTGACTCCCATAGGAACTGTGCTTGAATATGGCACTCCTTGGTGTCAGCTAAGACCACAGGAATATTGGCAGGATTTTAAAGGTAGATCCTTCCCTGTTTCTACACAGGTCCAAGAACTCTCTTTGCAATTCTGCCAGGACCCAGGATGATAATCAATAGTGTAAGCAAGGAATGAAGCCAAAGCATTTTCCATACCCCATTAATCAGATTGCACAAAAAGCAGAAAGCAGCCACAAAAATAGATTGCAACTTGCGAAGACAGTCTCGACCTGAGTTATGTATCTGTTTGTAACCATGATACATATAACATGTCCAGCATCTTTACCATAAGTATTTTAGGATTAATTTTGGACTTTCTGGGTTATGAGAAAAGTTTTTTTCCTCCGGGATGTTAGAGGAGGCTTTGTGAACCCAGCAAAACTGATACTTGAAAAGGAAAGAGCAGGCAGGCTACCCACATGAGCAGCAAAAAATACGACTGCTGGCCAAAATCTTAGGAAGAAATTCAAAATATAGCTCGGTGCTTACAGTTAAATAATTAATTCAAGAAGGGCTCTTTCCTGTTATAAAGCACCTTGAGTACTTTCAGTGTTCTAATATGATGCCATACAGTCTTTTATTTGTTAATTATTTATTTATTATTTATTTATTTATTTATTTATTTATTAGTATTCATGTTGGGGTACGAGTTTGCCAGCACATATGGAGGCCAGAGAACAACCTCAGATACCATTCCTCAGATGCTATCCATTGTTTCTTGTTTATTTATTTGCTCTAATTTTAATTTAATTTGTTTATAGTGAGACAGGTTCTCTCACTGACCGGAAATTTGCCAAGTAAGCTAAACTTGATAGCAATGAACCTCCTGGGTCCATCTGTTTCCACCTCTGAGAGCTCACAAGTATGCACCACCATACCTAGTTTGTTGTTGTTGTTGTAGTGGTGGTGGTGGTAGTGGTGGTTGCTTTTATGTTTTATGTGAGTTCTTGGCATGAGGCAGGTCTATAGACTTCTAAGACAAGTGGGTTTTTGTTTTTCTTCTTTGGACAGGGCCATCTCCTCAGCCCTGTTGTTGTTTTAAGCCTTTTATTTCTATGAAGGAAATGGACTTCAAATGCTAGGAAGCAAAGCCCAGTAGATCAAATAAAGTAGGTCTCACCACCCATCACGGAAACTGGTTGCTGCTCTGTCAGTAATTAACAGCGTCACTATTCAAGAACTCACACTCCTGCGATGTTTGAAGGAAGTCTTCCCAACCTCATGCCACCAGAAAGTCTTATCTAAACTGAACATTTCATTACTAGATTGCTCATTTCTTAGCCAAGATGGTAAGAGTGAGTCAGAGTAACTTTAAAGAATACTTTGGAGCTTCAAGTCCAGGGACTGCTTAATTTAAAAATAAAAAAAAAAAGGAGCAATTAAGACTGAGTCTCAGTTTTAAAAACTCTTCTCCCCCCAACATGAATCGCTATTTCCCATTTCACTCTTGCACCTACCATATATTTGCATGTGTTTATGCTAAGCTCAAGTGATGTATGATCTTAACTGTCCAGGAAAGACACCAAGACACCTACAGTACAGTAAACCTGAAGCTACCTGATTTCTTCTGTGTGGACAGCTACCCTCAGGTGGTTTTAAACATCAAGCTCTTTAGAATCACTGCCCTGTGGCTAAGGCATTGAAGCTCAATGCCTGAGGAAATTCACCATGAACACAATTGACTCTACCTACCAATGAGCTCTGTGGCCTCAGTCAACCTGGACTAAAAATACACACACACACACACACACACACACACACACACACACACACACACGTAATAATAATAACCATATCTGCACAAATAATACATGGTTGTATTTCTTTTTGGTCTCACAACCATTTACATAGCATATTACACATGATCTAAAGGTTTTTGTTAGTTTGTTGTTGTTTTTTTTTAAGTACATAGGAGGAGGTTGGAAAGAAAACTTAGGGACTAAGAGCACTTGCCGCTTTTACATAAACCTGATTCTGTTTCTAGCACCTATATCAGGCATGTCTCAGCAGTCTGTAGCTCTAGGGGATGCAAAGCCTCTGGCTTCTGTGGGCACCTGAACTCATATGCACATATCTACACACACACACACACACACACACACACACACACACACACACACACATACATATAGTGCTTGCCTAGCATATTAAGACACAAAAAAATAAATCTTTATAGTACACTGAAGCATTTTCTGGCTGTGAGTGAATGTTGACATTTTATGAGGACTTGAGGCTTCACAGTTTTAGCATACAGGAGCTCCTGGAACCAATTCCTCATGGGAATATACCAAAGAACAGTTATATTTACAACTTCATGTCAGGTATTACCAACAAATGGCCTACTAAAGGAACAGGAACCCCAGCCCACGTCAGAACAATCAGATACAGATGTCTAAGATTGTACAAATAGTCAAATAAATGAATGTCTAATTTGAGTAATAAGATGGAGTTGTATTCATAGAAACAACTGAATAATAATGTTTATTATATATACTTAATATAATTTATTATTATTTATTATTATTATGCCTAATTAGGTAAGTGATTTCTAATGCTTATTTGAATGATAACTAATATAATAAACTTCAGTCTTCTAACTCAGTGGCAAATTTTTCCATGTTTTCCTTAATAGTCCATTAAGGTTTGGCAATTAAGTCAATAAAAGTCAAGTTTTTAAACCTCAACAACATTGATTTTTCCCCTCAAAGAAAATTACTTACTCACAATTAAAACACCATTCTAAAAAAGCTAAGCTTTTAGAATCACACCAGAACCTACCTTATTTCCTTCCATTCACTGCACAGCCAGCTTGCTCTTGTTTTCTTAGAGTACAGTGGAAGTGGCAAAGCTGTCGAGACAGCACAGTGGCAGGACACTTAACTAATATGAACTGAACAAGGCCCTGTGCTAGGATCTCTGTACCACAGAAAAGATGGAGATGAAGACATTTGCCCCACAGCATGTGGATAAGGATTTAAGATAAATAACATCCATATTAAAATGTTTTACACATAGTTAATACTAGATAAAATAATAACCATTATTAAAATCCTTGGCTAAATGTAGGAGCAGATCAGGATTAAGGTAGTTTGAGAGTCTGAGCACTTGGTAAAGAGTGACAAACACCTTTCTTTTTGTCTCACCAGAACACTGCAGCTGACAGTGGTTAGCCCCAACTACCCTCGTTTCCAATTCATTTTGAGATTGTTTTTAGAAGGAAATGAACAAAAAGATTTAATGGTTGGTTACATTCAGTGAATTGCCCTTCTGTGCCGCAATGGTTTCCCTCAATTCTTCAAGATGGGGATCGGGACAATTCTAGATATTACTTTTCCTTCCTATCTTTTTCATTTTCTTTCAAGTCTGTGTATCAAATCCAAAACTCATATGCAAACTACTGTGGCTTAAGAAAAACAGAGAGGTTCTATATGAATGTAATTAGCTCAGCCAAGCAAACTAACTCACATATTGCTCAGAATTTTCTCACTATTTTTACTTTGCCAGAGTAAAGTTTTCGTGGAGATGAGAAAAGCCCAAATTCATGGCAGCATGATGGCACAGCTAGGTGCTTGACATTAAGCCTGAGGGACCCGAGTTTGGATCCCTGAGGCCCACACAGTGGAAGGAGAAAATGGGATCCCACAACTTGACCTCTGACCTCTACACTGGTTCTGTTGCACCTGAAACACGCTCCATTCCCACTGCCCCAAATGCATGCACACAGACAGAATAAGAGAAATACAAATCTAATAACTGTTTTTAAAGGCCCAGTACATTGCTCAGATATGATTATGTTACATATAAATGCATAATAGTAACTACCACAGCAGAAAGTGTGTGTGTGTGGGTGGGGGATGGGTGAGTGGGTGTGTGGGTGCCTTGTTTGTGTGTAGTTGTGTGACTGTGGAGACAAGAGATCAGGTATCTTCCTCTATTGCCCTCCATTTTCTTTTTTTTTTGAAACTAGGTCTCTAACTAAACCTATAATTCATGGAATAGCCTGTGTTGTCTGCCCAGCAAGTCCTAGAGAATGTCTTCTCTCTGTCTTCCAAAGTACTGGGACCACAGATGTTTGCAGTTGCCAACTCTGACTTTTTACATGGTCTTGTGGATCTGAATTCAGGTCCTCATGTCAAAATGGCAAGCTCTTCACCAACAGCAATCTCCTTAGCCATTTTGCACACTGGAGGTGTAGATCGACAGCACTATAAGGAGCCCTTGTCACAGACAGTACACAGAGGCACAAACATACAGAGCTTCCTGCAGCCACACAGCCTGGAGGAAAGGGAAGGCTGCCTCATTTCTAGCTAAATGTTTATTCATGAGGTAAGTCTGCTGCTTTCCAGAGCTGTCTCCAACTGTCCGAAGAAAGCAGCACCACAGCCATCATTTCCAGCTCAGGAGAAAGCAATAGTAACTTCCCCGAGAGACTCTGCACTGGTAAATGTTTCAGGACCAAATGCATGACTGACAGCATGTGGTAATCTGGCCAATTCTTACACTGGAAAAGTTAGATGAAGAGGTCCTAAAAGCTCCTGGGGGCATCCTATAGAACACACACCATGATAATCATATCACAAAAATGCTAAGCACTGCTCCTGAAGAGCCAAGCCTACCACCATTATCACTACAATCTGAATGAAGATAAAAATAGTGACTTCAAAAAGCATGGCAAAGTTCAATTGAATGACATAAGATTTTGCAGGGTGTTAAGTGGCCATGGTTCTAATTCTCTGGTTAGATGCAGCAGATGAGAATAAAGCCAGACCTACCAATTGCACTTAACAGTACTCCTTAGAGAAGCATTATGATCAAATCTAGAGAGACTAGGCCAATTTTTCCCACTGTGGACTTGCTTTCCCACCCCAGCTCCAACACTCTCAAAAACAGCTTCCCACAGATGCTTTGGAGTTAGCCAGGGAGCTTGGTGCTGGTAGCACTGAGACTATCATATAAAGGTGATATTGCCCTCCAGGGAAGGTGTCAGCAGTCTGCAAATTGTGAGCTGATCATTTGTATTTTCAGGCCATAGCTGACAGCTCTTCTCCATCCTAGGCCATCATGGGCACAGCCTGTATCTTGACATCAGTGCAAACAGAAGTTCCAATGATAGCTGTCATAGCTGTCCTGCTTTGCTTCTTAAATACTTCAATATCATGAGATGTTCTCATCACAGTCTTGGGCTGGCAGAGAAACAAGGTGAACTGAAGCAGCCTTTGATTCCTATAGTGAGACGTACGTGTGTGTGTGTGTGTGTGTGTGTGTGTGTGTGTGTGTGTGTGTGTGTGTGTTTAAAAAAGGGGTGCCATTAGGTAGCTCAAATACCTGGGTACAAGATATCCTCTGCTGTTAGGCTCCCAAATATCTACTGCTTCAACTCCCAAAACAGAATTTGTTTTTGTCCGGAGCCAGCCCAGGGTCATTCAAGGCTAAAAGAATCTACTGGCTGAGGCAAAATTCTGATGCCCCATTCCAAAGCTAAACTTCCTCATTTCAGCCTCTGCATAACTTCCTTATTTCAGCCTCTGCATAACTTCCTTATTTCTGCCTCTGCATAACTTCCTTATTTCAGCCTCTGCATAACCTCCTCCTTTCGACCTCTGCATAACCTCCTCCTTTCGACCTCTGCAGATGTTGTTTAGCCGGGTTGGCTCGGGACTTTCCAAGAGATAGTTAGCTAAAGTAAGATAGGAATTGTTTCAAGATGAACCACAGGATGTTCCCCTGCTGAGATCACCTGGAGACATTCTCAGACCCCCTACTGCTTGGCTCCTGCTTCCACCCCATATAAGCTTTTGCTTTTGATTCAATAAACAGACCTTGATAGGAGTTCTACTTGGTCTCGTCTCCTTCCTTCTCGTCCCATCTTTTCAGGTATGGCTCCCCTCGCGACCCCGTAATTACTGGTCCTGCTGGACGGGACACGTGGCGCCCAACGTGGCCACGAGGTACGAGCCCTCTACCACGACAGAGACCCTTCATGGGAAATAATTCAGAAACGCCGCGGTCAAGTATCTCGCCGAGGTCAAAAGTACCTCCGATCATCACGGGTGCGGGCCTGCCGCTCACAGGACCTCTCTGCACTTAGGTAGGTGTTCATCTCTGTCAATAAGATGGGTTAAAGTCTCTCAAAGGAGGCGTAATTTATTCGCCAACTTAAAATTTTTCTCAGGGAAAGAGGAGTTAGAGTTAAAAAAGCCCTTGTAAGCATTAGCTTTTCTTACAGAGATTCAAACAGTCCTTCAGGACACAAGGAACTCGGGTATTGCTTTATAATCGTCATGTCAAATTTTATGTCTATGTCTGTAAATTTGTTTAACTTTTTAAATACTGTTTCATTTTTCTATGTCTTGAAAGAGGGCTAAGCTTTACTCGCTGGCCAATTTTCTAAAACAGTGCAGCACAACATGGCACACACAGCCTATGAGACAGTAAGAGTATTGCCTCTGAGGCAGGAGCAGGCCTGCCCTTTCCAGGGCCTGGACCCAGGCACAGTGGCTGCCTGTGGGGCTTGCCTCTTACAGAACAGGCATGGCTGCAAACATGTGACAAGTTGAAAAAGCACAATCTAAGAAATAGAGTTTATTGCCTAAAACTTAGAATTTTCTTGCTTAATTTTTTTGCTTGTAAGTGACTAACAGTTTTTCAAATTGGTCTAGCAAATAGAGTTAATTTCAAATTCCTTAGCTACAAGGTGTTTATAATTTTCTTGTTTATTTGCTTAATGTTTACCTGAAATATTTCTAAAAAATTTTTAGATTCTCAAATAAGAGATATAAACTAGTTTTGTCCTTGGAATCAAACATTTATAGCTGAGAGTTTCTAGCTTAGATCTAACTAACTAAACAAGTCCAGGGCTAATATTTCCTTGGGCCAGATAATTTTACAGACACTGCTCCTAGTTATCTGTGGGCTTGACTCCTACAGAGCAGAGATGGCTACAGACACGTGGCTATTTGGAGAGGCAGAACTAGGAGGCTGATAGATTTCTAAACTAGGCTAGGGAATGTAGTTAACTACCTAGGACTTAGAATTTTCTTGTTTTCCTGATTAATTTTTGTTTGAGATGTTTAAAAATTTTTTTAATAAATTAGAATAAAACAATTAAGCAAGTCATGGTGGCACATGCCTTTAATCCCAGCACTCGGGAGACAGAGACAAGCAGATCTCTGTGACAGGGCATGGTGGTGCACACCTTTAATCCTAACACTTCGAGATTAACAGAGACAGAACTCTTAAATTTCAACCTGATCTCCACAGAGCGTGATCTGCTGATAAGCTAAGTTTCTTACAAAGATGTAAGTTTTTAAACTTATATTAGACTTAAGGATTGTTTTTTCACTGTATCCCCTGCACCCCAGGCAGATAAGATCTCTTGGAGAAGTGATGCCCCTGTCTGGGTAGACCAGTGGCCTCTGACACCCCCTAAATTACAGGCTGCCCTAGCTCGCGTTGAGTCTGCCATTAACAACCAAACTATCTCCTTTTTTGACCCTACTAAACCCTTACAATTCATTGTCCTTCCCACCCCTTTTACGCCCACGGGGGTGTTTTGGCAGGGCGCCCCCCTTTATTGGGTACACCTCCCTTCGGAATCGTCTAAGGTTCTTGCCACCTACCCATCTCTGGTGGCCTAGCTCATAAAGGATGGCCACTTACAATCGAGAAAAACCTTTGGAAAAGACCCCGACATTTTGATCCTCCCCTATACCCCAGCTCAGATTAATTGGCTATTTATCAATTCTGATATCTGGGCCATTAATTGCATAGAAATTCAAGGCAAAAATCGATAACCATTATCCCCCCGATAGGTTGCTTCAATTCCTTTACAAAATGCCTATTATTTTCCCTAAAAGTACAAAATCATCCCCTATCTCCCAGGCTCATTTAGTGTTTACAGATGGTTCTTCTAATGGTATAGCAGCTTATTCCATTGATGGAGTAACCACTCGTGTGTCTTCCCCTTTTCTTTCAGCACAGCTAGTTGAGTTATATGCTATAATACAGGTATTTACAGCCCTCCCAGACCATTCCTTTAACCTATATACCGACAGCGCCTACATTGCCTGTTCGGTCCCCTTGCTAGAAACAGTGCCTCACATAAAACCTACCACTAATGCTGCCCCATTATTTGCGGCATTACAAAGCCTTATCCATCGGCGCACCAAACCCTTTTTTGTTGGACATATTAGGGCTCATTCTGGACTCCCTGGACCTCTTGCCGAGGGAAACCGGTTAGTCGATGCCTCCACCCAGATGGTCGGGTCTATTCAGGTTCAAAATTATCCCTCTGATCTAATTTCCCAAGCCCAACAGGCCCACGAGCTCCACCATCTTAATGCCCACACCCTTAGGTTGCGGTTCAAAATTACCAGAGAACAGGCTAGACAGATAGTTCGTAATTGTAAGAGTTGTTTGACTTTTCTCCCCGAAGCCCACTTCGGGGTCAACCCTTGAGGACTGGTCCCAGGCGAATTGTGGCAAATGGACGTTACCCATGTTGCCTCTTTTGGAAAACAAAAATATGTCCATGTTACCATTGATACGTATAGTGGCTTTCTTTACGCCTCCCTTCAAATGGGAGAGGCCACTAAAAATGTCATCAACCATGTACTAACTTGCCTCTCCGTCATGGGACAGCCCAGAACTATCAAAACAGACAATGGACCTGGATATACCAGCGCCAATTTTAAACAATTTTGTGCCCAATTAAACATCAAACATATTACTGGCATTCCCTACAACCCGCAGGGACAGGGAATTGTCGAGTGAGCTCACCAAACGCTTAAAAATATGCTGCTGAAATTACAAGGTACAGGGGGAACACTCTTCCCCACATTGGGCAATAACAAAACCCTTCTGTGCCATGCACTTTTTGTCTTAAATTTCCTTACCCTAGACAGAAATCACAGATCAGCAGTGGATCACTTATGGCATGGTACAACCTCTCAGACTTATGCTCAAGCCTTATGGAAAGATCTATTCACCTCCCGGTGGCAGGGTCCTGACCCTATTCTTATTTGGGGAAAGGGACATCGTTAACTCCTTCCTCTATCACTCATCAAACACCCTGGCTTACTTAGGAAGTGGACTTATGTATGCTGGCCTTGGGAGCCAGCGAGGCCTGGGGAACCCCCTCCCATTATATGCCCCAAGATAAGCCACTGGATATTCGGCCTGAGGGTGTCCAAGCAGGATGTGATGGACAAGTGCCCAGGTACTTTTTGGGAGAAAAACCCATTTATGTGTGTCCCGGGGGACACAGAGATTGCTCCCTTGGTCACAAATGCGGCTTCTCTAGTGACTTTTACTGTGCCGCTTGGGGATGTGAGACTACGGGAGATACCTATTGGAAACCTTCATCTTCTTGGGATTATATAACTGTTAAAAGAAAGGATCCCCCAGAGACAGTTGACCCCTCTGACACGCGTGGCTGTAGTAATTGGTGCAACCCCCTTGTGATTACCTTCACTGACAAAGGAAAGAAAGCCACATGGGAGAATCGAGGCCTAGAGTGGGGACTTAGGTTATATACAATTGGATATGATCCTGGCCTTACTTTTAAAATTAAACTACTCAAGACCATTCCCAATTCAAAACCGGTGGCCATTGGCCCAAATCAGGTCTTACAGAACCTGTGGTCTGATTCACACCACCCAACAGCCACTGGTACACCCCATACCACCCTGTTTCAACCCACCGTACCTCCCGGTCCCTCACCTTCTGTTAATATTATCCTGACCATGGTTAATGAATCCTGGTCTGCCCTGCACGCTGTTCGTCCCGACCTTGCAGATGATTGTTGGTTATGTTATCATGCTTCCCCACCCTTTAATGAGGGTGTTGCTATCCTTAACAATCTTACTGCTACTAACGACTCCTCCCTGGTTCGCTGGAACCCAGAGGCCAGGGAAGGCATGACCCTGGCCCAAGTCTCAGGCCTGGGGCTCTGCATCAGGGGGCCCAGGATGCGTTTACCCTCCGTTATTTCTCCTCTGTGTAATCAGACCCTTGAGGTCAGTGGTGGCTCCACCTACCTGGTAGCCCCAAATGATACATATTTGGCATGTTCCACTGGCCTAACCCCATTTATCGTGGTACAGCCTTTCCTACAACAATATGATTACTGTGTGCTTGTTCAGCTACTTCCTCGATTAACAGTTTATTCTACAGATGAATTTCTCAACTTCTGGACTCCTCCGGGTACACCATCCAGAGTCAAACGCGAGCCCATTACAGCCGCAACCATCGCGGTTCTACTGGGGCTTGGGGCTGTCGGAGCCGGGACGGGCATTTCATCTTTAGTGATCTCCAATCAAAACTATCACCAGCTTAGTGCAGCCATAGATAAGGATATTGCTGAAATACAGGTTGCTATGGCAGCTTTAAAGGATTCGCTTTCCTCCCTTGCAGAAGTGGTACTGCAGAATAGGAGAGGGCTAGATTTGCTGTTTTTACAACAAGGGGGATTATGCGCAGCACTCAAAGAAGAATGCTGTTTCTATACCGATAAAACTGGGATCGTAGAAGATAGCATGAGGAAGGTCAGAGAAAGTCTAGAAAATCGCAAGCGGGAGCGAGATAGAGCTGAATCCTGGTATAAAAACTGGTTTTCTGCTTCCCCTCTTCTGACTACCCTCCTCCCTTCGTTGCTGGGACCTCTTATAGGGTTCTTGTTACTAATATCTTTTGGACCGTGGGCTTTCAGAAAGATTACTGACTTTGTCAAAGGCCAAATAGATTCTGCCATACAGGGACCCACCCATGTGGAAGTTCATTACCACAGGCTCGAACCACCTGACCCCGAGGCAGAAGACTGTGCCGTCCTTGATAATGCGGCTAAAAGTGGCCTCGACTTCAACAAGCTGAGACCTAAGGGCTTGAGTCGATTGTTCACTTGAGAGGGTGCGAGGCTAAGCACTGCAGGGAACCATGCCAGACACCTCGGTAGGTTCCTGAGGAGCACGCCTGACTGCATACAGGCTGACGCGCATAAAGGATGTTACTATCCTTTTCCTGTCCTCCGCAAACGCGTCTGGGAGGTTGGGGACATGTGTGACCTGAAAAAATGGCCATGCAGTGACCTCTTAACGCAACGCCCATCTTCAGGAGGGTCAGGCCTCTACTCCCCCCCCTCTCTCTCTCTCTGCTTCTATTTAATAAAGAAGGGGCAGATGTCCGGAGCCAGCCCAGGGTCATTCAAGGCTAAAAGAATCTACTGGCTGAGGCAAAATTCTGATGCCCCATTCCAAAGCTAAACTTCCTCATTTCAGCCTCTGCATAACTTCCTCTTTTCAGCCTCTGCATAACTTCCTTATTTCAGCCTCTGCATAACTTCCTTATTTCAGCCTCTGCATAACCTCCTCCTTTCGACCTCTGCATAACCTCCTCCTTTCGACCTCTGCAGATGTTGTTTAGCCGGGTTGGCTCGGGACTTTCCAAGAGATAGTTAGCTAAAGTAAGATAGGAATTGTTTCAAGATGAACCACAGGATGTTCCCCTGCTGAGATCACCTGGAGACATTCTCAGACCCCCTACTGCTTGGCTCCTGCTTCCACCCCATATAAGCTTTTGCTTTTGATTCAATAAACAGACCTTGATAGGAGTTCTACTTGGTCTCGTCTCCTTCCTTCTCGTCCCATCTTTTCAGGTATGGCTCCCCTCGCGACCCCGTAATTACTGGTCCTGCTGGACGGGACATGTTTTAATAAGCATTATGAAGTGGAGAATTATCTTTCATTCACAATGTGCCAGCCTAGAGGTGTAGAACATGGCCAAGATGAGCCCTTCCAGCTTCATAATGCAAGAGCATGGCATAGCACCTCTAAGACCATTCCTAAGATGACCCCAGACACTTACTTAGAGACCATAGGTACCACTAAGTATGGCAAGTAAGTGGTGGAGAAATGAAAGAGAAAGAAAATCAGAAGGATATGGGCACAATGTAGAAAGGCTGAACTGGAGACTTGAGGGAAATAAGGAAGAGCCTGATGTGAGTAGCTGGTGATGTCACCTGCATTCATGGTGAGATCTTAGCCTCTGCTGACACCAGTAGCCATGTCTGGGTCCATGGCCCTGCAGCAGCAGGGATCTTGTACCACAAAAGGCTGGGCAAAGCCCTGGTCTGGTCTGACACCCTAGGACTTGTGCAGAGTGACTTAAGGAGCTATGCAGAATTGGCCTCATTCCTCAACTGGACATTGTTGGAGACCTGGCCCTGGGGAAATGAGAGAAGGAGAGCTGATTGTGCCCATAACCAGCTGCAGTGCTTGGGAGAGCAGACCCCACACATTTTGGCAATTGTGGGTGAACCAGCCTGAGGATAGGATTATGGGAGAGCTGTCCCTAGCACTCATATCCTGTGTGGTGGCGTAGACAAGGGTAAAATACCCTCTTCTCTTCTTATCCTGCACCACCTGTGGCAGGAATGAGACCTGGCCTTGAGGCCATGAGTGCTGCAGAGCTGGTCCTGCCCCTCACTGGCTGTACCACTCAGGAGAGTGGGTGCTGTACTTCACCAGGGCATCAGAGTAGAGCTGACCCAGGGTTTCAGGCAAGCCAGCTCCAAGGTCATGATAACAAGAGAGCTGGCCCTGCCACTTGTCTGCCACATGATGGCAAGGAACAGAGAGAGATGCTCTTCCCTCACCCCTTACTACCTACAGCAGGCAGGAGAGTTTTCCTCCAGGTCATCAGAGTGGGAGAGTTAGTCCTAAATGCAGAACTTGGGAAAACAGGACCTTCACCGTACTGGGGAAGCACAGAAGAGCTGGCTTTGGATGCTGGGGTTGCAGTTAAACTGGCCAGAGGGCATGAGTTTGGTAGAGCCATCCCAGCCTCTTGTCTGCTGTATGGTGGCACTGGTGAGGGAGAGGTCCCTTCTCCTCCCTTTTTCCCTTGCTACTGACAGCAGGTAGGAGAGCTGACCCAACAGGGTCAGGAGAGCAGGAGAGCAGGCCCTGTCCCTCACCTACAGTAGCACTCAGGAGAGTAGTCCCTGCACATCACCTGGGCAGCACAAAAGAGCTGACTCTGATGGCAGGGGCTGCAGTGAGCTGGCCATAATGGCATGAGTATAAGAGAACTGGCCCCACCCACAATTTGTCTGCAATGAAGCAGCATGGGAAAAAAGGAGATGCCCTCCCCCACCTTCAGCCCTTGCCACCTAAGGTAGCTATCTCCTTGCTGCTCACCTGCTGCAGCACTTGGAAAAACTCTCTCTGCACCTCGCCTGGGCAGCACAATAGAGCTGGCCCTGGATGTGGGGTGTGTGGGTGATCCACCCAAGAGCATGAGTGTGGGAGAACTGGCCCTGACTCGTGTCTGCTAGGATGTGGCACTGTAGGCCTTGACATTTTTAACCCTAATAATTGGGGTTATTTAAGGCCTCTACCTCCTTTTCCACCTACCAACCCTAAACAGATGAGAAAAAAGTTAGTAGGGATAGAAGAGGTAGACCTTTTTAGACCCAGTTCCTTGGGGGTGATCCCACTCTTTGTCATCAGGATTCCAGAAGACCCATTAAACAGCAAACCAGCAAAGGATATCACAAACACAGCAGCCAGAACCTCAAAGTGTTCTCTAGAGCATTTCTCTCTAGGAATACCTCAAGTGAGAGTGATGAGCAGCCAAGTGATATGAAGCATTACAAAGTATGTAAAACAAAGCCTCTGGTTTTTTGGGGCTCCTATTTTTATTTCCTCTCAGAGTCCATTCCAAGATGTTTTTCAACTGATAGAGACCATGCTCCTGCACGAGGCAGTTTCTTTTCTAGAGGGCAAACATTACTCAACCTCTCAGGAGTCTGTTTCCAGCAGACAAACACCACACACCCTCACACAAAGCAGTTTCACATCTCATACCTTGGATCAAAACAAAAATATGTTTGCATCCAATACATGGCACAAATGAGAGAGAGATAGCCACTTCCTCTCCCTCATCTCTCAGCATCTATAGCAGATGGGAGAGCTGGCCCAGAAGTCATGAGAGTGGGACAACTGACCATATCCCTCACCAGGTACAACATTTGGGAGAATCGACCCTGCACCTCGTCTGGGCAACAGGGTAGTACTGGCCCTGAGGATGTGAGAGGGAAGTCTAACTAATCACAGAGATTTTCAGTTTCTGCCTATTAGTTATGAATAAAGCTGCTATGAACATAGATGAGCAAGTGTCCTTGTGGTATGAAGCGTCTTTTGGGTTTATCCCCAGGAGTGGTATAAAGAGGATGTTTCTGGTTTCTTTAAAAACTCGGTTGTGTCATGCGAACATGTTTTTTTCGTTTTGGTCCTAAATGTGGGATGTGGAAATGCTTTTCCACCACAGAAAGCAGACTCATGATGTATGTTAGCTGAAATCAGATTTGTGAGAGGGTGTGTGATGTTTTTCTGGAAGCTGTCTCATGCAAGAGGTTTGTCTTTTCCAAGCTGGAAAACATCCTTGTGTGGACTCTGAGAAGGGATAAATAGAAGCCCATAGACAGTGAAGCAATGCTTTCTGCGTTGCTGTGCTTTGCAATGGTTCACTTCACTTTACTGGTTATCACATTTCTAAACTTCACTTCCAAAAAACAAAAATAAAAACAAACAAAAAACAAACAAACAAAAAACACTCCAGAGAACTTCTCATGGCACTCCAGCTGAGGCTTGCGGCTCCTGCTGACTTGTGCCAAATCTTGCTGTTTCTACTGAGTCCTTGTGTGACTGATATTGTTTGCTGTTTGCTGGTCTGTTGATATCCTGATGATGAAGACTGAAATTGCACCAAGGGACTACATTTAAAGAGGTCCACAATCCCCTCTTCCTACTAACCATATTTCTCCCCTACCTCAGGTCAGTGGGATGCAAGGGTTGGTAGAAGTGCTTGAGAACCCTAAATAAAGTAGGCTTTTGAAAAATATAAGCCTACAGTGGTATAGCTGAGTCTTGAGGTAGAATTATTCTGGTTTTGAGAAAGCACCAGATTGATTTCCAAAGTGGTTTTACAAGTTTTCACTCACACCAGCAATAGAGGAATGTTTCCCTTGCTCTACATCCTTGTCAGCATGTGCTGTTACTTGAGTTTTTTTTACTCTTAGCCATTCTGATGGATGTAATATGGAATCTCAGAGTCATTTTGATTTTCATTTCCCTGATGACTAAGAATGTTGAACATTTCTTGGCCGTTAGAGATTCCTCTATTAAGAATTCTCTGTTTAAATCCGTATGCCATTTTTAAGAGGGTTATTTGGTTTGTTGGTGTCTAGTTTTCTTGAGTTCTGTGTGTGTATGTGTGTATGTGTGTACACACATATATATTGGATGTCAGCCCTCTGTCAGATGTAGGATTAGTGATCTTTTCCAATTCAGAAAACTGCTGTTTTCTCCTTTTGATGGTGTCCTTTGCCTTACAGAAACTTTTCAGTTTCATGAGTTCCCATTTATTAGTTTTTGATCTTAGTGCCTGAGTTGCTTGTGTTCTGGTCAGGAAGTTATCTCCTGTGTCAATGAGTTCAAGGCTATTCCCTACTTTCTCTTCTATCAGATTTAGTATATCTGGTTTCTTACTGAGATCTTTGATCCACTTGGACTTTAGTTTTGTGCAGGATGAATATGAATCTATTTGCATTCTTCTACATGGAGACATCCCATTAGACCAATGCAAATTGTTGAGGATGCCTTCTTTTTCACAATGTATAACGTTGTCTAATTGTCAAAACTCAAGTGCCCATAGGGGTGTGAATTTACTTCTGCATTGTTTTAGCTATCTTGTGGGGGCGGGGTTATTTGTTTGTTTGTTTGTTTGTTTCAGCCTGCTTTCTTATAAAACCTCGGATGACCTACCAAAAACTGATATCACTCAAAAATAATCTGGGCCTCTCCCATCAATCACTAGCCAAAAAAATGTCCTACATCCTTGCCTACAGCCTGACCTTATAAAGGCATTTTCTTAATTGAGGTTCCTTCCTCTCAGGTGATGTTAGCTTGTTTCAAGTTGACATAAAACTATGCAACACAGGTAGAAATACAAGTAAATTGAATATCTAATAGCTAACCCAAACAGAAGCAACTTGAGTTTCTCTATGAGACATTAATGTGAATAGCTGATCAATATTTTAAGAGTAGTGTGGAAAGCAGAAGTTAATTCATCTATAATCATTTGCTGCAGGCTGGCTTCCAAAAAAGATCGACCCTCCTTCACATAGCCACAGAAATTGACCAATGGCAAGTATTTAGGCCAGTCAATCTAAGTCAATTGTGATGCTTGGGCCACCCAGCCATACCATTTCTATCAGAGCAAGGGCAATGTGGACACAGCTGAAAATTCATGTGACTAGCTCCTCAGTCTCCAGGATGGAACTTAGTCCCTTCAGAAATGAACTAGTGCTTCCTTAGTCACAGATATTAAGCAGGATAAGGAGACAGTCAGGTCACATGAGGTCATTTTGTTTTGGACTCTCAACGTTTCTTTGTGAGAGGAGCTATTTTCTATTTAGGTAACATAAAACCCCACAGTCTCTTCCCTCCTAGATATGTGAGGTACCTTAGAATGCTGTGGATATGGTGCATGAGGAAAACACTTGACATAACACCTAGGGACATACTATTCACCCAAGTGTCTTCAAATGCTGACAGATGTCCTAACATATTTTTGTGGGTAAATGTGGAAGAAAAATGGTTTTTGTTTTGGTTTTTTTTTTTTTTTTTTTTTTTTTTTTTTTTTTTTTTGTCTTTGACTTTCTTCTATGAAGAAGATGAAGATGTTAAGAATACTGAGGAATGGGTAGCCTTCCCTCTCCCAGAAAATTTCCATCCCTGGTATGTAGACAACACTGCCCAAATTGCCACTGCAAACTTAGGAGTTGGAAGCTTTGTAAATGGTCTCTAATTCACATTCAGTTAACTCATCAACCACAAACACAAGAACAAGTGCAAGACATGCAGGCAGCTGAGTAGCTGGTTAGCCCAGAACACAGCTAGCCCATGATGGGGAAGAGACTGAAGGAAGCTTGTCATGAACCTCAGCTTTCTACACCTGATAACAGGAGTAGACATTCAGAATTCTGGGAACTTTTCAGAGGGTACATAAATGTGAGGGCTTGAAGAGGCTTGGTCAGTGGTTGTTGGTCGTTTAGAGAGGTTGGTTGTGGTTTGCTTGTAGCCGAGGTCAAAGAAGAAACAAAAGGAAAGTTAGATTTAGAGATTTTCCTCTCTCCCATGTACCCAGGTTTCTCTCCTATGTAGTGTCAGAGTGTAAAATCCAAGAGCAGGGGTAAGAAAAAAGAACCCACAAAGTAACCAAGACCAGGTAGCGGCATGTGAGTAACAACAGCTACAGTAAACTCTTACTGCTACACCTGGGAAGAGCATGAAAACATATTCAAGAACAATTCTGTGTTTTAAAGAACTGTTTTAGGTTTTTTGGGGGAGGGTTGGTTTTGGTTTTGTTATTTTGTTTTTAAGTTTCCTCACAAAGTCTCAGAAACCTCCTGGCACAGCTTTGTTCTTGGACTGTGTTCTGACAGGCAAGGCCATTGCTATCTTTATTCCCTGCAAAAACCTGAGAGGTAATGGCATCTGGTAAAAGTTGAATGACTCTGGTTAAACGTTTTCTCATTGTAAATAACTAACACTCAGATAAATGAAACTTAAAATTGAGGTCACAGTTATTAAGTTTGTTTTTATCTATCTATACCCAACTAGCTCCAAAACACTAAAATTCTCTAACCCGAAATTATATAAATTAATGCCCTTTATGATAAATCAAGTATATGCCACATTCCTGTGTGAATGAAAGTTAATTGCACATGTCTTCAAATAAAAGTTTCCTTTCTATGTGTCTTCACACAATTTTACTAAGTTCTAAACATTTCCAAAGTGATTTCTGTGGTTTGATGTCCTTCAGCACATACTGATCAACAGATGTTCTCTTTCTTTGGCTTTAAATAGGCCAAAATAATTTTAACCTCACCATTTCCTAATGGCTTCCCTTTTACTAGATTCTTCTGAAATGTGTTTTTAAGTGCTGGAGCTTTCTCCTAAAGCAATGAGACCTTATGAATCATTTAGGATCCCTCACCCTCAGTTTTTCCTTTTAGAACATTGGTAAGATCTGCCTTTCTAGATTCATGTACGAATGAGCAGAAGTCAAGAGCATGACAAGGAAGCAGGTGGCAGGATGGTCAGGCAACAGCAATCCAGCTTTGGAGGGTGTTGTGAGAACTTTTGTTTCTTTGAAAATACAGAAATGTTGTATGAATATGTTTTTGTTTCAGTCCCAGGTGATGGAGATGCCTCGGATTGGTCATAGCAGCTGACTATGATTTGTCCTATGCTCTGGCAGGAGCATGACTTTACTAGCTAAGAATAGTTTGTATTTGGAATTATGGAAACTCTTAAAAGGGTATATAATGTAAGAGCCCCAAGAGTGGTACCTGCTCACCCTATTACTGCTACTGCTGCTGCTGCTGCTGCTGCTGCTGCTGTTTGTAGATTGCTTGCTGGTTGCTGGCTGGAGATATCCTGACTGCAAAGATCTAACTGGCACCAAGGAATTCAGCACCCCTAGTCAGCAGGAAGTAATCAGACAATATTGATACTCCTTTCCCCCTAAATTGTCTTTCTCTTCTAAATAGTGTTGGGAGAGTTGGAAGAGATAGGGGTAGTATAGGTAGGTAGGAAAAAGAACCCGATAAAGTAGCCAAAAGTCCAACTACAGGAGATTCCAAACATGAGTCTTGTACAAGCCAGGAATATTTCATTTTTAGAGTCATTACAGGATGAGTGAAAATTATGCCAAATGAAATAAATCATGAAGAATAAATTTACTACTACAAAAGGTTAAATTAGTGAATATAAGAAAGAAAACTCTTAGTCTAGGTTTTCTTGAGTTCAAAGAAATGATATTCAGTACTTTGTGCAGAAAAGCAGCATGTTAGGGCTCTTTTGGAAACTTTGTTTAATGGAATTGATATTATTAATATCCAGAAATGTCCCAGAAGAGTTCCTTTTGCATTAGTTCCATTTATTTTATAAGGTTACATGAATACATCAAAACACCAGCCATTATTCCATTACCTGAAGGTCCCAAATAACACATCTTGCTGTCATATCCATTCCCTTGAAACATAAATGTCACACCTCTCTCCTGCTGAGCTGAGTTCATCAGTTAGTGCTAGATATAGTTCAAGGTAGGTCTAAGCAACAACCTAAGTAACAGAGGCCACTTCAAGGGAAGTACAGAAATAAGGAAGGGGTGGCTTCTGTCCTAGATAAGCCCATCATGTCCTGGAGTTGGCAGATGAGCAAACAGTAATTATAATACACTGTGAGACAAAGATTTTCTGAAAAGGACTCAAGGTGCTCAGACAGCAATCCAAAGAGTTAACAAATAATATTACATGAAAATTTAAAACTTCTCCCTAACAAAGAAAATCATCACCAGAAAGAGTAAATAGGCCACAGAATGAGAGAAAATCTTTGTCAGCTGTCTTAGTTTGCTTTAGTTGTCAACTTGACACAGTTTTGAGTCATCAATGTAAGCTGGAAAATATATATCAAAATGTTAGCCATATGCACAAATCACAGCACAAGCCCAGAATCTCAACTACTCAAGTGGTTGGGCCACCTGAGCTATTGAATATGTAAGTACAAGCTCATCCTGAGAAACTTCATGAGACTCTGTCTCAAAATAAAAACATGTAAACATGAGGGCCTGAGGTAGAACCCTCAGGAACCTGTGAAGAGCCAGACATGGCAGCTCATGAACTTCTAATCCCAACACTGCAGTGCAGACATGGGAGCCAGAGACACAAGAACCCCTGAAAACTCATGGGCCAGCTGTCCTGGTAAACACAACAAGAAAAAGACAATAGGCTCTGGCTCAAGGCAATAGAAGGTGAAAACTAACACCTAAGGTTATGCTTTGACCTCCATTACATACACTGGCATGCAAATGCCCACATTTATACACTTAAATGCACTCGTATACACACACACACACACACACACACACACACACACACACACACACACACTCCACCTGATGCAAAACTGCAGAATAGGAAAGTGAACCCAGAGAAGTAACATGGGTACTTAAGGTCCCATATCTAGGAAATGACCCTATGTGCAGGGCAGGGCAGTATTTTTTTCTACTTGACTAGTCAGCCACCACCATAGATGTTGTTTTTAAAAGTACTGACTAATTTCATGTAACTCTATATTTGGAAATACCTATCCAAAAACATAAAGCTGGCAGGAAACAAAAGTAACACAGTCAAATTTGATCCCATGCATTTGTTTCAGTACTTTTGAAAGGTGGGCGGTGCGGGAGGAGGGCACACTAAGTGGTAAAGTATGTGGTGCATACCAGTGAGGAACTGAGTTCAGATATCCACAAAACACTAGTCTGTAACTCCAGTGCTGAGGAAGACTAAACACACCAGTCAGTCTAAATGACTTCGTGGTCTCCAGGTTCAGAGAGAAAATATATCTCAAAAAATTAGACCAGCACAATGGTTCAGCAAGTAAAGGCATGGACCACCAAGCCTGACACCCTGATGTAAGTCTCCGAAGCCAGTATGATAGAAGGTGAGGACCAATGCCTACAAGTTGTCCTCTGACCTCCATGGGCACTATAACGTACATGTGTGCAAACACACACACATCCTATCAATTGATTCAATAAATAAATAAAGTAGAGAGAACTAGAGGACCTCTGATGTCAAGCTCTGTCCTACACACACACACACACACACACACACACACACACACACACACCACAGAATAGTTCTAACACTGCCTCTTAGCATTGTGTCACATGGTGAGATTTCCTACAGACCTGGACCTGGTTTTTCAGTTTTAACAACTACCAGGCACATCGCTGTCTAAAACTATGAGTCATGTTTGTGCAGTTGCTGTGGTTCTCTGTTCATCGACATTTTCTGTTGCCGCCTCTGTAACATAGTACATGAAATGATGTGTGCTCATTTATAATAATTAGCTCCACTCTTCACCTAAACTTTCAAAAGTTTGACTATCATCAGGAACCACCATAGACCATATCCTATAAACTCAATTTCAAGAGTTAAAACCTTGACCCAAGTGGAAGTTGATGCTCTAATGTGTTCTGCTGAACTTGAGCTGGCCTGTGAGTGTTCCAGATACCAGCTGATGAAAATGGGTTTATTGTTTACCACCAGCAGATGCAGCAGCAGAATGAGCAGCCAGTCCACAGGTAAAGTAAAGGTTTTTTCCTCTCCTCAGAAGCCTCTGTGAATTCCCAGTCACCTTTACCTTTTGTCACCTAAGACACACTGAAAGTGCCATAAGACATTAGCTAGCATCTAATTAAACATGCAGGATTTTGTCACTTGCAGAACACGTACCACATGCTCAATGTTTGCAGTAGTTACCTTTCTGTTTCTGTGATAAACCATCAAGACCAAAAGCAACAACTTAAGGAAGAAAAAGCTCCAGAGGAACAGAACGTGTACTGTCAAAGGGTTAGTCCATTATCATTATAATAGGAGAACACGACAGCATGCAGACATACGTGGTGCTGGAGAGGTAGCTACAAGTTCTAGATCAGGATCTGTAGGCAGCAGGAAGAGACAGTGACACTGGACCTGCCTTGAGAATCTTAAACCTCAAAGCCTACCCTCAAGGACACACTTTCTCCAAGAAGACCACACCTACTGCAACAAGGCCACATCTCCAACAATGCCACTTCCTGTAGTCTATGGAGCAATTTTCACTAAAACCACATCCTCCTTCTAGTAAATATCTTCTCTATACTATTCCCTCATCCTGTCTTCTTTCTGATTGACTTTTGTAACTACATTTGCCAGAGTTGGGCCTCTTCAAATATCACTCCATACCGGTTTGTACTCATTGGCAAGAAACCAGTTTTACGCTCAAGTGATATTATGCTAATTCATGTGTAGTGCAAGGACGTGATGACCATATATTTCTAATCTTTTGTTTCAAGGTTTTCCACTATTTTGAGGTCAGATGTTTGTTCTGAATTCCACAATAATATGTGTTATTAGTGTCACTGCAAGCACCTGGCTATCTTTTGTAGGTGTACAATCCTGGAGATGGAGACTTGTAGGTAAATGTTCTGCCACTAAGTTGCATCTTTACTCTTCAACTGTTACTTACAGACTCTGAACACATTTGCCTACATATTACAATTTCTGGTACATTTAATCTTATGCAAATTGTGCCTCGTTCCCAAGGTAAATCCCTCTGTGTGCTATATAGGATACCCCATGAGTCCTGAGCTTTCAAGTCCCTCAGTAGGAATGGGAATAATATAGACCTTTCAGGGCCACTCATCTCCCTCCTCGGGGTAAATCATTCCCCAGCCTAAAGATATATGCTGAGATGCATCATGGGTCAGCAGTCATCTGCATGCTCCGGGGGAGTCTTTGGCTGGTTCCTGGTGTAACTCTCTCTCCTTCTCATCAACCCTGAAAAGTCCATCACGCAGCTTCCCAGTTTCATCTCCTTGACTCATGCAGCTGCCAGGTTTTGCAGAGATCCCATCTCCTTTTAGTCATCTTTTCTTGGAAACTGCAGGCAGGAAGCCAGAGAACCACAGGCTCACTCATCTCTGCTTCCAAGAACTTGGTGGCCCCTGCTTTTCAGTACGTGGTGTTTAAAGTATTACAAACTGCCTTTTGATGTATATGAGCTATCTTTCCTTTGCTCTCAAGCAGCAACTGAAGCTTATGGGAGTCTACATGTAAAGATCCCTTTTGGGTTGCTCCTTATAGGAGGTTCCTGATAGTTGAACCCAAGTGATGACTACCAAAGGGATCCGAGGGTTGAGTACAACATCGGTACCATACCTGGCAGAGTGTCAAAACATAGTAATTAATCCCAGACAATTACCAATGATTGCCAAATTAACAGGATCTAAAATCACCTAAGAAGCATATCTCTGGGCATGTCTCTGAAAGAATGTCAAGGTTATTCCACCCCTTTGTATGAGATGCACAACTCCTCCGGGTTCTAGGCTGAATAAACAGGAGAAAATTATCACCATTCATCTCTTTGCTTCTGACTAGGTACACGATGTAACTGATCGCCTCACTCTTCTGCCTCCATTCCATAATGGACTTGGCTGTGTCTCCCTGAACTCTGAACGAAAATAACTGCTTACTTCCTGTCACACTTCTGTCAGAGCTACAAGAAAAGTAACTAACAATGTGTCCTATCTGACGACTCTGCAGATAAATGATGGGTTTTTTTTCTTGAAAGAAAATACTTCACAACTGACAGCCATGAACTTTAGAGACATGTCTCTCTCTGCATCAGAGTCTGGAGCCATGATATCAGGGGGAATCCTTCCCATGCGCTGAGGATCAGGACAGTCAGGGCCTTATTTGCAAGTAGAATTTACACAGTAACTCGGGTTTTTTTGTTTTGTTTTCTTTTGTTTTCAGTGACTCTTTCTAACACATGTGTGAGGCTATCGCATCTATGTTGTATCCTTTTTCCAACAGACCAGAAATTGGGAGTGTGCAACACAGGGTCCCCTCATTCTTAATTTCCTCTCTATATCTTTTAACTTAGGACTCCTGTCCCAATTGAAACATTAAAAATCTTTTGCTTTGTTTTGTTTTGCAGGGCACAGGGTGCCCCCATTGAGCTGTGCTGTTCCCAACCAATTTCCAACCCCCCTATCCTTTCTTCCCTAAATGACACTTGGGATATTATACAGACAATCATTGCCCCAGCTTGGAGGCAGAGGACCTCAGTGAATGAACCAAAGGAAATGGAAGGAAGGAACTGGCCCATCCTCCCTATTTGTACTTTGCACTTTGTCTTCAATGGCAAGAAAGTCTTCATGGAAAAAAAAATGTTGGAATCTCACTTACATACATAATAATGTGAAAGTCTCAGCTAGTGAGATAATGTAGGGAGAGGACACACAGGAAAATATAGTCTAAGAAAAAGGTATCATATGTGTATTTTCATTTTGAATTTTGTAAGAAAGGATGGGAACTGTCTCTGGTGACAAACCCACAAGTGACCAGTCATTCTGTCAGGTATCTGTCTCAGGACTCTGTGACACAGATGTGTGAATTAGGGAATTTCTCAGGTAGCAAGTCAGTAGCACCAAGTAACACTGTGAGAAAGTGTCCCATTTGAATTCTTTCCTTGTCCTCTGATTATATCAAAATGAGAGCACTGACGTGTCTTGGCCTCTCTGACACATGCTGATCTTTTTTAACTGGGAAGAAAATGACTCAGGGGGTTAGATAAAAACAGAACTCAGCTAGAACTGAATGTTTCTTTTTCATTTGTTTTTATGATCATCTTTTCCAAACCTTTTACAGACAGTGATATGAAGGTTGTCTCGTTCATGTTTATTGTGTCAGAGAAAGCTCCATCCATCAGAAGTGTTAGCACGTAATATCATGGCACTGAGGATCACAAGCTGCATCCCTTGGAGGCAGGCAACGAGGCAACAATGAGGATGCGAAGAGTTCAGTAAGGATTGGTCCTCATGAAGGGAAGGAAGTAGGCTGCTTGCTGTGGCACAGGCCTGTTGCAATGGGCCACTCTGCCAGGCTCTTACACCACTTCCCTCAGTCATCTGATGCTGGCTGTCCTATGAGCTAGAGAACAATGTGGATGTGTACATCTGAGACTGAAGCATACCCTAAAGAAGCTGTCAGCTATGGAAACACTCACACACACACACACACACAAATATACCACACACATGTGCCACTCATACACATATATCATACACAGAGCACAAACATATACACCATACTCACACCACATACAGACCAAACATACGATATACCACACATGTGTACCAAATACCAAATACATGTAGCAAATACCACACATACACATACCACAAATGTGTATCACAAACAACATACCACATCAAAAATATAATACAATAGCATATAGATAGATAGATATCACATATAGAGCCTACACACAGTACATTCCACATACATATAACACACACATGCACACACACCACATACCATATACACTCAAAACACACACATCACATACATATAACACAAACATATTATACTAGCACACTGCACATGCATGTTCATGCACACACACACACATTCCTTGAAAGGCCAGAACAGTCCATCTTCTTATTTCCCATGGCCAATTAATGAAAAATCTTCCTTTGATCCTCAGTTACCTCAACTACTGGTAAGACTAGGCTAGATTTATATATTTGAGTCTGTGTTTCACAATAGTACATTTTTACCTCTACAAACACTAAATTGTGGCTTCTTTCAGAATACAGTCTTAGTTTTAAAACTAGGAACTCTGAGTGAGAACTTCTCAACTAGTAGCTGTTTCCTGTGCCTTCAGATGGACCAGACTGGGGCCATACTTCTGTGAGCCTGTTTGCCATCCATCACAGTGGAAAGAAACTGTGAGAGAGAAGGTAAAAGTAGGAAAGGCAGTAAGGGAGGGAAAGAAAAAAAATCTATTCCCATTCAAGGTTTCCTAGTAAAATGAAAAAGGCTCAGATCATTGCCAATTGTCTGGGGAGACATTTTTCTTCCTGATCTATTTTTGGCAGTCAGTTCAACTTCATGCACCATTGTTTTACTTATGGCATGTACAGTAGCCAGAGAGAAAGCCATAATGTCTGTTCTGTCTGCTGGGAATCACATATTCCTCTGCACCATGACAAATGGCCTGATCACAGAAGTCTTTTCTTCTTTCAGGCATCATAGTGTTTGAAATATCTCTGAATCTGTAGACTGCATTTAAAATGAACGAGACTCTTACAACATACTAAACACAGTAACCATGGTAAAAATTAGCACAGCCTATCAAGCAGTGGGGAAGCATCATTTATCGGAGATGTCAGTGAATACAAAGGCAAGAAGGGGGAGAGTGTGGAAAAAGAGCAAGCATATCAACACTAAGGAACAATCCATTTTGAGGGAATTTTTTTCCTCTTACAGTATGTTATTCAAATATTTAAGCAAGAGTATAAAATTAGGTTTTGTTGTGGGAAAAATAATTGCAGCTGGAGGAGTGAACTCAAGTCTAGGACTGCCTTCTTTATCTTCAGTTTAACCTTCTGTGAAAGTGTGGCACTGACTCTCTGCTTCAGTTGCTTTTATCTTTAGTGGAGTTTTTCAAAAAATTGAACTCTTCACAGGGAAATCTCTGTGACTATGGAAACTGACTCACATTTCCTAGTTTTTCATGAAACAATGATATTTTCCCCCTTTGATGCTCTCATCTGACTCCACAGGAAATTTTACTACAGGGCCACTTTCATCTCTTTCCTGGTTTGAAGATAAATGACCCTTGGTCTCCTTGAGGCCTGCATAAATCACAAAGCAATCTAGGGAAGAGATAACTGTAGCAAGCATCTCCAACAGAAATCAAAAGGGCAGTCAGAAATACCCATGCTGAGTTCCTGAGGAGGAACTGAGGTAGAGCGACCCGCATGTGTTATCCCTTGTTCCAGACACACAAGCACAGCAAGCAGTATCTGTGGGGGACACAGGAATCCGCTCATGTGGGGCACAGTGCCTACAGTACTGAGTGTCTGTCACAGGTAATCCCCTGTGCTTTGTCCTTCCTCAGATCATGACCTGTTAGAAACCAATATCCTATAGGTGTATTAATGTTGAGCCTTTGTCTTGGGGTTTTGTAAATTAGTAAATGTTTTTATTACAGACTACAATAATGTAATATTAACCAGACCAGAAAAAAGTCGTCATTTGTAATCCTGCTACCCTGAGAATATTTCCATTTGAGCATATATACATCATTTTTCCAAAAAACCCAACAGAGCACAGATAGAATTCTCCATAGTCTCCATGGTCTCTATTTTCATTGCAGGAAAAAATGTTTTTCATTCCTCACACAGTCTTCAAGTTTGCCTGCAACAATTGTATCAATATTTATTATTATTTTTGCATGTGTTTGCATGTATGCATGTTTGCATGCATGTAGGTGCACATATCAAAAGTCTTCCTCCACTGCTTTTCACTTTACATTCTCATGCAGGGAATCTCATTGAATGCAGGACTTTCCAATTCGGGCTACTCTACCAACCTAGCTGGCTGCAAGGGTTACTTCTGTCTGCCTCCTGAGATTGCAGGTGGCTGATATACCTTACCTAGTGTTTTTAGTGTGGCTTCTGACAATCCCAACTCTGGTCCCCACAATTATGCAGCAAGTTGCTTTACCAGCTGAGCCATGTCTTCAGCTGTCAAAATTTATTTAACATATATCTTCTTGGACCTCAAGTTAGACACTGTGGTGCCATAGGGAGTGACACTTTTAGGAGATGTGGTCTGGGGAGTAGTGTGGCAACTAAGGGGTGGGCTGTGAGGTCTCAGAAGCTCAAGCCAGTTAACCTCTTGCTTTCTGTAGACCAAGATGTAGAACTCTCAGCTCCTTCTCCAGCACCATGTCTCCTAGCATGCTGCCATGCTTCCTGCCATGAGGATAACAGACTAAACCTCTGAAACTGTAAGCCAGCCCCAATTAAATGTTTTCCTTTATAAGAGTTGCTAGGGTCAAGGTGTCTCTTCACAGCAATAAAACCCTATTGCACATGGATACTATAAGGAAGTGTTTACCAGCTCAGATTCTGAATTGTAAATATGTCTGAATCTAGGTTCCACCATCAATGGTCTGAGGACCTCGGGTTGTCTCTGACTCTCCAGTTTTATCTTGAATAAGATCGTCTCCTATAGGTTCATATATTTGAATGGTTAGGGAATGTCATTAGTATGAGTAGCCTTGATGGAGTGGGTGTGGCCTTGCTGGAGGAAGTGTGTCACTAGGGGTGAGCTTTGAGGGTTCAGAAGCTCAATCCAGGCCCCAGTGCCTCACTTTTTTTCTGCTGCCTGCCCATCCAGACGCAGAACTCTCAGAAGCCCTCCAGCACCATGTCTGCCTGCTTGCAGCCATGCTTCCCGCCATGGTGATAATGGACTAAAGCTCTAAACTGTAAGCCAGCTCCAGTTAAAGGTTTTTCTTTATAAGAACTGTGATGGCCATGGTGTCTCATCACAGCAGTAAGATACTGACCAAAGTACTGCCCTATATAGTACAAGTTACTATGAAAAATGAAAGCCCCTGTCCCTGACACAGGACTTAAAACCTCCTTTCTACTTCACTGTGAGTCTGGGAAATATTAACTAAGCAAACAATTCAGGAAAGAAAAGGGAAGGGGACCAACTGAGGCCTGATGATGGACACTTTGCCAAATCATCTGCAAATCAAGGGCACAGCTGACAGCTCCTCACTATGAGGAACTTCTTTCTTATGTTTTGCATAAGAACCTCCAAATTGGATCCCTTTACTGAGGGGCCAAGCTAAAGACAGTCACTCTCTACAACAAGCTTAAGGAGGGAGTATGTTATAACTCTGTTTCAGATGTGGAAACTAGCATAGACCAGTTAAACGCTCAAGACTAGACAGTTTCAGCACTGCAAAGTGGGAATTTGAACTCTAGCCTGACTTGAATGCTAAGCCATGCTGCCAGAGCTGTGAGGGTCCAGGTCGGACGAGCCCCTAAAAACCTGGACCCATCACACATGTAGTAGTGAAAAGCAGGATGGGGAAAGGGAGGGAGAGAGACTTTTCAGTATGGTCATACTGGGAAAAGAGCAAAGCTATCTACTCTCTCCAGGCTCTGATCTCCCCCCACCTTTCTGCCATAAAGCTGAGATTTAAGTGGAGGGTAAGGGATGTGTAGAAGGCATCTCAGTCAAAGTGTAGCACACCCTTCACTAACCCATCATTGTCTCAGCTCTGGTCTCTTCTGCAAGGTGGTCTGATAAATTACCAGGACTGTATGAAATCTCATTCTGAGACACACATTCCTACTCCAGCTGGCAAAAGGCACCATGCCTTTTCTTTTCCTAAGCATGAGATTTCTGGGGAAACCTAGTTTGTGGGGAATCATTGTTTCAATGATATGACAGCCACAGGGAGGGACCTGAGTGTCTCTTTAGAAATACTCATAGCTGCCAGGACAGGTACAGTTTCTTTCCTTCAGAGAGTAAGTTACCTCCACTGCCACCTTGTCCAGGAAGACCAGGTATATTAAAAGCAAACTTTACAGCAGTGTGTAAACCTTAGCTGTAGCCATCTCAACCTCTTGTGTGTGTCCTGTGGCAGGAAAATATATAATATGAAATGTTTCCTGTAACTTACTAAATATAAAATGAGCCAGTTAGCTTGAAGAATTTGCTTCTCCAAATTCCATATGGAGTTTGCAAATGAATTAAGCCCTAGCACCATAAACTGGAGATGATTAGTTTTAACCAGCCTAAGACATGTATCATCAGATAGTCTAAAGCCATCAAATAATTAAGCATATTTCTGATATTAAAAAGCACATAAACATTTCATTGCAAAATAACAGTACATTTATCCAAATGGCCTGATTCTTTTAAACTCAGCATGATGTCTGGATTTAATGTCAGTTTCAGGGCCAATTAATTCCTCTGCCACCAACTGAGCAGGTGATGTAATGTCCAGGAAAACACTTGCTCACTCCACTTCAAAACTGATGATTCTCTCAAGCCAGGCAACACAGTGAGGCCCGTACAAAAGGCATTCATTATTTGTAAAGACAAGTAATACCGAAGGGCACTGCTGTTTATTAGCTTTGTATTTGAGGGGAAATTAGAAACTTGTAGCTTGTCTAAGTGGGAGAATCAGGGACTTTAACTGACTGTGAGCCATAGATGAGAGATCAACATCAACCCTCACCCCACACCCTGATTTCAGGCTCAGGAGACCCCAGAAAAGAGTAGGTTGAAAGAATGTAAAGAGCAAATGGACAAGGAGGAGAACGGTGAAGCGCTGCCTTCTGAACAAGGCATGGCTGACACTAACTCTCAGCAAGCATCTGTGGTTGCTTGCATAAAATTAAGTCAGCCAAAAGTCCCACAGGGATAGGGAGAGTGCTTTTCAGGTGCCACCCTTAGTGGGAAAACTGTTGGCAGTGGATAGCTGCTAAGGAAACAAGAGTCACTTTTCTCAAGGATGGGGCTGTAGGAGATTGCCTGTGCCTGGGTGGATGTTCCCACACCCATTCCCAAACAGCACTAATTGGACTCTGGGAGCTATTCATAATATTGTTCAATGCATTTTGCTCTTATCCACTCCACGCTACCTCACTCCAATACCCCTGGGGCCTATCAACTTATGTCCCTCCTGGGTGTATGCGCTTTCTCAGAAAAGACAAAGCAAGGTAGATAGAGGTTTGCGTTTCCTGATGGCACAAGCATAATGTGGTGTTTTCCTCTTCCCTGCTTTTAGAACATCCAAAGAGGTTCAGGCTCCACAGCCATGCCCATGCTGCACAGCAGGCACACATATGGTCCAGCCAAGCTCTGCAAATGGGCACGGACTTCTCAGTGAGCATCTCTGGGTTCTGGTGTTATCTATGCAATCCTCCTGCCGGGCTTTCAATAAGACACTGAATTTCAGAAGTAACTCACATGTCTCAAAACCTGCATGTCAAAGACCACCATTCCTTTCATCCAGAGGCTTTCTTCCTCCCCAAGACTGTGTGTTAACTCCAGCATCTGGGACCTGCTGCTGCTCGTGACCCAGCTGTCCTGAGGTTAGCCATCCTTTGCCCACTCATCCTTGAGGTCAGCGGGCACTGCTGGCATCTGATGCATAGGAAAAGCTTCACGAGTCCCCAAGAGAACCACACTTCCACACATGCTAAAATGCTGAAAACCAAAACTGTTAACCAAAGCAACTTAAGGACAAGCAGGTTTCCTTTAGTTCCAGGGCCTACAGTTCATTGTGTTACAGAAGTGGTGGCAACAGCAGCAGGAGGTAACTGGTCACATGATACCCATAGTTGGGAAGCAGAGTGATAAGCACTGTGATTAGCTCAGTTTCTCCTTCCTAATTAGTCCAAGACCCTATCCCATGCAATGTTATCATTCACACTAAGGATAGATCTTCCAGCCTCAATTAACTTAAACTGGAAAACCCCATACAGACATGCCCAGAAACTACTTTCGTGTTAAGTCTAAACCCTATCAAATCAACAATCTGTTTCTGTTACACCTTTAGGATGGATTGGTTTTGCTTTTTGGTCTCTTAACTGTCATTGGGAAGATCTCTTATCTTTTCTTTGAAACACAGTCTCAGGTAGCCCAGGCTGCCCTTGCTGCATAGTTAAGGATGACCGTGAATTCCTGATCCTCCAGCCTCTACCTTCTAAACACTGGGATTACAGATGTGCTACATTAAGCCTGGTTTATGCAGTGGTGAGGATTGAACCCAGGGGTTTGATGCATGCTCTGCAAGCATTCGACCATCTGAGCTATAACCCCAACACTCACAGTCCCCTTCTGCTTTACAATCCAGTCTTCGTTCCTTCTCCTCCTGGATGAAAGGTGTTCTGGGTACGAGGCAATGCTGCCTTGTGCTTAGGCTCTGTCACCATTTGTGTGTAACCTCTGTTTTCCCTATCCAAAGAATGAAAGACAACAAGGAAACTACACTAATGTTAAGATATCACATCCCAGCTCTCCAGGTATATAACTCTGTTAATATCTCTGCTTTGCAAATGTCCCCTTTTGACATGGATTTCATTCTCTAATGATAAATGGAATTAGCTACAGCTATCAAGAAGATATCATTAAGTTTATATATTCTTTCCTACAACTAACATGCAATGGGTTTCAATTTTATTCATAATTACTAACTTCAGGCTTTTAAAAAAAATGTGTGTATTAAGTGGGAATATTGCCCCATTTTTATAGCCTCTTCTGATGTTAGTAAAATAACACAATAAAATACCACCCACACAGACGATAAGCCTCACTCTATCACTTAGAAGCATAATTAGCAAATTAAAGACTTGGCCTCACATTTACACTTATATTTCTGAGGTTTTATTTTCATTTAAGTAAAGCCTGTGGCCTAAATCACAGTAATTATAGAAAAGTACTAAGTAAATAGAAGTGTGTCTGTCTTTCACAATTACGGCTTAATTCCATCTCCCATTTTCCCACACGGCAGCTAGTCTTGTTTATATTTTGATTTGGTTTATAAAGTTGTTTTTGGCACAATGTTGTATCTTCTGAAAACAGAAGTGTAAATGTGCAGATACTCTGTGGATTTTTACAGCCAATAAACATAACTGTTTGCTGAGAGGATGCTCAATGAAATAGCAATGCTTTCAGACTACAGAGAACTATAACCTTTCTCAGCACCTTCAGAAAACACTCTTACAAGAAGGGTTATTGGGTTGAGTCTGGTGTGTCTGTATTTGGCTCTAGTAACAGGATATAAAAATCAGTTTCTGTGGCAGTTACTCCGGAAGCAGGCATTTCTGCAGTGAAGGCGCCGTTCTTTTGAAAAAGTGTTCCCTCAATTCAGAGATGGCTGGCTATTTCAATGACACTGAAACCTACTACAGCTGAACCTTTTTGCACCTCTGATGCTGCATGGCCACCGGCCAGGATCCCACTGCCCTCAGGTACTTACTCTGTGCCCTTTCCCCCCAACAAGAGTCTTCTAGCATGGCTTTGTGAACCTCTTGAATCACTCATCACAGCAGGCCACTGAGTGACCAGTAAACAGAGAAATTGGCATCAGGTTCTTGCTCTTACATTTGCAAAAGCAGATGGATTATTCAGTGGGGTTCAGGCCTGAAAATGAAACTCATTTGCTGGTTTGCCTAGGATGCATGAAGTTTTGGGTTTGATACCCAGTACTGTATAAACCAGGCATCATGACACATACCTATATTTCCAGCACCCTAAATGTAAGACAGACAGTGACAAAGAGAGCATCTAGTACCTTCTAATATGATGGCAGGTGGCTCATCCCCTGTATTCTCATTATTAAGATAAGACATTTGATGAGAACAATTGAAGAAATAGAGATTTATCTGGCTGATAGTTTCAAAGGAATCTCAGTTCAGTATGATGGGTTAGCCATGGCAAAAGAGCTCTGGGTCCTTGGCAGGAAAGTACAGCAGAGGCTTATTCGCCTGTTGGCCAGGGATGAGGAAGGGTAAAAAGGGCCAGAAGTAAGCTACACCATGCCCTCAAAGCCATTCCTCAGTCATCTGCCTGTGGCAACCAGAACTTGACTCCTAAATGCTGGCTCACAAAGCCCCACCCTCAGTGGACCAAATGTTCAAACACATGAGTCTGTGACTCAGAGGGCTTTCCATATCTCAATCCTAGGGACCATCATCTTTTGAAAATTTTTCAGTTCATTCCCTGGAAACTGTCATTATACCAAGTCCTGAGACTACCTTCATTACCATTCCTTATCCTCATTTTTATTCCAGTTGGTCATAGACAGTTGGCTGCAATTACTTTATCTCAATTATTTTATGGTATTCCATAAAATATATATATTAAAATTTGGAGAATTTTATTTGGCCTTAGGAGAATTTTGCATTGGTACAATATTATTTGTTTTGTTTTGCTTCTCTGTGTGTGTGTATGTGTGTGTGTGTGTGTGGAGAGAGAGAGAGAGAGAGAGAGAGAGAGAGAGAGAGAGAGAGAACGAGAGAGAGAGAGAGAGAGAGAGAGAAGAGAGAGAGAGAGAGAAGAGAGAGAGAGAGAGAAAGAGAGAGAGAGAGATTATGTGTTAGTTTGGTGTATAGATAAGGTGCACTTCTATATTTTTGGACACCTGTGGAGGCCAAAGGTTGACAGCACTCTCTTCCTTTATCACTGTACACCCTACTATTTGAGGTAAGGTCTTTTAGAAAATCTGTAGTTTATCCATTTGGCTAGACTAACTAGAATACTCTGACACATGCCTCTTCCCCAATCTCCCTGCAGGCACTGGGGTTACCTTATATGGGTGATGGATATCCAGCCTCAGGTCCTCATACTTGCATGTCAGGTAATTTATGAACTGCGTTATGTTCTGGGCCATAGTACAATGTTAAGTCCTAGAAACACATGTTGTATACCAAGCACTTTTCAAAGGGATTTTGAAGTATACTGAAGTCAGTCAGTCACAGGCTTCAGGACTCTGCTGAATCAGGCACAGGTCAGAAGTGCTTTGCACCAGCCATCTTGGGAAGATACCTGTGGCCCCTTCTATTGTATGTCTTCAAAGCTGGCAAAGTCCTCTTCTTTATGAATTTTGATTGAGATGTGTTGCAGCTACTACTTGTTATTAACCTGACAGAGTCTTAAATCATCGAGGCAACTAACCTCCAGGCATGTCTGTGAGAGAATTTTCAGAGTAGGTTAACTGAGACGGGAAACCCTTAGACACAAATAACTGCCTCATGATCCTAGAGAACAACCCAGATCATAAGAGTCTGGACTCAAAGCTGCATCTGTGTGAATTCAGAGACAAACTGGGATTACTCTGGAATTAGAAGCTGTTTCTGGACCTTCCCCACCAGACCTTTGGGGATATGAATGAGAATGTGCTGCACACCTGAGATGACACATGTCTTACCACAAATGCACAGCACCATTCCATGGGCTAGGGTCCTGAAGTGAATAAAAAGGCAAAAGTGAACTGAGTACCAGCATTCATCTCTCTTTGTTTCCTGAGTGTGGATGCAACATGACCCATCATCCATCTCCTGCTCCATGTCTTCCCTGCTGTGATGGCTACCCTCAAACTCTGAGCTCAGATAAGTCCTTTCTTCCTTCAGTTGCCTTACTGGGTATTTTGTCCCGACAACAAATGTTACTAAACATTACCATGATTACCAAATAAAATTTTCAGACATTTTCAAATTAAATTTAGTCTAGTTTTGTGATTTCCTATAAAATATTTTGTCCAATAAAATGTTAGACATACTTTTGTGTTTATTAGAATGTTAAAATGGAACAAAATAGGGAAATAATTCTGAGCTTCTGAAACAATTTCACCCTGGCTTTGAATGCCTAGAGACAGACTGCTCTTCATGGAGCATTGCAACCTGTTTCCTTCATACTATGCCTGCTGATAGGAGGTTTAGAATTGGGAGAATCTCCAGTTTTGTAGGTACACTGCTGTCCTGAATGTGGCTATTATCAATCTATGACATCATTCACTGTGGAGTTTTCAGCTTGGGGTTTGATTTCTGAAGCCTGTGCTTATGTTTTTCTGCTGACATAGGTTGTTCAGAGGCTAGTCTTCAAATTATGGGCATTCCTTGGATATCTCAGTTCTTTGTGGGAACGACAGGTCAGAATATTTGGAGCTGGCACTGTCTCAGAAAAGGGGATATGTGGTCTAAAAAGATGTAGGTATCCCTGTGTAGGGGCAAAAAGATGACAGAATACCCAAGACACTGTGTCCTGAACCTCCAGGAATTCCCAGCACATCTGGCTATTATCATCATCCTAGTAGCAAGTGTTGATAATCTACTGCATGCAAGCATCTGCCTAAAAGATCCTATGTACAACCTCCTCCAACACTGATTAAAGTTTTCAGATGTGGAAAACTCCATGATCTCAGAGAGGCCATGCGAAATTATAAGAGTTTGAACTTACTCATGTGTCAGTTTGAATCTGGAAAGAGTAATCTGGGATTAGAACTTGTCTCTGGACCAAACATGATCCCCACCAGACCTTTGGAAAGATGAGGATGGTACTGCACAACTGTGGTGCTAGTTACTCAGAAACTGAGGCAGGAGGAACCATTCACAGTCATTCTGGGCAATTCAGAGAGACTTTAGTGCAAAAAAACCCAAAAAATTTCAATGAATTAGAGGTCTTTGTTTAGCATGTGTGAGACTATGGCCTTGAGTCTGGGGAAGGAAAAAGGGAGGAGAGGCAGAAAAGTTACCTCAGTGCCTCTGAGTGGCTTCCTACCTACACCTTGCACCAGGCCTTACCATATTCTTTTTTACTTTTAAATTTTAATATTACATTTAGTTAGCTAGTTTAGGGGTGTGCATACTGCTCTGAGCATGTGGAAGTCAGGCGGCAGCTCAGTAGAGATGGTTCACTCCTAACTTATGTGTTCTGGGGATTGAACTCAGATTGTCAGACTTGGTGGCAATCACTTTCCTGCAGAAGATCATGCAGCTCAGTAATCCCTACTCTTTTGCTGTCTTCAGAATGAAGCTTGGCTCTAGATTCTAAAACCAGAAAGTAGTGTGGGCAAACCCTACAAAGCAGCTCCATATTTTTCCACCAGATAATTTTCCTAACTGCTATAATCTACCATCCCTGACTCTTCACACTCTCCTTCAATGTGTTCCTTTTCAATTATTTATTATTATCCTAATTAACATTTATTAGACCTTTTAAAATATGGAGGAATACTGGAATCCCATACACACAGCCTTTTGGCTTTTAATTCACATATTAAGATTCTAAACACAATGTTTTGAGCAGGTTAATACTGCATTTTAAAATGCACCCTTTGCAAGAAATGTCAGGTATTTATTTTGTGACCAGTGTAAGGAGTAATTTGGCCCACACAAATACTGATACTTGGCAAGCAAGACCTTATCCATCTACCACATGTGAGGAAGCACACAAAGTGTTATGTTTCTTCACAAGTGTTCTCCTATCGGGGTGTGTGTGTGTGTGTGTGTGTGTGTGTGTGTGTGTGTGTGTGTGTGTGTGTGTGAACGAGCACTCGCGCACACACACATACGCGTGTGTGCATGATCATACATTGCCTGTGACCCATTTGCTTGCTATTGCTGTGATAGTCACCATGACTAAGAGCAACTTGAGGAAGAAAAGGCATATTTGGCTTAAAGGATACAGTCCATATCACTAAGGAAAGCCAAATCAGGAACTACAGCAGAGAAGATGTATCTGTGTTGTTTGCTTGCTGTCCCTGGCTTGCCTAGCTAAACTTTTTTTGTACAGGACAGGCCCACATACATAGGAGTGGCACTACCCATAGTGGGCTAGTGCCCTCCTGAATAAAGTAACTATTTAAAAAATGTCCTACAGACATGAGTACAGTCCACTTTGATGGAGGCAATTCATCACTTGAGGTTTCCTCCTTACATATGACTCTAATTTGTATCAAGCTGACAAAAACTAACCTTCACACTGCATCATAAAAGTAAATAAGAATGAGGTGGGTAGCGTATGGAGCTCAGTCGTACAGTACTTGTCAATCATTCATGAAGTTCTAGGTTCAATCCCCATTGGCAGCTAGAAGGATGAGGAATGAACACAGAGTAATGGGAAATCCTTAGATTCTGATTCAGGCAAACATTCCCCAAAGTGAGTGGATGAAGAAATGAAGGCCTTGGATGTCCACTTCACTTGTGGGTTCCAAGATTCTGCAACAGCTCTTCTGAGAGGGCTTACATTCAGCCTGCAAGGAAAACATCCAACCTGGGGCCAACCCCTCTGACCCTACAGTTTTCAATACCAACTCTACTGGTAGAGATCCCGAAGGTATCAGAGCATGACTGAAAGTATACACAGTCATCTGCAGCTGTCCTTCCCCAGGGCAATATCCACAGCTTATTAAGAACAGAGTACTGGAGTAACAGAAAGAAAATGTTAAAATTGTGAAGAAAGCAATAGAACCTCCTCCACAGAGCTGGCTTAACTTTGTTTGGCCTTAAATCCTAGCCAGTAACACACAGGAAATCTGACAAAGGCAGCTTTTTAAATGTTTGCTGTATAATTTCCAGCAAGTAGCAAGCCCGTTGCTGGAAACAATTCAGAAGGCAAGGTCTTTTCAGCCTGTTCCTCAACTAATTCAGGAGCCTTGTTTGCTGCACCAACTGCAGGGATAAAAAGAAAGACGGCTGGTTGCTTCACACCTGATCTAGCATTCCATTATTATAAACTGGTTATCCAATTGAAAAAGAAATCATCTCATCTCTCAGCCTATTGATGAAGTAATGAACTCTTGTTGTTCCATAATAAATATTGCATGTGTCAATTGGATTGAAAGAGAGTTTGGAATCTCTCCCTGTGGTACCTGGCACAGTATATCAAACTGCAGATTTTCTATCTTGTTTTTGCTGTAGCAAAGATGGAGTGTTGTACTCCCAGGGCCAAATGTCTTTAATTAGTCTATAAGAACACACCCATAACACTGGCAAGCATCTCTAATAGTGGAAGCCTTTAAAGATGATGTTACACATTGCATGGCAAAAGGTCAGTGAAATTTAGAGAATTTCTAAACTGGCTAGTTACATGGTTAACAATCTATGGTTTTTACCTTATCTTATGCTTTGAATGCAAAACTCTCCTTTCATATCCAGAAGGTTAGTTTTGTTGTTTTATTTTGTTGTTTGCTGCTTGCTTGCTTTTAATCTATGTGTGTTTGTGTATGCTGTGGTAGATGGGGTTGGGGCACACACATGCCACACACACGTGGAGGTCAGAGGACAATCTCAGATTTCCCTCCTCACATTCCACTTTGTTTGACACAGGGTTTCTTTCTCAACACTGCGTAGCCAGGCCAGCTGCCCACAAACTCCCATGGAGTGTCCTACCTCCACCTCCTCTTTTGTGGTTGAAGCACTGAGATTACACACATGCTACCATATCCATCTTTGCAGGGGTTCTGGACAGATCAACAGAACTTTACCCACTGGGCCACTATCACAGCTCAGGTATTTTAAAGTGACATATTCTTAGTGATTAATTAAGAAACAGAATACATGGTATAGTAAGTGAATTTACTGAGAACAACTTCTCTTTCTGATTCAGGTGACATTTGACCTCGAGAGAAGATAAGACACACTGATCAAGGCTAAGATGCATTATTTCCCAAAAACAGCAACCTGCCCTTCTTACTATCATACTCTGACTAGACTACTAGAGGATTGTGAATACTGGTATCCATTTCTTCCAGTTAGTTCTCTTACAAGGGTGTTTCATCTGGAACTTGGCCTGCTGGAAAATATCACAACACATTAACTCTTCTCTGTTTGAAAGCAATAACAGTGTACCTAATTTTTCTCCAAACAGCAAGCAATCTTTGAGAGAATAGCCCACCCCCCACATAAGGGCAATCTGAAGTTCATTTTAGAAAGGTTCCATGCTGGATCTCTGTCTTCCCTGCCTAGTCCAGAGTTTGAGTTATCGCCATTGACTGTCTACGAAGAACACTGCACAATACATTTACATCATTTCCTGGCTGAATATGAGCCTCACTTCCCCAAACTATCAGGGTCTAAGGACCCAATTTAGATCCAAAACACAATCCAAATAGATTCCCTCAGTAAGAGAAAACAAAGCCAGAAAGCCAGACTGTTTAAAAGTTTTCCAGAAATGTTAATGATTTCTAGGGGAAAGCATATATAGAATATGTTCAGGAAAATTAAAAAGTTGACCAGTGTCAGTGTAGATAGGAGGGGCATAGTGGCAGGAGGGCTCAATTAAGAGTCCAGTAATCTGGCCCAAGCCCCTAACTCACTAGCTCCAGGAGGGTAGGCATATTATAATCCATGCCTTCCTAAGGCTCAATTTTCTCATCTGTGAAATGATGGAATTGGCCTGCTCCCAAGGGTCCCATTTAACTCTAACAGGTGGAGGCTGTTACTCTATAAAACATAGAGATGACTAAAATAGGAGAAGGAGGCAGATGGTATATTGGACTCAAGAGCTCTGGTCAGGAAGAGCTGAGAGTAATGAGTCAAGAAGTGAAAAAAGGAAAAGTGACTTTGTTTAGGAAGATGCAAGTGTATTAACAAAAAACAAATGTGAAAAGATGAGAAAAGGAACTGCAACAAGTCAAAGAGTAACAAAATCTACTTCCAAAGTCCAGAAAGCAGGTACCCAATGAGATGCAGATGTGCAAGAAGGACAAGGCAATGTGCTAAACATTTGTGAAACTGTTACTGTAAGTAGAAAAAGAAAGAGAATGCCAGTTCAAACTTGGGCCATTACACATCCATACAGCCATATCCTTTTTTATTAATTTATTCATATTACATCTCAATGGTTATCCCCTCCCTTGTATCCTCCCATTCCTCCCTCCCTCCCACTTTCCCCTTATTCCCCTCCCCTATGACTGTGACTGAGGGGGACTTCTTTCCCCTTTATATGCTCATAGGGTATCAAGTCTCTTCTTGGTAGCCTACTATCCTTCCTCTGAGTGCCCTGTTCCTCATATTTGACAGCCATATTATTTAAAAGATGAACTGCTTAGCTTGTGGTGAAGGTATTTTTAGAAAATCAAAACTCCTTATCTGTCAGTGTCTATGATCTGAGCATGCTAGAAGGCTCTGGCACTACAGGTGTGCGATAGGGAAGGAATCCCTGTTGAACTGTTCTAGGAAAATTCTCTGTACAAGTGTGAGGAAGCAGAGATGGAAAGACCTGAACAAAAAAACACCGTTCTCAGTGGCTATAGCCTGAAGTGTCAAGAGACAGTGCTTGAAACAAATAAACAACTCAACAGGTAACAATGCTTGCCACTGAGATTTAACACCTGTTTGGACCCCAGAACCCACAACTTAAAAAGAGGTCCTCTAAGCTAGAGATCCCTTTAATCCAAGCACTTCGGAGGCAGATATATGTGAATTTGAGGCCATGGTCTACAGATTCAGTCCAGCACATCTAAGGCTACATTAAGAAACCATGTCTCAGAAAGAAAAAAGAGAGGAAGGAAGGAAGGAAAGATAGAAGGAAGGGAGGGGGAGGAAAGAAGAAAAGATGGAGGGAAGGAAGGAACGAAGAAAGGAAGGAAGAGGTCCTATGACCCAGAATAGAACCAAATACAACTTGCAAGAAAAAAAAAGTCAAGATAATATTCTGCTATATTTCTATATTTGTGCCTAGCCCGATTGTCATCAAAGACATCATGCAACAACTGCTGGGAGAAGACAAATGCAGAGATACACAGCCAACAACTATGCAAAGCCAGAAAAACCACAAAGAAGAGAAGAGGAAGGATTCTAGCAACCCACAGAATCAACTTAGTAGGATTCACAGGTGCTCACAGAAACTGAAGTGACAGTTACTGACTATATATGGGTGTAAGCTATGTCCTCAGCACATGCTAGAGTTCTATAGCTTAGTGTTCTTGTGATACTCATAACAGTGGAGTTCAGGGTATTTCTGACAATTTTACCTGGACTTGGGACTCTTATTCTCCTATTGGGTCACCTCATTCAACCTTGACATGATGATTTGTGTCTAGCCTCTTCGTAATTTGTTATGCCATGCTCAGGTGATATCCCGGGGAGACCTTTTTTTTTTTTTTTTTTTTTTTTTTTAAGGAAAACAGACGAGTAGATCTGGGGGTAGAGAGAAATGTGGGAGGGCTGTGAGGAGTAGAGGTAGAGGAACCTCTGGTCAGGATATAATGTTATGTAAAGATTAAAAATAAAAATAAAAGAAAGAGTTCCTCTGACTTCCATGCAAGCACATGCTACACACACACACACACACGCACACACACACACACACACACACACACATACAAATTAATAAATAAATAAGAAAATATAAAAGAAATAAGGCAGAGAATAGTAGAAGACAAACAAGGTTAACACCTGGCCTCTACATGAGCACACATGAGCAAAGTTCATTGGCATGCATACATACATACATACACAGCATATACATGTACACATATACACAAAAAGAAACAGCAAAATTAAAGATTCAATATAGTACTATTGACCTCTGTGATATGAACATATAACTCTAAGTTTGAACCTACAGTCCAAGGACTCCTAATGGTCCCGTAGTCATAGGGAAAAGGGAAGGGATGACTTGGAAAGGGAGACAATATTGTTTGAAGCATCGCTTTGTAACTTTAATTTCTCTTGACTCAGCAGTCATAGGATGTGATTGTCTGAACAAAGAAGCAGTATGTAGCATGTTCACCAAAGGTACCATGAGGCAATACTATATTACATCTTAAAACCATGTGATAAGCTAAGTATAATGGCACATAACTATCATGCTAACATTAAGAATTGAGGCAGGAGGATTGCAAATTTGACATGAACCTGAGATACATAGTGAGACCTTGTCTAAAAAGAAAAGAAATAGAGGAAAATTCATAAGTCATGAAGTTTTTTAATTTATTTATTTTTAATTTATCCATTTTACATCCCAGTTTTAGGCTCCTCCCTCTTCTCCTCCTGGCCCCACCCTCCCTCCCTCTTTGCCCTTCTCATTCTCCCCTAGTCTTCAGAAAGGGGGAGCTCTCCTCACCTACCATCTGACCCCAGCCTATAGAGTCTCATCTGGACTGCCTGCAGCATCTTCCTCTGTGGCCAAGCAAGGCCTGCCCACCAGGAAGACGTGGGCAACAGAGCCCATGTCAGAGGCAGATCCCACTCCCCATATGATGGGACTCAGATGGAGACTGTGCTGCCTATCGACTATATCTGGGCAGAGGGCTTATGGCCTCTCCATGCATGGTCCTTCATTGGTGCATTAGTCTCTGCAGGTCCTCTGGGCCCAGATTTATTGGCCCTGTCATTCTCCTCATAGATCTCCTGTCCCTTTCAGGTCCTTCCATCCCCATATTCTTCCATAAAACTCCATGCACTCTACCCCAAAGTTTCACTGTGAGTCTTAGCATCTGCTTTGAACTCCTTCTGGATGGAGTCTTCCAGAGGACCTCTATGTTAGGCTCCCATCTTGTTCCCTCTCTTCAAATTCTTCCGGTGTCTGTTCTATTTGCACTTCTGAATGAGAATTAAGCATCCTCCCTATGGCTCTCTTTGTTATTTAGCTTCTTTAGGTTTGTGGATTGTAGTGTGCTTATCCTGTATTATATGGCAAATATCCACTTATAAGTGAGTATATACCATGAGTGTCTTTCTGGGTCTGGGTTACCTCACTCAGGATGATGTTTTCTAGTTCCATCCATTTGCCTGCAGATTTCAAGATTTCCTTATTTGTAATAGCTGAGTACTAGCCCATTATGTAAATGTACCACAATTATTTTATCCATTCTTTGGTTGAGGAACATATAGGTTGATTCTACATTCTGGTTGTTATGGATAAAACTGCTTTGAACATAGTTTAGCAAATGTCCTTGTTGTATGGTGGAGCATCTTTCAGGTATATGCCCAGGAATGGTATAGCTAGGTCTTGAGGTATCACTATTGCCACCTTTCTGAGAAGCTGCAGAATTGATTTCCAAAGTGGTTGTCCAAATTTGCACTCCCACCAGCAATGGAGGAATGTTCCCCTTTCTCAACATCCTTGCCAGCATGTGCTGTAACTTGAGTTTTTTTATCTTGGCCATTCTGATGTGTGTAAGATGGAATCTCAGAATTATTTTGATTTGCATTTTCCTGAAGACTAAGAATGTGGAGCATTTCTTTAAGTTTATTTCAGCCATTCAATATTCCTCTATTGAGAATTCTCTATTGAGCTCTGCATCCCATTTTTAAATTGGATTATTTCATTTATTGATGTTTAATTTCTTGAGTTCTTTATATATTTTGGATATTAGCCCTCTAACAGATGTAGGGTTGGTGAAGATCTTTTCCCAGTCTATAGGCTGTCATTTTGTTATGTTGACAGTGTTCTTTGCCTTACAGAAGCTTTCCAGTTTCCTGGGGTGCCATTTATTAATTGTTGATCTTAAAGCCTGGGCTGTTGGTGTTCTCTTCAGGAAGTTGTTTCCTGTGCCAAAGAGTTCAAGACTCTTCCCCACTTTTTATTCTATCAAATTTAGTGTGTCTGGTTTATGTTGAGGTCTTTAATACACTTGGACTTGAGTTTTATATGGGGTGATGATTATAAATGTATTTGCATTATTTTACATGCAGACATCCAGTTAGACCAGCACCATTTTTTGAAGATGCTGTCTTTTTTCCATTATATGGTTTTGGGTTGTTTGTCAAAATCAAGTGTCTGTATGTGTGGGTTAGTTTTTTGTTTTTGTTTTTTGTTTGTTTGGTTGGTTGGTTTTGTTTTGTGGGTTTTTTATTCAATTCCATTGATCCACTGATCTGTTTCTATACCAGTACCATGCAGTTTTTAATTGCTGTGTAGCACAGTTTGTAGTACAGCTTGAGATCAGGGATGGAGATACCTCCAGAAATTTCTTTATTGTACAAGATTATCTTAGCTATTCAGGGTTTCTTGTTTTTCCATATGAAGTTGAGAATTGTTCTCTCAAAGTCTGTAAAGAATTGTGTTGGCATTTTGATGGGAATTACATTGAATCTGTAGGTTGCTTTTAGAAAGATGGCTATGGATCCTACCAATCGATGATTATGGGAGATTTTTCCATCTTCTGATATCTTCTTCAATTTCTTTCTTCAGAGACTTAAAGTTTTGTTTTGTTTTGTTTTGTTTTGTTTTGCTTTCATACAAGTCTTTTAACTCGCTTAGTTAGAGTTAACACCAAGATGCTCTATGCTTTTTGTGGCTATTGTGAAGGGTGCTGTTTCCCTAATTTTTTTCTCATCCTGCTTGTGTTCTGTACACAAGAGAGCTATTGATTATTTTGAATTGATATGGTATCCAGGCACTTTGCTAAAGGAATTTATTAACTTTATGGATCCTTAGCATAATTTGGGGGTCATTTATGTATATTATCACATCATCTGAGAAGAGTGAAACTTTGACTTCTTCCTTTCCAATTTGTATCTGCTTGGTCTCCTTTAGTTATCTTATTGCTCTAGCTAGGAAATCAAGTACTATATTTAGGAGATACAGAGAGAGTGGGAAGCCTTGTCTTGGTCCCTGATTTCAGTGGAATCAATTTAAGTTTCTCTCCATTTAATTTGATGTTGATTATATATTGCCTTTACTATGTTTAGTTATGTGCCTTGTATGCATGATCTTCCCAAGACTTTAAACATGAATGAATGTTATTTTGTCAAATGCTTTCTTGACATCAATGAGGATGATTGTGTGAGTCTTTTCTTTCAATTTGTTATATGGTAGATTACATTGATGGATTTCCACATATTGAACCACCCTTGCATGACTGGGATGAAGCCTACGTGGTCATGGTGGATGATATATTTGATGTGTTCTTAAATTTGATTTGTAATTTATTGAGTATTTTTGCATCAATGTTCATAAGGAAATTGGTCCAAAATTCTCTTTCTTTGTTGGGTCTTTGTGTGGTTTAGGTATCAAGATGGTTTCATAGAATGTGTTTGGTAAGGTTCCTTCTGTTTTTATTTTGTGGGATGGTTTGAGGAGCATTGGTATTAGCTCTTCTTTGAAGGTCTGGCAGAATCTGTGCTGAACCCATCTGACCCTGGGATTTTTTTTGGTTGGGAGACTTTGGGGACTGCTTCTGTTTTCTTAAGGGTTATAGGACTGTTTAAATGTTTCCCTGATCTTGATTTAATTTTCGTAAGTGGAATCTATCAAGAAAATTGCTCATTTCATTTAGATTCTCAAATTTTGTGGCAGATAGGCTCTTGAAACAATACCAACTGATTCTTTGGATTTCCTAAGTGTCTGTCCTTATGTCTCCTTTTTCATTTCTGATTTTGTTGATTTCGATACTCTCCCTTTGCTTTTTACTTAGTTTGGTTAAGAGATTGTCTATCTTGTTGACTTTCTCAAAGAACCAGCTCTTGGTTTCATTGATTCATTGAATTATTTTCTAAGTTTCTAATTTATTGGTTTCATCCTGAGTTTGATTATGTTCAGCCATCTATCTACTCCTCTTGGGTGTGTCTGCTTCTTTTTCCTTTCTTTTTTTCTTTTTTTTCTTACTATATACCTGTTTTCAGGTATATGATTAAGTTTCTTGTATAAGATGTCTTAAGTTTCTCTATGATGAAACTTAGTGCTATGAAATTTGCTCTTAGCAATGCTTTCATTGTGCCTCATAGGTTTGAGTGTTGTGCCTTCATTTTCATTGAATTCTAGGAAGTCTTTAATTTCTTTTTTTATTTCTTCCCTGACCCAGGAGTCATTGAGTAGAAAAGTATTCTGTTTCCATGTGTGTGTAGGCTTTTTGTTATTTCTATTGTTGAAGTTCAGCTTTAATCCATGGTGGTCTGATAACATACAAAAGGTTATTTCAAAATTTTTTTTTATCTGTTGAGGCTTGCTTTCTGACCTTTAGAGAAGGTTCCATGAGTGCTGAGAAGGTTTCTTCATTGTGTTTGAGTGAAAAGCTCTGTAAATGTCTGTTAGGTCCATTTGATTCATAACATCTGTTAGTTTCATTATTTCTCCATCTACTTTCTGTCTCAATGATCCATCCATTGGTGAGAGTGGGGTGTTGAAGTCTCCCATTATTAATGTGTGGGATTTGATGTGTGATTTAAGCTTCAGTATTGTTTCTTTTACAAATGTAGGTGCTCTTGTATTTGGAGCACAGATGTTCAGAATTGAAATGTCATCTTGATGGAATTTTCCTTTGCTCTTACATTCCGCACAATTGTATAGTGTTCCCTGAGCGTTGGGTGGGGGTTGGTATAGATGTATCATTTAGAGCTGAGCATTGCTCACTCATCCTCAGCACTTTGACAAGTTACAATTCTCTTCACTGACTGCTGATGACTGTAGAGAGAAGTTTCTCCAGCCAATGATAAGGGCAGAGCTAGCGTATGAGGATAAATATAAATACTCAGACATTTGATAGCATGTCTGTTTAGCAAAACAGAATGGATTTAAACATGCTGATACTTATTAATGAGACGGTACTTGTTTCGCTTTCCAAAGATAAACAGGAAACTGGGCCATTAGGGCCCCATGGAGCATTGACCTTATTTTCCACTTGACCTCTAAAGCCACTTTTTCTCTTCAGTTTTAATACCTCAGATACTAAAATATAACCCCAATAAAGTCCAACCTTATATATGTATATATAAATCAAGCATTGTGTCTTAGTTAAGATTTCTTTTGCTGTGGTAAAACACCATGACCAAAGTAACTTGGGGTGGGAAGAGGTTATTTGGCAGACACTTTCACAGCTCTATTCATTATCAAAGGAAGTCAAGTCAGAAATTTACATAGGGCTGGAACTTAGAGGCAAAAGCCAAAGCCATGGAGAGATGCTGCTTACTGGGTTGCTCCACATGGCTTGCTCAACCTGCTTTTTATAGAACCAAGGACCACTTGCCCAGGGATAGCACAACTCACAAAGGGCTGGGCCCTCCCCCATCAATCACTAATGAAGAAAATGCCATAGAGGCTTTTGTACAGCCTGTTCTTATGGTGGCATTTTCTTAACTGAGGTTCTCAACTCTAAGATGACTTTAGCTTGTGTCAGGTTAACATAAAACTAAACAACACACATTGTATATTGGTTTATTTTTTTAGAAATGTGTTCATCTCTAATATCTGTCTTACTTTTACATTTAATTTGCAGAGGGAAAAAATGAAAGATTTTGAAAAGATGATCCTACTTCCTAACTTTTGGACATGATTGGCAAGAAAAACAGAAGAAGAAATCAGCATTAGTAACACGGGTGCCCCTCTTTGGTGGGATCATATATGCTACAAGTAAATGTCAAAATAATTCTTTATTTGGACATCTTTTAAAATAAGAATTAAAAGATTTTAAGAGGAAAAACCATAATAGCCACCTGGTAAGACAGTGCCTCTTTGAACACTGAATTAAAATCAAATGAGAAAAATAATTAGGACAGCTTAAAATAATAAACATAATAGAGACCAGACACATCTTTCACAAAACACAGCAAACCAACGAGACAAGACAATGTATAATCTTAATTATGACATAGCTCAGTAAATGCCCTTCCCATTTTTTCCCTGGGTTTCTGATCACAATGAAAAACACATTTCAATATGTAAAGCCCTAAGGCACTAATACATTACAGCCTGAACAGGCCATTTAAATAAGCAGAGAATAAACAGAGGTAGTTGCCACCACTTTTATATATTCTTACACACAATACTATTATCATTGAGTGAACTATTGTCTTCACTTTTTTCCAGGATGGAAGACTAGTGTTCTCCTCCCCCTTTCCCACCCCACCCCCCGCCACATATACATGTGCTTGTATATATGCATATGTTTGCTTACACATGCATGTAATGGCCAGAGTTCAATGTCAGGTGTCTTTCCTCAATTTTTCATGGTCCTATATTTGGAGAAGGGCACTCTCACTGGCTTAAAATTCATTAAGAAAAAGACTAGGCTAACTGGCCAGGAAGCTCCAAGGATCTGCATGCATCTATCTCATCCATGCTAGGAATACAAGCCCAGGCCACTATGACTAACTTTTTAACATGGCTTTTGGGAGAGCTATCTCAGACTCTCAGGGTTACAATTAAAATAATTTACCAGCTAGACTACCTCCACAACACTTTTTTTTATTTTGGAAGACTGGGTCATGTGTAGCATCCTGTGCTGACCACAAATTTACTATGTAGTAGAAGCTGACCTTCAATTTCTAATTCTCCAGTCTTGACCTTCCAAGAGCTAAGATTACAGAAGTGTACAGGTATACCTGGTTTATGAAGAGGTAGGAATCCAACCCAGGATTTTAAGAATGCTAGACAAACAATCTACCATTTGAGCTACATCTTCAGCCTCAATTTTCACTTCTTGAAAGTTGTCTGAAGAGCTGGAGTTCCACAAGAAGACCAACAAAACCAACAAATCTGGGCCCATGGGGCCCTGTGGAGATTGATGCACCAACCAAGGACCAGACATGGAGAGAACCCAGGCCTCCTTCTTAGATGTAGCCTATAGGCATCTCAGTCTTCATGTAGGTCAACTAGTAAGAGGACCAGGGCTTCTCCAACATGAACTCTATTGCCTGTACTTCAACTATATCCCCCAGGCAAAACAGCCTTGCCAGTCCACAGAGGAAGATAATGCAGGCAGTCATGAAGAGATTTGATAGGCTGGGTTAAGTTGATAGGAGAGGAGGGCTCCCTTTCTCTGAGGACTATGAGACCGGCATGGGGGGAGGGGGGAGAAAGAGAGAGGGTGGGACCAGGAGGAGAGGAGGGCAGGGGCTATGATCAGGATGCAAAGAGAGTAAATTAATTTTTAAAATAGTTGTCTGTGGGCTAAGACCTAGAGGTATTCATGGTCTCAATGAAATGCCACCCATGATCTCAGGCATTTGAATACTTGGTCCCCTGTTGGTGGTGCTGTTTGGATAGATTTAGAAGGTATGACCTTACTGAAGAAAGTATGTCACTGGGGTGGCATTTGAAGTTTCAAAGTACTCCTGTTTTTCCCAATTCACTCTCTTGGTTCTGTGTTTCTGGTTCAAGATGTATCTGTCAGCTGTTCTCCCACCATGATGAACTCTTATCCTTCTGGAACCATTAGTCCAAATATACCACTCCTTCTATAAGTTACCATGCCCATGGTGTTTTATCACAGCAACAGAAAAACAGCTAATACAAGACTTGTTTGGATTCTGCTAGGTAGACTGAGAATTTTTGGTGTTGTGAATATTGTAGCTTCTCTAGCATATGCATCTTCTGTAGTCATAACTAGTCTAAGAAGTCCTGTGGCGTGAGAGAAGGAACACTGGAGATTTACAAACCAAAATATAAACTGTAAATTTCATTAGGAAATTGGATTACTTGGAATTTTAATTTTCTGCATTTACTAAATTTTAATAATTTAAAGACAAATATAATTTCATATAAAGTCTTAGTCTTATAAATGAATTTTGGAGGGGAAAATGACCCAGAAACACATTAAGAAGGAGGACATTGAGGGGCCATGGGAATGACATGGGGATGAAGTTCACAATAAAAATACATTACAGAGCAAATTGCTTGCCCTGTATTTTAATTGTAATGCCAGAAAGCATCACAGAGTGACATCATGGAGTAAATGCCTGCAGATCTGGAAGTCACGTTATTTGGATGGTGAGCCAATGGCATCCTTCACTTACTCTTCCAGTTTCCCACCACAGGAATATCTTCTCAGAGCTTCCTTCCTCTGAAAGTTATGGAAAGAAGCAACTGAGCATCTCCACCTTGACTTTTTCTCCCTGAAGAACAAAGATAAAGGTTTTACTCTAACTTGTTTTACCCAAGTGGAGCAGCACCTGAATGAAGAATAGTCATGATCAGAATCGTAAGAACTGGAAATTTAAAGATGTTCATACACCAATGAGACAAATTCTGGGAAAGTGGGAGGAGTTTGTCTGAACCAAGGTGGTACTATGTCATTCCTCTATCTTTGTGTTTATGAAAATGATATTGACCAAAGGGAAGAGAAACAAAAGGCCTGTTTAACTCAAATGATTCAGAGGTGTGTGTATGTGTGTGTGTGTGTGTGTGTGTGTGTGTGTGTGTGTGTGTGTGTAGGCAAGTGTGTGTATACACACATGTTCCTGGTAGGAGAGGTGTACTTGCATGTGTGTATGCATACAAAAAGCAGATTGACAACAGGTGTCCTCAGTCTACTTTATTTTTTGAGAAAAAGGCTCATCAATTCATTAGATTAACTGGCCAGCAAGCCCCACAATTCCTCTACTCTTTACCTACCCAGCACTGGAATTACAGATGTATTCTGTCATACCTGGATTTTACACAAATGCTGGGGATTTGAACTCAGATCATCCAACCAACTGAGCCAACACTTCAGCACATGATTTGGGTTTTTATACATACATACATACATACATACATACATACATACATACATACATGAGTGTGTGTGTGTGTGTGCAAATTCTTTAGATTTAAACAGCAGTGGATAATTCACTCTTATTCTTTTCTTCTTTCTGTGAGTGGGTTTCTTTTGAGTTTCCTATTGGAAAATGGTTGTTTTAGAGTGTTTAGCAATTGAATTTAATCTCCTGAAATCTGTTCAATTTGAAATGCATAAGTGGAAAAATTATTGATTTTTTCTTGCAAATTTAACAATTAACTAATAAAAATTAGTACCTTAGGGTGAGTTATTTAATATGTATGAAACTTGTAATGGCACCAAACAAACATTTGTTCAAAGAATGATTGAGTAATGGTTACAAATGGCCCACTTTTCTCTGTCTGCACTGGATTCCTGGCTCTAACCTTCTGTGACCTTGATGAATTTAAACTACAGCAACAGGGCCCGGAGAGATGACTCAGCAGTAAAGAGCACTTACTGCTGTTACAAAAGACCCAAATTCATTTCCCAGCACCCATGTGAAGCAGCTTTAAAACCACCTATAACTCCCGCTCTAGGAGATCCCATGCCTTCATCTAGTCTCCATAGACATCTGCACAAACCTATACACAGACACTCATATATTAAATAATTAAAAATAAAATAAATCTTTAAACTACAACAACCTTTCCCAAGCACAAATAAGTAAGTGAACACCAACCTATAAACTAGGGCTGTCTATATTGAAATTTCCAAGAACTGATATGGAATGAGAGGAAGTAAGTAAGGTTAACAGAATTGTTTTCCCATGAGGCTGAATTTATTTCATTTAGGAAACATTTTTTAGGGCTGGAGACATGGTTCAGTGGTTAAGAGCACCGTCTGCTCTTCCAGAGGTCCTGAGTTCAATTCCCAGCAACCACACGGTGGCTCACAACCATCTATAATGTTATCTGATATCCTCTTCTGCGGATAAGGCATATCATATACAATAAATACAATAAATAAATGTTAAAAAAAGAAACAATTTTTTAAAAAAAGAAAAGAAAAGACACAATTTTATAGTATGTACCCTGCACTTTCCATTAAACTTTTTTCTTTACTTTTTTTTTAAAGGTTCATTTATTGTGCATACAATGTTCTGCTTGCATGTGTGCCTGCCTACCAGAAGAGGGCACCAGGTCACGTTATAGATAGTTGTAAGCTACCATGTGGTTGCTGGGAATTGAATTCAGGACCTCTGGAAGAGCAGTCAGCGCTCTTAACCTCTGAGCCATCTCTTTATTGAGATAGATTCTAACATATCCCAGTCTAGCATCAAATTTGCAATGCATCCAAGAATGAATGGGGGTTCCAGACCCACTTCCCCTACACCCACTGAGTACTATGCTCATAGGCATACCACCATGTTCTCACTGAGAATGAAACTTAAAGCTCCGCATACAAACTGAGCTGCACCACAGCCTGGCACTTGGCATTTCTTCAAAAATATTTTCTTGTGAGATGATGAAAGAAGGCCTTAGAGATTTTGCTCCACAAAATAAAGCCAACACTAAGTTGGACCCTTCCCTCCCCCACCCCCCATGGTTGTACTCTGTGAACTCTCAAAGCCTGGAACTACCACCTCAAAGAATATGCATGTCTTCTGGTAAGAGTCCCCACAGGAAGCTCCCTTATATTAACCCAATCCCATCTGGTTGCTGTGATAGCAAGTGGTAATCATCAAGTTGACATGGTCTGGTATCACCTAAGAGACATGCCTCCAGGAACCCTTGTGAGGACTTTAGATTAAGTTGGCCTCTGGCCATGTCTTCTACAATTTATCTTGACCAAATTCATTGACATAGAAAAGCCCAATTTAATAATGGATGGTAGCATTCCACAGGCTTGGGTGCCAAACATGACAAGGAGAGGGAAGTGAGCTGCACAGCACTGTGCCCTGCTCACTGTCACTCCACCCTCCTGATTCCTCCACACCATGTGACCACCTGCATAGAACTCCTGCCTACAGAAGAGGAAGCAGAAAGAATTGAAGAGTCAGAAGAGACAGAGGACATCAAGAAAAGGTCCTCTAAATCAACAAGAGCATGGCACATATGCACTCACAGAAACTGAGGAAGCGGGTTGGAGAGATGGCTCAATGGTTAAGAGCTCTGCCTGCTCGTCCAAAGGTCCTGAGTTCAATTCCCAGCAACCACATGATGGCTCACAACCATCTGTAATGTGATCTGATCCCCTCTTCTGGCATACAGGTGTACATGCAGGCAGAACAATACATACATAATACAAATAAGTAAATCTTTTTTAAAAAAGAAAGAAAGAAAGAAAGAAACTGAGGAAGCAAGCACAGCACCCACATTTGTTTGTACTAGGTCCTTTGCATATGTATTATTGCTTTGGGTTTTGTGAGCTTATGGGATTTCTGAGTGTGAAAGGAGTATGTCGCTGATTCTTGTGCTTTCTCTTAGGCTCTTTTACTTCTGTTGGTTTGACTTGTCCACCTTCAATGTGATAGTTTTTCTTTTATCTTATTATATTTTATTTAGCTATATTTTTGGATGAGTGAATGAATAAATGAATGAATGAACTAATGAATACCTAGCCACCAGAGTAAAGGTTAATGACTGAACTGTCACTTATATGTGCCAGGAGAGGGAAAATCTATTTTTTCCAATGGGGTGATAGTGGGTATATCAACAACTCCAGGGAAGGCCTCATGTTCAGGAGTAGTTGACCAACATATGATAGATTCCACAGGGTTTTTGTGTGTGTGCTTTTGTTTTGTTACAGCTTGGTGGGGTGGTATTTTGTTTTGTTTTCTTGGTTAAGGGTTTTGTTGTTGTTGTTGTTGTTGTTGTTGTTGTTGTTGTTGTTGTATAGGGTTTTGGTTGGTTATTTTAGAGAAAGAACTTAAAATTGGATGACTAGGGATGGAGAAAGAATCTGGAAAGACATGGGGAAGGGGGAAATATGATCAAAATATATTTAAAGTTAAAACTGTTTTAAATAATAAAACATTTTTTAAAAGAAAGAAACCATGTACTGGTTTCTAGTTTAATTGCCTGTCTCCCTCAGAGTCCTTCCACAAAGCTTCCAAGTAACCAGCTCAGGAGTAGAAAACATTGGGCCAGCACATTCATTTCCTGATTAGCAGCCAGTAAAAGCTCTCTCTTCACATCCCAGTGAACAACATTATCTGCCTTGAGTACTGGGCCTCACAGCTTGTGATGAGAAGCTGGAGCTCAGGGGTCAGGTTGAGCCACAGCAAGGGTGAGCACACAGAGAAACTCATCAAGAAAAATATCAGAAAGCATTTAAAGAGAAAGGCAAATCCCTCAGAGATGGCCAAAGCAGCTTTGATTTCCCACTGCCAGCTGCAATCAGACCCTGGGTCCATGATCAACCATCCTCACAAAAGTCTCTTTCTGTATTTAAACTGGTGCTTAACTGCACCTGGTCTAAGAAAACTTTTAAATGACTGAAAACGTGGACTAAAGTCTGCATGTTCAAAAGAAATGCATTTTCTTTTATTTTGACCTAGATACTTTTGTTAATTTTTAAAGCACTACACTATACAATTAATCAGCCACTTCCTCCACCCCCTTTCTCTTTCTATAAAGCACCATGCAAAAGCAAAAACATAAATCTATTTTCCAGATGAAAGAAATCACTCTGGTCTCAATCCTTCTCTTTCACAGCACCCACCCATTGCCATTGCCTGCATTATTTAGACTTAAGTTTATGCCCAGCCCTAGCCTTGGACCCCTGCTCAGATCTCTGGTGGGCAGGCTGGAAAGGGACTTGGTTTGTGGCATCCTTAGTCTGAGCTCCAGTGCTCCATAGATCAGATGTGAGTACATATGCCTGTAACCCCAGTACCTAGGAGATGAAGGAAGGTGTATCAGAAATTGAAGGTCATCCTCTCCTCCATGGAGAGGCCGGCTGAAACTTAGCCCTGAAGTCTGGATCCTGAAGTTCACACACATCAATGAGCCTGTTGGATAACAATCCTTTCTTCTTACTCTCCCACTGGGAAAGTGTGCAGAGAGCTGATGTAATGTCCAAAGAGAGGAACAATATCACTTCTGAAAGTTGGCTTTTAATATATTTTCTGTTCTGATTATTCTCTCTGTCTGTCTCTGTCTCTGTCTGTCTGTCTGTCTGTCTGTCTGTCTGTCTGTCTGTCTCTGTCTCTGTCTCTCTCTGTCTCTCTGTCTCTCTTTGTCTCTCTGTCTCTCTGTGTCTCTCTCTTCCCCCCCCCCTCTCGCTGTATGTGTGTGTGTGTGTGTGTGTCTTAGACTGTGTTGAGAGAAGCTGACAATCATATCATAAGAACAATTGGGTCACATATACAGATATTCTTACTATATGGAACTAGTGTCCAGCCAACAGCCAGCTAGGACCTCAAGCCTGTCCACAGCATGTGAAGGAGCTTAGAAAATCATCATTACCCAGTGGATGATTCAAAAGAGACTATAGTCTGGGAAGATAGTTCAACATAAGCACAAGTTCACAAAACTGCCTACCTCAGTGATTCCTGTGTTCCAGAAAATGGATGTTGTGGCTTGCATAAGCATGTGCCCAGACAGTGGTTCCCAGTGGCTTGCACTGGGGGAGGTTTCAAAGATGTGTTCTTGCTGGAGGAAATACATCATTGGTGGGTTTTGAATGTATATAGTTTCACCGCACATCCAGTTGGCTTTCTGCTTCACGCTTACAGTTAAAGATAAAAGCTCTCAGCTTTCTGCTTTGGCTGCCATGCCTGCTGCTTGGTACCATGATAGACTCTTACCCCTCTGGAACCATAAACCAAAATAAACTATTTCTTCTACAAGCTGCTTCTGGTCACAGTGTTTTTTCACAGCCACTGAAAGTACCTAATACAGTCATTTTCCAAAGCTCCTAAATTTACATGTTCATTTTCATACAATAATGATTAATAAACCCAAAACTCAACACAGACCCAATCACAATGTTCCTGTGAAAGGAAGGTATTTTTTCCTTTGCCTCCCATGAACTCAGTTCAGTTCGTTTCAATGCACTGGTCAGTTCTTCCTGCATGTCTATGCCATGAAGCTATTTCACAAATATTTTGGTGAAATCTTCAGAAAGCTGCCACTATCTGTACCATTTGTTCCATTATCTTTACATTCCCTTCTTTTCTAAATTGTTCCCTCACAATAAGTCATAGCAAATACCAGATAACTTTTCTTATTGTTCATAATGTGTGGAGAGACATGCATGTGGAGGTCAGATTACTTGCAAAGCTACTTCTTTCCTTCCAACATCAAACTCAGATCATCAGGCTTGAAGCCAAGAGCCTTTACTTGCTGAGACAGATTACCAGCTCCCAGAGAATTGTTTCACATGTGTGTGTATGCCTATGTGTATGAACATGTGTGCAAACATGTGTGTATATGGATAGTATCTTCTTCCATCATTCTTCACTATATTTGCTGAGGCAGATGTCTCACTGATTCAGCTAGTCTCCATACAGCTTGCCCTGGGGAATAACCCAGCTCCACCTCAAGAGAGCCACAGATTAGTGGCAGGTTGCCTGCCCTGCTTTTATGTTATTATGGGCTCTGTGCCTCTGAAGCCCAGTCCTTGCACGTGTGTGTCACACGCATTACCCATGGAGCCATCCCCCTCTGGTAAGGCACCCAAGCACTGTGAGAAAGACGTCAACTCTTCCCCTGGGTAGAATACTTAAGTCCTGCATTACTATTTGTTTTCATGGCAACCAGTACAATTATGCAACATAAATTCTTCCAAGCATCGGGGACTTCGGCTCAATTTAAAACTCTGCGGGTTTTATTACCAGAATGAATGATTATAAAATAGATGCATGCAAATGAAGAGATAAAAAAAAATTAAGGGGCATGTGAAATTTAGTGCATGCTGCTTGTAACTCTGTAACAGAATGCTGCAAAAGGCAGTGGTGATGCCATGCCATGTAGAAATGTGGTTTGTAATATTTACAACTTGAGAGTGTGGGTTTAATACTGTACTATCAGGATATATTGGGGAGAGGCAAGGCAGAGCCCAACATGGAAACATGACAGGAACCTGTAATCTCAGCACTTTAGAGGTGGTGGCAGTCAAATGTTGCAATACCAAAAGGTTGGAAACTCCTATGAAGTCATGGTGACCAAGAAGCAACAGGGGAGTTTCTTATAAGGACCAGTCCCTGGGAAGGTATCAAGATGCTATTAGGAAGCAGGGCCTAGTGGTACATATCTGAAATCCCAGCACTTGTGGGGGAGGGAGGTGGAGACAGGAGGATGAGATATTCAAGATCATCCTTAGCATCTTAATAAATTCTAAGCCATCCAGGCTACTTGAGATTCAGTCTCAATAGCCAAAGAAACACAGGACAGCAAGATGGCTCAGCAGCTAAAATCACTTGCCGCATAAGGCCTGTCAATCTAAGTCCAATCCCCAGAACCCACCGAATAGAAATCAATGATTTATTGTTTATTTTCCAAGCTATTGTGAAGAGTTTCTAATAAATATAATTGTATAAGAAGTCTACCTAGAAACTTCTAAAATCTAAAAACACATGTTTAGCACAGGATGCTTAGTGAACATAAGAAACCTACTGGAATTAGTCCCCAATTCTACCTGTATATACATACAGGGTAACTAAGACAGCCTCTGCATATGCTTAATTATATAACACATATACAAAGTATATTAATACACTTACATATAATTGCAAAATAAACTTCTTCATATAATTCAGTTCTATCACAAATAGGGACTTACCCACAAAGTACTTTTTTCTCAATTGTACAAATATTGATTTTATATTTTAATATGTGAGATTCTGGTTGACAGAGGATGATAACTAGTTTCACAGTATATTTTCAGACACTAGACACAGAGTAGTCACTCCTCATGTGTGTCCTCTCTCTGTCCTATAAAATCTCCTACATGCTTAATCTCCTAGACATTTTAATGATTTCAAGCTTACCAAGCCACTTAAGTGGTTACATGTGCCTTGGAAATACTGTCTAAAGTTCTCAGCATTCTGACTCCAAACTCTCCTTCCAGGACAATTTTATCTTGAGTAAGCATAACTCATATAACAAGTGACACAAATCCTAACTGAAATGGTCGTGAAAGGAGGATATTATTCTTCTTATATAAAGAGGAAGACATAAATGGGGTGGTATGCACTGCACTTCTACTTCAGCTGATAGGGAACTTGCCTAGCATACTAGACGCCCTGGTTCTGATACTTGGCCTAGTGTTGCACATCTGTCATCTCAGCACAGTGGTACACACCTGTCATCTCAGCATAGTGTGGTACACACCTGTCATCTCAACATAGTGTGGTACATACCTGTCATCTCAACATAGTGTGGTACACACCTGTCATCTCAACATAGTGTGGTACATACCTGTCATCTCAACATAGTGTGGTACACACCTGTCATCTCAACATAGTGTGGTACATACCTGTCATCTCAACATAGTGTGGTACACACCTGTCATCTCAACATAGTGTGGTACATACCTGTCATCTCAACATAGTGTGGTACACACCTGTCATCTCAGCATAGTGTGGTACATACCTGTCGTCTCAACATAGTGTGGTACACACCTGTCATCTCAACATAGTGTGGTACATACCTGTCATCTCAACATAGTGTGGTACACACCTGTCATCTCAGCATAGTGTGGTACATACCTGTCATCTCAACATAGTGTGGTACATACCTGTCATCTCAACATAGTGTGGTACACACCTGTCATCTCAGCATAGCAGTACACATTTGTCATCTCAGCATAGTGGTACACATCTGTCATCTGAGCATAGTGGTACATATCTGTCATCTCAGCATAGTGTGGTACACACCTGTCATCTCAGCATAGCAGTACACATTTGTCATCTCAGCATAGTGGTACACATCTGTCATCTGAGCATAGTGGTACATATCTGTCATCTCAGCATAGTGTGGTACATACCTGTCATCTCAGCATAGTGGTACACATCTGTCATCTCAGCATAGTGTGGTACACACCTGTCATCTCAGGACTTGGGAGGTAGAGGTAAGAGGATCAGAGGTTCAAGGGTCAGCTTAGCTATTAAGCAAGTTTGAGGCTCATCTGGAATACATGACACCCTATCTCTAAGATCAACACAACAACAAAATCCATGAATGGGATCAGCTTCCTGTCACTGTGACAAATATCTGAGACAATCAACTTAAAAGGAGATCCTCCTATTCTGGCTGAGCCTCAAAGTCTATTACCTGTGATAGGTTGGCTCCTTGCCATGAGTCTGTCTGTGGCAAGAACACATGGTGGAGGAGAATGCTCATCTCACAGTGACAGGAAGGAGGACAGAGACAAGGAGCAGCAGGGTCTCAATACCCTTCTCAAGGGCACCCCAAATAACCTAGCTTCTTTCTAGTAGGCTGTGTGAAGGTTTCACTGCCTCCTAGGAGGGCCACCAGCTGTTATCATGTCTCTAACATAGGCCTTTGAGGGATACTTAAAATACAAACCACAGGAGATAGGCTTTCAGATGACTTAACAATCATGAATCTATGTCCCTAGATGCTCATCTCCCTTTCCCACAGCCTGTCCATGCCCTTCTCAACTCTGTTTCTGTCTCTTTCCTTCTCTCAATCTCTATCTCCCCTTTCTCTCTCCCTGTCTCTGAAAAGTAGTATATATTCCAGGAGAATACACAAATCCTTGCCTTTGGCATTTGACAAGGATCACCCATCCCACCATTCCTATCTGTCCTTCTAAGCCCACTTCTCCAAGGTGCCCTTCAGATTCTCTCAGTAGAGAGCTTTTCCTTTCTCCCTCAGTACTTTACACTGAAGTCTTTAGCCTTTGTGACCACAGTCCTTGTTAACAGTCATTTCCTTCCATGCTGTGACTGTTATGTTCAACATTAAGTTCCTGCCTGCATCCTCCATTCCTGGTGAGTGTTCTGCTCAGACACATTTAGAAAATGAGTCAATCAATCAATCAGCACATCACCCAACTCAAGCGAAAGTACATGGTGATATATCCTGCAGCACCACCATCTCCTTCCCTGAAGTTCTTCAGGACATAACACATAAAAGACAGGCTTTGCTTTTTTAGTGATGTGTGCTCTTATCTTCAAATAACATATATATATATATATATATATATATATATATATATATGTTGGCTCCTTTAATATATATATATATATATATATATATATATATATATATATATCCTTTATTTAAAAAAAACAAGTGTCAAAAAATCTCATGGATATTAGATGAAAAACAATCACAGTTTTAAAAAAAAACTTGAAAATGAGTAACTTCATTCTGGGCTGTTGGGGAGAACGCCTGGTGGCAGTTTGCTGTTTCCAGCATTCCTGACACAAGCAAACCCAAACACATCACAGATCACTAGCTGTGCCCATCCAGAGGCCAAAGCTAGCCCTGAGTTTTCCTGTTCAGAATAAGAGTCTAAAAGGAAACTGTGACAGTGCATACCTCAGGAAAAAAACTGTGCAATAAAACCGGTTCAATTGTGACAGAGTGGCTGTGTTAGTTGAGTGTTTAACTTGAATGCATAAAGCTTTGGGTTCCATCCGCAGCACCAAATAAGTAAACCAGTGTGATTATAATCATGTAATCCAAGCACTTGGGAGAAGGAGACAAAAGAATCAGAAGTTCAAGGTCATTTTCTTCTACTTATAGAGTTTGAAGACAGCATGGGCTACAGAAGATTCTGTCTCAAAAAAAAAAGAAAGAAAGAAAGAAAAGTTCCTATCTGACCACCTCCACCTATGCCTCACTAGCTACTTGAAACTGCACTGAGTCCCTGTAGTGGTCCTGAAGTATCTGCAAACTGAACACTCAACTCTAACAACAAAGAAGCCAAGGAAGATCAAAAATCCATAGTCTGGATGCTCTGTTCAGGAGAATGAAACTGCTTCTGTGGGAGCAGGAGTTGGGAAGAAAGCCCAGTGGCTAAAGTGCTTACAATTTGTTCATGAAAACCAGAGTTCAAATCCCTTAAACCATGTAAATGCCAATGGGCTAGACTAGCATATCTAAGGTCTCTGGGCTTGAGAGACCCTATTACAATGAATATGGTAGAAGGGCAATGAAAGATGAGTCTTAGCACTGATCTCAGCCTCGGGACTCCATGTATACACACACACACACACACACACACACACACACACACACACACACACACACATGCACACACATACACACACAGAGCTGTGCCAGAATGCATGAATGTATACATGTACATGCACACACACTCACATCTGGAGATGCAGAATGAAGAGAAAATGAGCAGCTTTGGAGTAGAGTGCATGAATGGGATGACACCAGGTTATCAACCCTTTGCTCTTCCTGAGACACTGAATAAGAATATGTCAGGTGCTAGAACTATGTTCCAAACAAGTTTCAGCCTTCTTTTGGATCAAATGAAATAGGCAACTCTTTGCTTTCTCAAACTTACCCCCTCAATCAAGACATGCAAACCAGCAGGAGGGAAATTGGTCACTGTACAGATATAGGCAGACATGAGTAGGCCTTACCAAAGGCTATGTCAATGACAAACAAATGGCTATACACTGAGAATTGTTGAATGAGAAGAATAAAACTGCCATCAAATCCTGTGCAAAATGTTGCAAAACTATCATGGAATTTAAAGTCCAGTATGTAGATGGCTTACAGTTGTTGCAATGAAATGTCATGGAAATGTGAGAATGTATACTTAGAATGAAAGATGGACAGCTGTATGTCAAAATAAATCTAGAGGCAAGCATTACATCTGCACAGAAGCAGATCAAAGTGCATCCAAAACTTAAATGTAAATCTCAAAACTACAACAAGCCCAGAAGATGAGAGAGGAGAACATCTATAGGATGCAAGGGATGATGGTTCAGATGCTAAGCCAAAGGCCTGAGCATGAAAGAGGAATGAAAGAGGAGTGGTAAACTAGACTTCATTAAATTATTTATGGTAAGAAATAGACAGTGTCAAGAGAAAGAACAGATAAGCCACAGAGTGGGGAAGAAAGTATTTGCTAAACACTATCTGATAGAAGGCTGTCATGAAAAATATATTTAAAATTCTTTGTATCACATTTATTTGCTTGTATATGCACACATAACCACATGGATGCTATAGTGTAGCACTTATAAGTCAGTAAATGACTTAGAGAATTAATTCTCTCTTCCCACCATGGGGGTCACAAGGATTAAACTCAACTTATAAGGCTTAGTATCAAGGACCATAACTCCCTTCCCTTCTCCCAAAAGAAAGAAAGGGGGAAATGGGAGGAGAGAAGGGAGGGGGCTGGGATCAGGCTGTAAAGTGATTAAGTAAATAACAAGAAAAAAAGAAAACACATTAATCAATCAGTGCACTCAAAATATCCTTTAATAAGTTGTAACTCAATACCAAAATATAAAATATTGTACCACTCACTAAGCCATCTTATAGTCTTTATTTAAAGAACTTTCAAAACAAACAAATAAAATAAGCAAAAGACTTAAAGAAACATCTCACAAGAATCATACACACAGCAAAGAGATAATGGGTCATTTGTGGCACTGCTTTCCCACCCATAATGGTGAGGCAGCCGGTCATCAGAACCTAAGAAGGGAAGCAAGGCAGGAATGGTGTGGGGATGGAAACCTCAGGTGGCAGTGAGCAAAGAAGAAACGGACTGTCTGGGAAACATCTTCAGGGAGACAGTTCCTTTAACTGTAGGGAACAAAGATTATTCAAACTTTGGAATAGTTTGTGAGGTGAGTAGGGGCTATTGGGTTGAGTGTATATCTTCAGCTGGGACCAGGCTGTTGGAAATGCCTAATCTGCATGAGGTGGAATTCCAGGTGCTACAGGACATGACCTTATAAAGGAAGAAGTTTAACCTTGCTGGCAGGCTATGTGACCTCCTCCGAAGGGCAAGGAAGGGGGCATAGGACTACAAGTGCTAGAGCATGCAGGCCTGGGCTTGGGAAGAAAGGGTGTAGCAACCCTCCTCCTGACTATCATAGGTAAGATTTCCAGTGTTTGGAAATGACTTGGCCCCATTCTTGCTCCCAGTCCCAGAGTTCCCTGGACCCACATCTTCCCCTTTGTGTTTTATAAAGGAGAGGTACCATCATAGTTTTCAGCCTCAACATTGGGCATGGTTTAGTACTGAACCTGGTTGGTAGTGACTCTGGCAATGTTGCTTACTTGTTTTAGAAATTTGATGAAACATAATGCTAGGAGGAGGAAGTTCCCAATGGCCATTACTGGACTAAGGAGAAGAAGCCAAGCTACCAGATGGTTTGAGTACCATGGTATGGAGGTACCAGGGGCATAACAAGCTCAAAGATCTTTTTTAAATATGTACTTTACTAATTTATTTATATTACATCTCAATTGTTATCCCATTCCTTGTATCCTCCCATTCCTCCCTCACTCCTGCTTTCCCCCTACACCCCTCCCCTATGACTGTGACTGAGGGGGACCTCCTCTCCCTGTATATGCTCATAGGGTATCAAGTCTCTTCTTAGTAGCCTGCTATCCTTCCTCTTAGTGCCACCAGGCCTCCCCATCCAGGGAATGTGGTCAAATATAAGGCACCAGAGTTCATGTGAAAGTCAGTCCCCACTCTCCACTCAACAGTGGAGAATATCCTGTCCATTGGCTAGATCTGAGTAGGGGTTCGAAGTTTACTGCATGTATTGTCCTTGGCTGGTGCCATAGTTTGGGCAGGACCCCCTGGCCCAGATCTGCCCATCATTATGTCCTTCTCGTAGTTTCTAGGACCCTCTGGATCCTTCTATTTCCCAATTCTCCCATGATTCTCTCACCCATAGTCCCAATAGGATGTCCTCCCCTCTGTCCCACTTTCCCAGTAAGTGAAGACTTTCACGGGACATCCTCCTTGGGCTAGTGTCCAGATATACAACCTGAATCTTTCTGCTTCTGGTTTAACTCACTCATTATGATCATTTCTAGTTCAATCCATTTGTCCACAAATTTTGGGAACTCCTTGTTTTTAATAGCTGAGTAGTATTCCATAGTGTAAATTCCCATTCTACTGAGGGACACTTAGGCTGTTTCCATGTTCTGGCTATTATAAATAAGGCTGCTATGAACATGGTTGAGCATATGTCCCTGTTGTGTGCTGAAGCATTTTCTGGGTATATTCCAAGGAATGGAATAGCTGGGTCTTGAGGAAGTCCTATTCCCATATTCCTGAGAAAGTCCCAAATAGATTTCCAATGCACTAGTTTGCATTCCCACCAGCAATAAAGGAGTGTTCCTCTTTTGCCACATCCTCACCAGCATGTGATATCACTTGAATTTTTATCTTACCCATTCTGATGGTTGTAAGATGGAATCTCAGAGTCATTTTGATTTGCATTTTTCTGATGACTAAAGATGCTGGGCATTTCTTTAAGTTTTTCTTGGCCATTCGATATTCCTCTGTTGAGAATTCTCTGTTTAGTTCCAAGCCCCATTTCTCAATTGGGTTATTTGGTTTGGTGGTGTTTAATTTCTTGAGTTCTTTATATAGTTTGAATATTAGACCTTTGTCAGATGTAGGGTTGGTGAAGATCTTTTCCCAGTCTGTAGGCTGTCGCTTTGTTCTGTTAACAGTGTTTCCTGCCTTACAGAAGCTTCTTGGCCTCATGAGGTCCCATCTATTAGTTGATGACTTTAAGGCCTGGGCTGTTGGTGTTCTGTTCAGGAAGTTGTCTCCTGTGCCAATGTGTTCCAGGCTCTTCCCCAGTTTTTCTTCTAACCAATTTATTGTCTCTGGTTTTATGTTGAAGTCTTTGATCCACTTGGACTTGAGTTTTGTGCATGGTGACAAATATGGGTCTAATTGCATTTTTTTTTACACATAGACAACCAGTTAGACCATCACCATTTGTTGAAGATGCTATCCTTTTTCCGTTGAATAGATTTGGCTTCTTTGTCAAAAATCAAGTGGCCATATGTGTGCGGATTCATTTCTGGGTCTTCGACTCAATTCCCTTGATCAACCAGCCTGTTGCTGTGCCAGTACCATGCTGTTTTAATTACTGTTGCTTTATAGTACAGCTTGAGATCAAGTATGAAGATTCCTCCGGAGAACCTTTTATTGTAAAAAATTGTTCGGCTATTCTGGGTTTTTGTTTTTCCATATGAAGTTGAGAATTGAATTTTCAATGTCATTAAAAAATTGTGTAGGCAATTTGAAAGGAATTACATTGAATCTGTATATTGCTTTTGGTAAGATGGCCATATTTACTATGTTAATTCTCCCGATCCCTGAACAAGGGAGATCATTCCATCTTCTCGTGTCATCTTCAATCTCTTTCTTCAGAGTTTTGAATTTTTTTCAAACAAATCCTTCACTTGCTTGGTTAGAGTAACTCCCAGATATTTTATTTTGCTTGTGGATATCATGAAGGGTGTAATTTCCTATTTTCTTCCTCTGCATGATTGCCATTTGTATATAAGAAGGCTACTGACTTTTTTTTGAGTTAATTTTGTATCCAGCCAATCTGCTGATGGTGTTTACCAGTAGTTCTCTGGTGGAATTTTGGGGATCACTTATGTACACTATCATATCATCTGCAAATAGGGATAATTTGACTTCCTCCTTTCCCATTTGGATCCCCTTGATCTCCTTTTGTTGCCTTATTGCTCTGTCTAGAACTTCCTGTACTGTATTGAAGAAATATGGAGAGAGTGGGCAGCCTTGCCTTGTTCCCAATATTAGAGGAATTTGCTGGAGAATCTCACCATTTAATTTGATTTTGGCTATTGGCTTGCTGTATATAGTTGAGGTATGTGCCTTGTATCCCTGATCTCTCCAAAACTTTAAATATGAATGGGCATTGGATTTAATCAAATGCTTTCTCTGCATCTAAGGAGATGATCATGTGGGTGTTTTGTTTTCAATTTGTTTATATGGTGGATTACATTGATGGATTTCCGTATATTAAACCATCCCTCCATGCCTGGAATGAAGCCTACCTGGTCGTGGTGAATTATATCTTTGATCTGTTCTTGTATTTGTTTTATGAGTATTTTATTGAGTATTTTAACATCAATGTTCATAAGAGAAATTGGTCTGAAATTCTCTTTCTTTGTTGGGTCTTTGTGAGGTTTAGGTATCAATGTGATTATGGCCTCATAGAATGAATGTGGTAATGTTCCATCCATTTCTATCTTTTGAAGTAGCTTGAAGAGTATTGGTATTAGCTCATCCTTGAAAGTCTGGTAAAAATCTGCAGTAAAACCATCTGGCCCTAGGCTTTTTTTTTTTTTTTTTTTTTTTTTTTTTTTTTTTGGCATACTATCAATGATTGCTTCTATTTCTATAGAGGAAATGGGATTATTTAGCTTGTTTATCTGTTCTTCACTCAATTTTGGCAAGTGGAATTGATCAAGAAAATCATTCATTTCCCTTAGATTTTCAAATTTTGTGGCATATATGCCTTTAAATTATGATCTTATGATTCTTTGTATTTTTTCAGTGTCAGTTGTTATGTCTCTCTTTTCATTTCTGATTTTACTGATTTGGATAGTGTCTCTCTGCCTTTAGTTAGTTTGGCTAATGGTTTGTCTATCTCGTTAATTTTCTCAAAGAACCAGCTCTTGCTTTTGTTGATTCTTTTGACTATTCTCTTTGGTTCTAATTTATTAATTTCAGCCCTGAGTTTGATTATTTCCAGACATCTATTCTTCTAGGGTGTTTCAGCTTCTTTTTTTCTAGGGCTTCCTGTTGTGTCATTAAGTTGCTTATGTGTAATGTTTCCAATTTCTTTTTAAAGGCACTTAGTGCTATGAATTTTCCTCTTAGCACTGCTTTCAATGTGTCCCACAAATTTGAGTATGCTGTTCCTTCATTTTCATTGAATTTCAGGAAGTCTTCAATTTCTTTCTTTATTTCTTCCCTGACCAAGGTGTCATTAAGTAAAGAGTTGTTTAGTTTCCATGTATGTGTAGGCTTTTTGTTATTTCTGTTGTTGTTGAAGTACAGCCTAAGACCATGGTGATCTGATATGATACAAGGTATTATTTCAATCCTCTTGTATCTGTGGAGGTTTGCTTTGTGACCTACTATGTGATCAATTTTGGAGAAGGTTACATGTGGTGCAGAGAAGAAGGTATATTCCTTTTTGTTTCAGTGAAAAGTTTTGTAGATATCTGTTAGATCCATTTGATTCATGGCATTGTTTAATGATGTTATTTCTCAAATTGGTTTCTGGTTCAATGACCTATCCTTCAGTGAGAGTGGGGTGTTGAAGTATCCCACTATTATTGTATGGGGATCAAAGTGTGGTTTAAGATTTTTAATAGATCTTTTACAAAAGTGAGTGCCCTTGTATTGGGAGCATAGATATTCAAAATTGTGACATCATCTTGGTTGACTTTACCTTTGATGAGTATGAAGTGTCCTTCATCATCTCTTTTGACTAATTTGGTTGAAAGTCTATTTTGTTAGATATTAAAATGGCTACAGCAGTTTGCTTCTTGTGGCAATTTGTTTGGAATATTTTATTCCAGCCTTTTACCCTGAGATAATGTTTATCTTTATGAGATGTGTTTTTTGAATGCAGAATGTTGGATCTTGTTTATGCATCCATTCAGTTAGTCTGTGTCTTTTTATTGGAGAATTGAGACCATTGACGTTGAGAGATATTAATCACCAGTGACTGTTAAGAGTCTTAATTTTGATGTTGATTCCAGTAGAGAGTTTGTTTGGTTGTGTTTTTGCAATGGTGTAGTTATCTATTTCCTGTGTGGTTTTGGTTGTAGCTTGTCCCTTTGGGGTGGAGTTTTCCTTCTAGGGCCTTCTGTAAAGCTGGATTTGTGGATAGGTACTGTTTGAATTTGTTTTTGTCATGGAATATTTTGTTTTCTCCTTCAATGGCTATTGATAGTTTCACTGAATAAAGTAGTCTGGCCTGCTATATATGGTCTCTTAGGATTACAGGACCTCTGTCTAGGCCCTTCCATCTATTATGGTATCTGCTGAGAAGTTGGGTGTAATTCTGAAAAGTTAAATGTTATTTGGCCCTTTTCCCTTGCAGCTTTTAATATTTTGTCTTTTTTCTGTATATTTTGTGTTTTTATTATTATGTGGTGGGAAGTTTTTCTTTTCTAATCTATTCTACTTTGTGTTCTGTAGGCCTCTTATATGTTTATAGGCATCTCTTTCTTTAGATTGGGGAAATTTTCTTCTATGATTTCATTGAGAATATTTTCTAGGCTACGGAATCTGGCATCTTCTCTTTCCTTAATGCCTATTATCCTCAGATTTCTTCTTTTCATGGTATCCTTGATTTCTTGGATATTTTATGTCAGGATTTTTCCAGATTTAGTTTTTTCTTTAATGGTTGCTTCAAGATCTACAATTGTATCTTCTGGACCTGAGATTCCTTCCTCCATCTCTTGGATTCTGTTATAAAGGCTCACCTCTGTGTTGCTCACCATCCTCTCTGAGCTCTCATGTTCCCGTTTCTTCTGTCTGTGTGTTTATCATTGAATCCATTTTCATCTTCAGATCTTGAACTGTTTTATTGATGTCTTTCATCTGATTGTATATTCCTGAGTTTCTTCCATTGCCTCTTTATGGGCCTTCAGAGCTTGAACAGTTTTATTGATTTCCTTCATCTGGTTGTTTGTATTTTCATGAATTATTTTTCCAGTTTCCTTCTATAGGCCTCTTTTATGTCTTCCACCTGTTTGGATGCATCTTCCTGCATTTGATTATGAGTTTTATTTGTTTCCTCCATTATCATCCTCATTACTAAGGATTAGAGGTCATTTTCTTGTATTTCCACTGTGTTTGAGTTCCCTGGGTTGCTTTCTTGGAGAGAGCTGGGATCTGTAGGCATCATGTTGTTTTGGTGCTTTTTGTGTATGATTTTACACTGTCCTTTAGTCATCTTGCCATCTCTGTTTTTGGGAGGTAGCTTCCAGAGTTGGGTGGAGGTAGTCTGGGGATAAATTCACCTGTTTTCTCATAATTTCCATAGGCCAGAATTTCTGATGCTTCTCTGATCTGGATAGCAGAAGGCTATTCCCGTAGTTTGGGTCTCTAACAGCCGGTGATCCCTAGCTCCCCTGTACTGTGGGTCCTGGAATAGTTCTGGGTCACAGAACATGTGCTGGGTCAGGCCAAAGTGTCCATAGCCTTCTACGTCCCCTTATGGTACTGGAGCTCTCTGGAGACTGACATAGGTTGGGTGGAAGAGGTCTGATGGCCACTCTACTCCCTGTCTCCCTGAGATTTCCTTAGTCCCAGAGCTCTGATGCTCGAGTGGTCTGTGGTTCCCAGTAGCGTTTCAGGACCCAGACCACTTGCAGAGTCCAAGTTAGTGTCCCGGGGCCCAAACAGTACACACACTGAGTCCAGGTAGGGTCTATGGACCCAACCTGAGCATTGAGTCCAGTTTGCATCTCTGGACCCAAATAGGTCTCAGGACCCAAACTGTGCACCAAGCTCAGTCAGGGTCCTGGGGCCAAAACCCCATGCTGAGTTGAGCTAGGGTCTCTGGGCCAAAGGTGCACCAAATTCAGCTAGGATCTCAGAGACCAAACTGTGCACAAAGCTCAGCTAGAGTCTCAGGGGCCGAACCAGGCACCGAGTCCAGTTTGGGTCTCTGGGCCCAAACCACGCACCGAGTTCAGTCAGGGTCCCAGGGCCCACACCCCACGCTGAGTTGAGCTATGGTCTCTGGGCTCAAACTGCACACTAAGCTGAGCTAGCATCTCAGAAGCCGAAATGCACACTGAGTCCAGTTTAGGTCTCAGGACCTGAACCGCAGGCTGAGTTGAGCTTGGGTCACGGGGCCCCTACCAAGCACTAAATTCAGCTAGAATCTCTGGGCCCAAACCACACACAAAGCTCAGCTAGGGTCTTGGGGCCCAAATCTTGCACTGAGTCCCCTCTCCTGCAGCAATTCCCACCAGTCACCATGCCAATCACTTCTGCCACTATGGTCTGAGAGCATCCATGCTCCTCCAGTGTTCAGGGGTACACAGGTTCTCTGTATTTTGTTCTTTTTAAACTGTAGAGTACTCCTACTGTAGTGGGGTGGGAAATTTGATGTTCCTGGTTAAGAATTCCGTGCAATTTCCTAAATCACTTACTGGAGCTTCTAAACATGGTCCACACTGCTTACTGCCATCTTTGAGTCCCCCAAACTAGAAGATCTTACCCAAGATCCTTAAGCACCTTCATGTTTTGCTCTAATAGACCAGATTCATTAGCATAAAAACAGCTTTCCTCCCTCAGTACAAAATACGTCCCTCCCTGTTCAACTGCCACCTCTCCTCTTTAGTAAGTCAACCCCTATGAGGGAAATCTTTTTCCTTGATATACCAATAATTACATGGACAGGTCTAAATGCACCAATTAAGATATCAGAACTGGCAGAATGGATGGAAAACATGACCCAGACCCAGCCCATATGCAATCTCAAGAAAATGCTCTTCAAAAATTGTTTCCTATTGATTGAAAATTATTGGAAAGAAAAAATATGTTTCATGTCAACAGCAAGAAAGTAAAACAAGAAGGTCTATTAGTAGCAAATAAATTGTGTTGCATAGCAAAGAATATACCAGAGGCAGAAAAGGTCATTTGACTGTTGAAAAAATCAGTGTACCAGGGAGGCAAAGCCACCCTAATGGTGTGTCTTGGTGTTTCTACTGCTGTGATAGACATCATGACCAAAAACAATGCACAGAGGAAAGGGTTTATTCCATCCTTACACTTCCAGGTATCAATCTCTCAGTGAGGGTACAAAAAAAAAAAGAAAGAAAAAGAAAAAAACACTGGGAGGAGTTGCAGTGAGTTGTTTGAGGGAGGAAGTCAACCATGTACTACCAGGTTTCCACCAGGAAAGGGTGGCTCAGACCTCCATAGTGGCTTTGATTTGTTGATCCATGGTGCATCACTTCAACTAGGACTGGTTGTGGAGTCCAATCAACTTATCAAGAAATAGACAGGATATCAGGAAAGTAAGAAGGAATAAAACTTGCCAACTATTCTTTTCTTCCAAGACTCATCATGCTAGGCCTCTGGAATATATCTCTGAGGGTGTGGTTTTTGCCTCAAGTATATTGATGCTTTATATTCTATTCTGTAATCCCAGTGGTGGCAGCCCCCATAGGTATCAATGTCTTGGAGACAGGATGTATCCCTGGTTTCTTCTTGATAGGGGAAGTGGAAAAGGGGTGAGGTTATCAAGGCCATGTTATAGGAACAGGAGATTCCCTTTCAAAAAGGTGTCAGGAGGCACAGAGAATACATATGTATCCAGAGTCCCCTGGCCTTGATCACCTAAAGTGCCTTAGATCTGGGGATTGTAAGGAATCCCTGTGTGATGGGAAATTTCCCATTGTGAACAGAAGGTTCTGAACTGGGAGCTAGTAAAAGCAGGACCATTGTCAGTTTTTATCTGTTGAGGAATGCCCATGACAGCAAAGGTGGTGCACATGTGGTCATTTAATCTTTTTAAGTTTTCTCCTGTTTTGGGTGTATCCCATATTAAATGCAAATATATGTCAATAGTAACAAAGACATATTTTGGGCAGCCAAATTGGGAAATATGGATGACATCAATTTTCCAGAAGGCATTGGATTTGAGACCATGGACAGGGGTATGTGTCCATAGTTTGTAGAGCTGGGGTAGTAATAAAGGATGCTCAAGAGGAGCATGGTTTTTATCCTCTGAAGTTGAGCAAGAGGAGCATGGGGGAAATGGATATGAAACCCTGCAGTTGGAAGTTTTGACGTCTTTAAAACTCAGTTGTTAGGTAAACATGTTTTTGTTTTAGTCTCAGATGTGGGATATGGAAGCCAATTCAGATTATGTACAGCAGCAACCTATTTGCCTCACACGGGCGCTGATTTAATTCTGAGGACTCTGAAGAGAGAATAAATACCAGGGCACAGAGAGAGACTTTGAACTCCAAGAAAGAATGTTTGTGCTCCCCCCCCCCCCCATGCTCCTGGTTGTTGTTCATACAGTTTGATGAAAAGAAAAATAAGTTGGATATATCCTGAAATGAAGATTCAACTGGCCCCAAGGAAATCAATCACCCTAACCAGCAGGAAGTAGCTAAAGGGAACTATCTTTCTCTTTTACCTGGAAGGGATTGGGGTGAGGGGAGGTCGACATATAAGAACCCCCACAAAATAAAATAGAGTTACCACAGGGCATGTTTTTAACCCCAGCACTCAGAAGGCAGAGGCAGGGGGATCTCTGTAAATTGAAGGTAAACCTGGTCTACAAAGTGAGTCCAGAGCAGCCAGGGCTACACAGAGAAATCCTGTCTCTAAAAGCCAAAAATAAATAAATAAATAAATAAACAAACAAACTAGAGTTAAACAACAGTGCCTACAAGTGGTACCCACATGTGGATAGGCATAATGGAAAGTCTGGGTTGTACTGGCATAGAGGAGACAGCTGGGTAACATTTCAGGAATGTGAGCAAAAGGCTTAATGTGGCTATGGCTGAGGCTGCTGCTGGATTCTCTCTCACCTTGCTCCCAAAGGAGATTTTCTGGTTTTGCTTTATCATCTTCCTGCATGTCATTTCAAAAAAGCTGGTAAAAATGGATAAACAATTAGAAATATTGTGAGTGGATATAAAGTGGTCTGCGAAACAAAAATGGATGAAATAGGAAAACTAGAAGTGTCACTCATTCTCTCATTTTTGAAAGGATTGCAGAGTTTGGGTGTGCAACTAGAGTTTGTGGGTAGAGACAGAAGCACTGGGGAAGTAGATAGTGCTGCCAAAAAAGGAAGAACAAGAGAGTTGAGACCCAGTAACTGAGAGGCAGAGTTTCCTGAAATTTCCACAGCCCCAGGGCAGACTGTGGATCCAGGGGGAGCAGAAGGCTATACACAGAGAAAAGGCTAAAGAGAAATAGCCCATTTTAAGAGAAAAGGTTAATATTGAGGAAACTGAGCTGCCAGAGGAGCAGCCTCGGGTTATGAAATTCCTACCATTAGCTTTTCCAGTAGCTACCAAAATCCTTAGATATCAAAATGCTCAGTGCTTTAGTTGTGGTAAACTCGGTCATTTCAAAAGAAATTGTAACCAAGAAACTGAAAGCCTCAGAGCTCAAAATTGCCAGTGTGTTAACTGTGAGAATTACAATACTTTCCGTTGGAGAAACAAGCAAGTCATTTCTGGAAGTACTGGGTTCTCAGCAAGAATGCCTAAACCAGGGTTTGTGGATCCTCTGGTAAGAGGTCATTTGACTAGTGAATGCAGGTCCAAGAGAGACATAAAAGCTCTGCCCTTAGGCAGCTTCTTTGGAGTCCTAGCTAAAGGCTCAGCAGCAAAAACTAAAAGCCATTAGGACAAGAGCAGCTGAAAGTTATCAGGTTATAGAAGGAACTATTGCTCCAAAAAGTGTTTGGTTTGTTAATAATCTTGTTTTGACAAAGCAACAATGATTCTCATTCATATTAGAGGAAAAAGCCATTTTTTTCAGACTAAAAGGGGGAAATGTAGTGGAAATTTTTGGTGTCTTTAAAAACTCAGTTATATTATAACATGTTTTTGTTTTAATCCCAGGTGTGGAATATGGGCCTAATTCAGATTGTCTACAGCAACAAATTATTTACCTTGTGTGGGCTCTGAGAGGGGCTCTTTGCCAGCTGCAGATAGTTTAATTCTGAGGACTCTGGAGAGGGGATAAATGCCACAGCCCAGACAAAAACACATACACACACACACAGAGAGAGAGAGAGAGAGAGAGAGAGAGAGAGAGAGAGAGAGAGAGAGAGGAGAGAGGAGAGAGAGAGAGAGAATATGTTTACAACTCAAAGAAAGAAGAATACTGGTGCTCTCCCCTTCTACTCCTGGTTGTTGTTGATTCAGTTTACTGACAAGAATCTGGAGATATCCTGAAATGAAGATTGGACTGGTCCCAAGGAACCTGATGACCCTAGCCATCAGGAAAAAGCTAAAAAGAACTATGCTCCCTCAGTCCACTAAGCTTCTTTCTCTCCTACCTTGTGTTGTGGTGTTAGAAGAGATTGGGGTGAGGGAAGTAGAGGGTTAAGATAACCCAAATAAAATAAGTTTAAAAACAGTGCCAATAATGCCTTTTTCTATATGGGTGTGTGCATGAATGAGACTGATCTGCCTGCTTGGTAGAGGCTGTGAACATTCCTCTAGAGGTGGTCCAATCAGCCAGAGTGTTTCCCTCAGATACTGGACCTGGCAGTGAACTGAGAGGTCTCACATGCCAGATTTACAGGGGAATAGCTCTTCCATGTAAGAGCAACAAGGGAGAGAGAAGATTGGAATCTAATTTGACAAAGGATCTTAATAACCAGGGAAGCAAATTAACAGCATATACATTGTCTGAGAAAAGAATAAAAGCCCATTGACTTCTGTGAGGATTAAATAAATAGCATATAGTTCCTTATATTGGGGGGGGTGATGGGGCAGTTCTCTGATTTGAATAATGTGGGAGTTCACCCCTAGGGGAGTAAGAAGTATATTATTGCTATGTTTGCTTTTTTTCTCCTTCGGTAAATTTTGAAGGGGTCTTGGTGATGGGCTTCTTTGCAAAGAGCCAGGGGAGGGGTATATCTACCCCAGCAGAGGTAGGGCAGATACACATCTTTCATTAGGGTAATGATTATCAATCTGTCTGGGAAATCCTATTAGGCTAATAGAAAAGTGGGAATGATTTCTGAATAACCAATGAATGAGTGGGGCAACAAGAATATTGTGTTCTTTTCCTATTGTTTGTAGGGTTCTATTACTTCTGCTTCTAATCATAATAGTGAGTACATTAGGCTTAGTTAGAATTCTATGTGCAATGCCCACCAGTGTGTGGAGTCATTCCAGCACTCTCTGGGTCTGATACAGTAATTCTAGGAGAGCTAGAATTTTTAAAAATAAGAAACTGTACAGGCATTTTTGGATCATACCTAGAGAATACAATGTCTTTTAGGGTTGCATTAATCTCATTTAAAGCCTCAACTGCCTCAGAAAAGAGAGATCATGTGGAGAAGGGGTTTTTATCCCCTTTTAGAAGATCAAAGAGGCTGTAAGGTCCTGATCAGGAGGGAAAGCCATGATTGAAACAAATTCATATTTTCCAAAAAACATTGGAGGGAAAAAATAGTTAAAATTTGAGGGAAGGAAAGGGTGGGTTTAAGAGGGTGTATTGAGATAAGGAAAATTCCTATTCCCAAAAAATGTGACTGGTGGAATAAGCTGTATTTTGTAGATGGTTTCTGCACCACTGCTGAGGCCTTGGAGGAACAGGAGGGACATAGGATTTCAGTAGTAGGTGAGATAAGCAACCCAAGTCCACACATGGAGCTATCTTAAGGACTTCTTCCCCAAAGAAGGTGGCTTTCTTTTGGGCAAATTTCATGCCATGGGTCTTGAGTGATGCTCATAGCCCTCTAATGTGTGACTTTTTATGTGGTGAGGTATTTCTCATGATAGAAAAATTTTTGAAATTGTAAGTTCAGAGGAGTACTTTGGTCAGTGTGACTCTTCCAAGAGGATTCCCCAAAATCCCAGATACAAGCTTGCCCACAAATTTCATAGAAATCAGCAAGAGCCCTAGTGGCTTTTAACTTGTCAATGTATAGCTTGGTTTTTCTCTTTTTTAAGGGGAAAAATGTGTGTATATATATATATTAGACATCCAAGCAGGCTGTCAGTGTCTAAACCTCTGCCTTGAGTTGGGGGTTAGAGGCTTTTTACCAACACCAAGGACTACACTTAGTCAGAAGGTTTCAGTTGCCCCCTCACTGTACTTGGTTCTGCAGTGGCATGGAAGTAGTAGAGAGAAGGAAAACACAGATGGATAGCTCTCCTAACAGAGATCAGACCAGCTGATCAATGTTCCCTGGTGGAAGGGGAGAATCATTCATCTTCCTGCTGGAGGTGGCAACTGCCATGCTTCCCCACTCATAAGAGAATGACATTCACAATCACAATCAGTGGATGCTGGGAGGGGGAGTAAGGCAGAAGTGGAAGGGAAATGGAGACCTCAGGCTACAGGGAGCATGTGAGATAGAGATTTCTCACTAGAGAGTTTCAGGAAGACAGTTCCTTTAACTGGGGGGAGCAAAGGCTATTTAAGCCTTTGGGGGGTGAGAAAAGGATATCAAGGTGAGTGTAGATCATTGGCTGGGTCAGAGTGCTGGGGATGCCATGCTTGCATGAGGTGGAGTTACAGGTGTTCTCACTCATCTACTCATCATTGGTGGTAATACAAAATATGGCCACATTAAAGAATAGCTTGGCAGTTTCTCAAAAAATTTAAGAGAGTCACTGCTTTGGTTGTTGTTGTTGATGATGATGATGGTAGTGGTGGGGGGGTGGGGCTATGCATATACATGTGCATGTGTGCATATGTGTGGAGATCAGAAGACAATCTCAGGTATCATTCTTTAGGAATTCCTTGTGTTTTTAAAGATAGGATCTTTCACTGGGACCTGGGCTCCCTGAATTGGCTAGGTAGGCTATCCCCTGACCTAGTAAGCTCCAGGGATCCACCTATCTCTGCCTCTTCAGCACTGGGATTACAGGTGTATGCCATCACACATGCTTTTGCACATGGATTCTGGGGACCTAACTCAATTCTTTGTGTTTTTTCAGCAAGCATTGCATCTACTGAGACATCTCCCTAACTCCTATTATTTGCTTTTTATTCAGTCTTTCTGTCTAGTCCAGTTTGACAAGGAAATTACTATGTAGCTCAAAATACCCTGATGCATCCTCCTGAATATTGGAATTAGAGGTATGTACCAACATACAAGGTCTAATGTAGTCTTAGTAACTTAATCCAGCAATCAACTACTTGGTATTTATCCAAAAGTGTACAATGCTTACATTTATGCAAAAGTCTGCATACTGAGGTTTACATAAACTTTATCCATAATTTTCCCAACTTGAAAGCAACCAATTGCGCTTGGGTAGATAAATGAATGAACTATGGTACAGCCAGGGGATGAAAATTATTCAGCACTAAAAGGAAAGAACTTATTTGGCCACCAAAAAAAGCACATTAGAAACTTTAAAGTATGATACTAAGAGAACTAGTCTGAACTGAAAGGGCAAATACTGTCCAACTCAAACTTTGCAACCTTTTGAGAGGTTAAAAGATCAGTGCATGTTTGGGATTTGGCAGGTAGAAGAAAGGAATTTATGTGCACAGAGGAGTTTTCAGGTGGCAAGTTGAGTTTGTGTGATTCTATACAGCTAGGCCTACATTGTTGTAATTTTGTCTAAAGCCACAGGTTGTACAAGAATGAACTGTAATATAAGTCTTGTTCTCAGAGGGATCATTATATGTCAATGTAGGTTCATAAATTGTAACAAATGCTTTATTCTTGTGGGAAAACTTCATAACATACACCAAATGTGTGGGGGAGGGGGGCATTCCTGAACTTCTTTCAAACTTAATGCTCTAAATAGACAGTAAAAGTGGTATAATGAAGATAATTTATTTATGCCTTTAAATCAAAGCCTTACTGTGAAAGAGTCAGTCAGAGAGTCTTCTGCCTGTTCTGAGTTAGAGTGATCACATTATTACCCATGCTGATGGACAAATAATTCAAAAAGACAACTTCTCTGCCATCATTTATTCATTCATTCATTCCTGTGCAGAGCCATTCATGTAACAAACGTGTATTGAAGACCCTCCATTTACTGGACTATGCCTTTAATGACTTATAGTCAGAGAGACAGACACGTAAGCAGAGGATCACCACCAACTAAGATCAATGTAGTGACTGAACCGAACTGCTGGGGAGCACACAGCAGAAGGGGAAAGTTACCTGGTAAGGCTGAAAATGTTCCTGTAAATAAAGGAGATGTCCCAATTCATAAGCAACAACCAAGCACACAAAGTGCATACAAACATGAACAAAGATGTAGGCAGTTCTACTTTGTTCACATGAGGACCTGAAAGAGAATAGGTCAGCCCTACAAGGGACAAAGTCAATGCAGGAACACACACCCCAAGTTGCAACTCACTTTATTGATGGCTCTAGTCTGCCTCTTGTTGCTGTGATAATCATCACAACAAAAAACAGGTTGGAGAAGGAAGATTTCATTTTATCTTACAGCTTTCAGGTCATAGTCCATCACTGAGGGAAGTCAGAGAAAGAAGTCAAGACAGGAACAGAAACAATAACCATGGAGAAATACTGCTTAGTGCCTTGCTTCACTGGCTTGCTCAGCTACCTTTCTTGTATAAGACAGGTCCACCTACAGATAGCATAACCACGAGTATGCTGCGACCTTCTACATAAAATAACAATCAAGGAAATGCCCTACAGTTATGCCCACAGCCCAGTATGATGAAGGCAATTCCTTAACAGAGGTTCCTTCCTCCCAGGTATGGCAAGTTGACAACCAAGATTAGTCATCACATTGACCTTAATAATGTCTTTCCTGGAGCCTTTCTCTGCCTCATTTTGTTGCTGTTGTGTATGAAGAAATACCTACATGTGATTTTGTAGTAGCTTTGTTTAACTGACAACCAGTTGTCTCTCAAAAATAATACTATGTTCCACCCCCTTATCACTGATAAAAAAGACTAACTGGAAGAAATTCATTCTTAAAATATCTTACTTGAAATACAAAACCTGTACTAGTTTAGTATAAAGTTAGTGCTGACAATTCTTTCTAAGGTGTCAGCTCAATGAGCTTCATTGTTGTTCACAGACCTGCAGAGCAATTCCTGGTCAAAGCTTAGTCTTGTTTTTTGGTGGAATTCAAGAACTGGCTACACAATTAATGGTCTTTCTTGTAAGGCTTGTTGTTGCTATTGTCATTGCTTTGCTGTTGTACTGTTTACAACCCTTGGAACTTTTTGAGATTGTTCAATACAACATTTACAGAGTCTGAGAGCTGGGGTTGTTCAGGGCAGCTTGATGACCCCTATTTAATAAATACAGTGTTGGTCATATGAAGGTGAGGGGGCCACAGGCACAAAAAGTTTATCATGGCTAAACAGAGAAAAAAAATCCAAGCACTCTGTGAAAAGTGCAGCCCCCCAAAAATGGGGAATACATAAAGCAAATTAATGAAGAATGGAATCTCTCATTAGGCAGAAAAGAAGTCCTGCACATGGAAGGATGGAAGATGAGTACTGCTGCAGTAGCCCACTAAAGGAACAGCATTTCACAAAGGTCTCCTATTCTTTTGTCAGCTGAAAACCATAAGTATTGTGATGTAGCTATAAAAACAGTATCTTATAAGCATTAAAGTTAGACATAGCTGGTTAAAAGTCAATGATATTCTTATACTTCCTAAGAACTTATCAAGATACAAAGTTGCACAGTAAACATTTCAGAACATTATGTTGCATATTTCAGACCCAGGATGCTTTCCTCAGTTGCCTTCCAGCTGTCACAAAAACAATAGGTGATGATATTTGGAGTTTAAGAAAATCTAATCAGGTCCATGTAGATGAGGAAAAGATGGCCTGAGGGACCAAGTGCAAAATCTCTACTTTTCAGTATTAGTACAACCATTTGAACCTTCGTTCAAGTATCAACCTTAGGTTTGCCTAATTTGTTTTCAAAACAAGGTTTCCCATAGCTCTGGCTGGTCTTGAACTCACTGTGTTAAAAAATGACCCTGAACTTTCAATCCTCCTGCCTCTACTTCCTGAGTTGCTAGGATAACTGGTTTATGTGGTAAGTGTTGGCTCGCTCTCTCTCTCTCTCTCTCTCTCTCTCTCTCTCTCTCTCTCTCTCTCTCTCTCTCTCTTAACAATTAAGCTTTATTATACAACCCAACTAGCTTACACAAAAGGGAAAAAGGTTAAAAAAGGTTAAAAGGAAAAAAGAGGGAACCTTTCGGTGTCTGCTTCATGGGACTGGTCCCTAGGTGTCTCTGGCATGCAAGCTGGTCCGGCCTGTTCACTGATCTTCTTCCCGATCCATGTGCGCTCAAGCCCAGTCTGACCCTGCTGCGCCTCTCTCTGTCCCATCCACTTGCCTGTCTGTCATGTGCAAGGGGTGGTCTCCTTCTCCCACTGAGGGTCGATTAGAAACACAATAGTCCAGGTGGAGTCCCCAGGTCCGCTTCCAGAATTCCAGGCCCAGGATGGCTCCACCCAGTCTATCTCAAGGTTAATCTCAGGGAGTATTCATGGTGTGTCTAAGGGCAAAGCCTGCCAAGATTACTTTCACCTGTGACAAAGCTTACAATTCTTCCCACATATCCCCTTCTCTTAAAAAAAAATAATTGAGAACTATATACACAAATATACATATATACAGAATCATCAGGTATCAAGTACATAACCAAGTCCATTTATACTTGTTAACCTGAGAGAAAGTATTCCACTATCTTACCAAAGACAGTCCTTTCCCTTTATGAGAAATTGCAATTATCAATATATAAATATGTTTTTAATTATTAAACTAAAGCTTTTAGTAACACTGTGGCTATCTAGTCTTCAATCCCATCAGTGACCCAAGAAGGAAATCTATCTAATAAAGGAAGTGCTGGCGGGCAACTTCCAAGTGTGGATAGGACAGAGAGCAGACCACTTGGACAGTCACCAGATTTTTTTCTTCATTGGGGCAATCAGTCTTTAGGCTTATCGGCCCAAAACATCCAATAAACTGCTTTTTGAGGCAGGAATTTTGAAGGTCTGGTCTATCTAGTCTCTACAAAGCTAGACAGTCAACTTTCCAGCATTACGGTTGATCATTGCAGACAGTCAGCCTGTCATCAGCAGTAGAGATAAGAGCAGTTTCTCAGCCCAGTGACCATTCTGTCACCCTTGTCTTGTGATGTCCCCATCTTCAATGATGCATATGGAGATGCGGCCAGAAGCAGCTGTCTCTCTTTGTCAGGAAAGCCCTCATCATTAAATGCCATGTTCTGTGAATCTCTGAAGAGTTTGAAGACCAACTCTATTTTTACAGTTATCAATCTACTCCTTTGAAGACATATACAAGAAATAAAACAAACCTGGTCTATGACAAAGTAAGTTAGTATCTAGTAAGATTTTTAAATAACTAAATACCAACTTTTATCCCCGATCTTCCTGAACAGATTATTAATAGTTTTTCATAAGACATTACCTTTTTAAATAAGTGGCACATGAATAATACATTAAATAAACATCGAACAAAATGATCTTAAGTTTTTAACATACAATATATAATATTTTTTCAACATATAACATAAGGCAAAAATGAATAGCAGTATGTAATTTATGTTTTTATCAATGTGAAGCAAAAGTTGAAGTCTTAAATTTCCATCAAACAAAAGTCTTAAATTTTCATCAATCTACAATACTAATGTAAGATTTTTGAAGCTAGTAGAGTCAATAATCTACCTTTTATTCTATAAACTTATATCCTCCCTTCCTTCCCTCCTTTTCCTTAATATTACATGGGATAGAAAGTTAAGAAAGAAAGATAGAAGAAAGAAATCCCCAAATGAAACTTTTATTAATTGTAACTAACCCCCTTAGGCAAAAATTAGTGTTGGTAACCCACCAAAAGCACCTACCCCGCCTACTGGGAATGGGGGTGTTGTGTTTTCAAAATTGCTTTATGTTGTTTAGGAGAAAAAAATTTTCGGATATCTATTGTTAATGTCTCCCAAATAGTTACTACAAGCTTTTTGTCAATCTTCATTAATTACCCATAATGACATAATCTCAGAATCAGTAAGAGGCACTACAATTTCTGCCAGGTCCATCTCTGACAGTTGGCACAACCTTATTCTTCCCTTTGTAATCAATTTAGAAATTTTCTCTATGTATATTTTTAATTTTTTGCTTTGTTTATTTGTCAGGAATATCCATTTTATGATTTTGTCTTTCCTTTGTATAAGAAGCCCAGTAGGAGAATGTTTTGAAGGCAAAATAACCAGAATGTATCCAAGTTTAAGATCAGTTTTATTCACATATGCCTTTTGAAGTTTTTGTTCCACCAGAATCAACTCCTTTTTTACCTCAGCAGTTAGAAACCTTGGACTGGTTAAATCTGAATCCCCTTGTAATGTTTGAAACAAGTTACTTAACTCATAGGTAGCTAACGTGATTGTAGGCCTTAACCAGTTAATATCTCCCAATAATTTTTGAAAGTCATTAAGAGTTTGCAATTGATCTCTATGGATCTGTACCTTTTGTGGTCGAATTTTTTGTTTAGTTATTTTATAGCCTAAATAGGTAATTGAATCTCCTCTTTGTATTTTTTCCATAGCAATCTGTAATCCCCAGCATGGCAGAATTTTTTGTACTTCCTGAAACAATTTTTTTTAACACTAGGATCAGAATCAGCTAGCAGAATATCATCTATGTAATGGTATATGATAGATTGAGGAAACTGCCTATGAATTATTTCTAAAGGTTGTTGCACAAAATACTGGCATAAAGTTAGGCTATTCAACATTCTCTGTAGCAGTACCTTCGAATGATATCTCTTTATTGGAGAATTACTGTTTAGGTACTAAAAAAGCAAACCTTTCCCTGTACTTCTCATGTAGAAATATGGTGAAAACCAAAAAAACAATCTTTTAAATCAATTGTAATTATATGCCAAGACCTAGGTAACAAGGAAGGCAAAGGAATTCCAGATTGAAGTGAACTCATGGGTTGAATCACCTTGTTTATGGCCCTCAAATCCATTATCATTCTCCATCTACCTGATTTCTTTCTTACCACAAACACAGGGAAATTCCAGGGACTGGAAGATTCTTCGATGTGTTGAGCCTCCAGCTGCTTTTTCACTAAACAGTGAAGTGCCCGTAACTTTTTGTTGTTGTTGTTAAGGGCCACTGCTTCTGCCATACTGGTCTGTTTGAAATCCATTTTAGGGGCAGGGCTGTTGGTATCTCAGCAGTGGCCCCTCTTATAAATTTTGACACTCTAAACCTGAAAAGTTCTGAGGTTGGACAGTGGGCATAGCTTGTGGTCGCCCCTAATCTCTTCCCCTAAAGTGCATACCAATTCACCCCTAGTTTCAACATTGTTTATCTCTGTATTTGTAGGAATAGTAATCTGAGTTTTTTGTTGTAAGAGATCTCTTCCCCATAGATTTATGGGAATGTCAGCCACATAGGGTTTCAGCCTCCCTGTCTGTTCTTTTGGTCCCACACACTCAAGCCACTGCACACTTTGTTTTATTTGAGATAACTTACTAATTTCTCCAATTTTTGTATAAACTTTCTTCCGTGGCCAATTTGGTTCCAAGACTTCTGACACATGATGGAGACATCAGCTCCGCTGTCGACCAATCCTTTTATATTAACACCATTCAGTTGTATAATTAACTTATGTCTCTGATCATTAATTACTGTTTGTCAGAACACACATGTCCCTGTGCTTCCGAACGCACCAGTCCTTTCTACTGGAGTGCCTTTGTCCTTAATGTAAGGAAACAGTAGGAGTTGAGCAATTCTATCCACGGCACTGATTTTCATCTCCTTTTTTACACATGCCATGATTTTTATTTCCTCCTTAGAATCTCCATCTATAATACCAGGATGCACAATAAAACCATGAGACATCAGCCTACTTCTTCCCAGAACCATTCCTACTGTGCCTGAAGGCAAAGGACCAAAAACACCAGTATTTAATTTGTAACATTCAACCTGGGGAGATAGGGTAAGAGACACATTTGAAGCCAGATCCAAGGCTGCACTGCCTTCAGTAGCATGCATTAGATCACTAATACTCAGTTCCCGTTTTCCTGTGGGTTTGTCACTTTTGGACTGGCCAAAGGAATTTGGCTGGCATTGTTTATGGGGGCCCGAGCCAATGGCCCCCTCTTGCAGTTTCCCATTGGCAAGATATTGTCTTGCACATCTCTATTAGAGTGACAATCCCAAGACCAATGTTTCGCTTTCCCACAGCTACTACACTACCCTGGAAGTCTTAACGTCTCATTACCATCATGACCAGAACCTCCTTGTTCTCTCCTACAAGTTGTTTTCTTCCAGGTTATTGCGCTTTCTATCTCTAGACTTTCTTTGCACATGACCAATTTTACCACAATTGAAGCACCAAGTATTATGATATCTGGGCTCTCTGGCTAAAGCTTGTCCCACAATATTATTTTGATACTCCTGAGAGTTGATATTAACTGTCTCCTTTACCCAGTCATCTAGAGGAGCAGCTCTTTTCTTTAACGGTCTAAGCACCTTCTTACATTCAGTATTTGTATTCTCCTAAGCTGTGATAAGTTTTAATGCCTGTTTGGTGTCAGAATCTGGCAACACCTTATCCATAGCAGATTCTAATCTCTGCAAAAATGTTGTAAAGGGTTCCAGAGATCGTTGGAACACTTTAGTAAAGGGTGTAGTTGTTTTCCCAGGTTCCTCTACCAGCTCCCAAGCTCTCAAGGCTGCCTTACGACATTGTTCAATCACTCGATCTTCAGCTTGAATTTGTTTTCTTAAGTTAGTATATTGTCCTTTACCAAGTAATTGATCTCTATTAATATTTATTCCCTGTGTCGTATTTTCTTGTTCTATTTTTACAGCCTCTGTTCACCACCATGATAACCACTGTAACTGTTGTGCTGCTTCCAATACCACTGAAACTAAATTTTTCCAATCTTGGAGAACAAGTCTATTCTGTGTGGCCAAGCTGTTTAACATTTGTTTAACGAAGGCAGAGTGTATACCATATTTGACAACAGATTCCTTAAACTGTTTTAAATCCATTGTGTCTACAGGATGCAGGCCATTTCGTCATAACCCTCAGCACCATTTTGCGCGGCCACATGTCTTACAGTGGCTGGAAAAGCTGAAGGTGTCTGGGCAACTCTGGAGGTGTCCTCCACTGGGACATTTACTTCCAAAGACCTTTTGGTCTGTCTGTCTTCCTTTTACTCTGGTTTCTGACCTTCTCCACCCTTTTTAACCAAAGGTGTCTTTTGTTTTTCCAGCCCTTCCAGTTTTGTCTGCATTTTGTCTTTTTATTCAGTCAAGTCAGTAATTCTTTCCAAAAAGATAGAGCTTATTTTCTTTGGGGGAGAGTGGCTTTACAGTTTCTCTATTTTTTGTTCTTCATCACTCCCAATTACCAAAAATTTTATTCACTTTCCCATCCCTTCATTTTCTTTCCTTAGTCTTTTCATCTGTCCAGTCAAATTTGTAATCTTTTCTAAAAGGATGAAATTTACTGACACTTCTGGCTTTTCTATGTTATTAGCCTTTTTTCTAATCCTTTTAAGAATGAAATACAATAAAAGAACAATGAAAAAACAGAGAATTCCTCTAAGTATAAGGCAGGCAAGAGTTTTGTAATGGTAGTTGCAACTTTGTTGATACCCTGAAACAGCACTTCTGTACCTTCGAATTTTGACTCTTCCCTCATACCATTAGAAACTGTGGAACCCATCGGGCCCCATGTTGGGCATCACTTTTTGGCTCACTTTCTTAAAAATTAAGCTTTATTATACAACCCAATTAGCTTACACAAAAGGGAAAAAAGGTTAAAAGGAAAAAAGAGTGAACCTTCTAGTGTCCATTTCATGGGACAGGTTCCTAGGTGTCACTGGCCTGTGAGCTGATCTGGCCTGTTCACTGATCTTCTTTCCAATCCATGTGTGCTCAAGCCCAGTCTGGCCCTGCTGCTCCTCTCTCTGTCCCCTCCGCTTGCCTGTCTGTTACGTGCAAAGGGTGGTCTCCCTCTCCCATTGAGGGTCGATTAGAAACACAGTAGTCCATTCCAGGTGGAGTCCCCAGGTCCATTTCCTGAATTCCAGGCCCAGGATTGCTCCACTCAGCCTATCTCAAGGTTAATCTCAGAGAGTATCCATGGTGTTTCCAAGGGCAAAGCCCGCCAAGACTGCTTTCACCTGTGACAAAGCTTACAATTCTTCCCACAGGTAAGGGTGATTGAAGGCATGGTTTCATAAATGTTTGGTATGCACTAAACAGTTGAGCTGTCTTCTTGATTTCCCAGGCTTCCCTGACATTGGTGAGTACTTATTGTGTACTGCCTGTCATGTAATGCTGATACTACTTCCAATGTATAAAAAGGAGCCTGTTGCTTTAGGCTCCCAAAAATGGCTCACATTCAATATATCCACATCTTTCTTTACTTTATAAAATTCAATAAATACATTATATCATATATTTCTTTTCAAATACATGTCTGAAAGCTTGTAGTTTGGTTCATTTAAAGTCTCACATGATCAAAAATAAAAGTCAATTAGATAGTTGAGCCTGGTGACAGGTTTTTCTGTCATCCGAGTACCTGGAAGACTAAAGCAAGAAGAATGAAAGTTCTTGGCCAATGTGAATGTCAAAATGAATTAAAGGTGTCATGGTTTGACTAAGAATTGCTTCATAGACCCATATATTTGAATATTTGGTCTCTAGTTGGTAGAACTGTTTGGGCAGAATAAGGAAGTATGGCCTTGTCAAAGGAAGTGTGTGTGTGTGGTGAGGGGGGAAGGGCTTCCCAGTTAATTTCTCTCTGCCTCGTGCTTATGGATCAAGATGTGAGTTCTCAGCCACTGCATAAGCACCATGCCTACCTGCCTGTTGCCATGTTCACCACCATGATGATAACAGATTTTAGCCCTTTGATACTATAAGCTCCGAACAAACTCTTTTCTGTATAAGTTACAAGAGTGGGGTCAAGCTATTTAAAAAAAAAATCCTCAAGGCCTGTTTCCCCAGCCGTGGGGTTTTCAAGGGGCAAAGTGCAAGGCAGGCGCAAAAAAAAGGGGGAGGGACACAGAATTATAAGGTGGCATCCGTGAAACAGAGGAGGACTTGGGGGGGGGGGGGGTGGCCAATCGGGATCATGCTATTTCGCAGCCGCTTCCTCAAGGTCAGCAACCTCTTCTGGGAAAAGGTGGTCATTAGGACCATCCTGGACAGATGACTTAAGGACTGTAATGGATGGATAAAGGGACAGAATAGGGCAATCAGAGGCAGGAGCCTCCAAAGGCGGCATGGGAACAGTAACTGAATCACAAATAGAAGGGGCCTGGGAGGGCCGGGGAATGGACTCAGTCCTGACCTAATTCATGAGATTTTAGGCTACTGTGAAGATCTTCCCTGAGGAGTTTTTCTCCCTCAGAGACCACCTGGGCTACATCGGACTGGAAATGCCTGACCTTGAGAATATCATTAATTAAATTCCAATAGGAAAAGGCTTGAACGGGTACTTTCTGTGGACCGAAAGAATTATTAAAAAATCTTTCAAACAGTCTCCTATTCTTTCCCCCTGCCTCTCATCAATTGTGCCCTCTTGGGGAAAGCATGGACACATGTCATCAATGAAGTAAAAAAAACCTAACCAAGTCTTTCTTTTTTACCTGAGTCCCTCGTGTCTTGAGGGATTGTTTGAGGCCCTGTAGGAAAAGCTCATGCTTACCTAATGCCTGTCCCATGAATGTGCCACTTTATCTTACTTCAACGGATCAATCTCACAGATGGGTAGCTCTGCGGCAATCACAGTGTGGGTGTTTACTCGCAACCCCCAAGGATGGGGTAACCTCCGTGAAAGGGCAGCTGCGACTGGAGAGCAGCTCTCGCCAGGACTCCCCCATTCCACAAGACCACATTGGGCGCTAATTGCCCCGGCCTGTGGGGTTTTCAATGGGTACCTGTGGAGGGGGCGAATGAGTGTGGGGACAAGAGGCACAAGGAAGGAGAGCAAGTCAAGGGTCTGATCAAGCTCTCACACTTTATTTTTCACATAGTAGTTTATAAAGGGAAATGAGGAAATGAGATCTTCACGAGTGGGTTGTCATGGCAGTTTAACCACAGGCTGTTCCAAGGCACCAGATGTCATAAGTAATCTGATCTTATCTCAGCATCCTGTTTCTCAAGGTAGCAGGCCAAGAGCTGGGTTCTGTTAATTATCCATAGACCTTGGCTCCCAGCAGCCTGCCCCCAGTGACTCACGTCCTCTGGTGAAACTTCACCTTCTAAAGTTTCCACAATCTTCCAAATCAGAGCTGCCACCTGGAGACAAAGTGCTGAAACACAGGAAACTACAGAAGGTAATTTCCCATTCAAAATACTATGTGTCCAGAATTACCTGGGGTGATAAAATATTTTGTTGAAGAATAATAATAATAATAATAATAATAATAATAATAATAATAATAATAATAATTTTACTTTTTGTTTATTTTGCTGTACCTGTGCACACTGTGTAAGTGTGTACACACAAGTGTGTGTGGGTTCCTGTTAGAGGACAACTGCTAGGAGTCTGTTTTCACCTTCCATAATGGGGGTCCCAGGGATGGAATTCTGGTAGAAGGAAAAACCACCTCTTGCAAATCATTCTCTGACATTCGCAACACATGTGCTGTAGCATGCACACATACACACCAAATAAGTAAATGTTAAGTCAAAATAAAAAAAAATTTAAATTCATTTATTTATTATGTAGACAGTATTCTGTTTACATGAGCACCTGCACACCAGAACAGGGCACCAGATCTCATTATAGATGACTGTGAGCCACCATGTGGTTGCTGGAAATTGAACCCAGGACCTTTGGAAGAGTGGCCAGTGCTCTTAACATCTCAGCTATCTCTCCAGCCTCATAAAAATAAATTTTAAAAAAGGAATGAAAGAAAAAGAGAAACTGAAGATCCTAATACTGAAGCTGAGATCTGAACCTAGGCAGTCTGAGTTCAAAGCATGTGCATTTAATCATTTGTCACACTACCTCTCAGGAATTAAAAAGAGAATCTCCAAAATAAATACTGATGGAGACATGTCTGTAGAATATACCGTTTTTCAGTTCCTCAGACAACTTATACTCCAGCCTTAGATCAAGCAACAGCACTGTTAAACTGCAGACCCAATGTTGAAAAACACTGAATTCTAACACTGAAAGACAAATGCTGTTGAAGGCAGAATCCACCACACTGACACAAGGCCCTTCTTTTAGCAAGACCCAAGCAAAAATGAGCCCACCTGTGTCCTGTCAGTAGTAGACCCAAATATGCATAAGCTCACCCTGTGTCCTATCATCATAGATTCAGATACATGAATCTGTGTCTTGTCAATCATAGACACAGATGTGTATGAAGCAACCCTGTATCTTATCAGTCATGGGCCCAAACATGTATGAGCCTACTTATGTCTTGTGAGTCACAGACCCAAACTCATATGAATATTCCATATATCCTATAAGTCAGGGCCCTTTGCATGCAGTGCTTAACTAGTTCTGTTTTCTTCACTGTTTTATGATTAGTTCCAAATGATCCATTAAGTTTTTGGGTACCCAGTCTACTCCATGCCTATACATATTAAGTGATTTTGCCTTACCAGACCTCTCAAAGCTTCTCCACTCAAGTTGCTTACTTCCTTGGCTGTTGAGTAAGTATCTTAGCGCTAGCAAGACTTAGAACTCCTCACTAACATCCATTCTAAGAAATTAACAAAGAAAGGGATACTCAAGAAGAGAAAATTGGCTGAAAAGAAATGAAATGAGGAAAATTCTTACTGACCAGCAAGCAAGTCACCTGGATGCAACCTTACCAGCAGACTAAAGAGCATTTTATCACAAGCCCAGACAGAAATCTCTGTCTTAATGATAACTGATCATTATAATGTTACTCCTATACAGTAGTCACATCTGTCCTCAGAAAATTTCCTCTGCATTGGAAAGATCTGGAAAGAGAGAGAGATCTTCTTATCTCTGAATCACTTATCCATCCAAGTATTCAATAGCCATTGTCTGTATGTTTATCAGTGATCACCCTGTTGAAATACAGTATTATATCCAGGCATGGTGGTACACGCCTTTAATTCCAGCACTTGGGAGGCAGAGACAGTTGGATTTCTGTGAGTTAGAGGCCAGCCTAGTCTACAAACCTAGTCCAGGCCAACCAAGGCTACACAGAGAAATCCTGTCTTGAAAAACCAAAAAAAGGGGAAAAAAAAGAAAAAAAAGAAAGAAAAAGAAAAGAAAAGAAATATGGTATCATTAGGGGCCTTTTCTACTACCCACTCTAGCTCCCAAATAATTGGCACAAAGACCTATTAGATTCATTAACAAGCTTTAAGCACCGTAACTGGGCAGATACTTGTCATTCTGTCAGTTATGCTACTCTGAATACCTGTCAGCCATGTGCCTATTACTTGCCGTCTCAGTCTCACCTTGGTCTGCTGTATCTTTTTGTCCTCATGCCTCCTCATGATGCCTTCTCTCCTCTCTTCTCTCTCACCTTCCTCTCTTCTTGTCCCTAGATGAGACCCTTTCAAGTTCCTCCATTCCAACTGGGAATGGAAGTTCAGGCTTCCTATCTCCTCTGCCCATTCATTGGCTGTTCAGTTTTTTACTAACCACAGAAATAATTGGGGAGCATTGTTTATACAACATTGATACAGAAGATTCTTCATATAAATGGCAATGCCTATGTCTGGGTGATAACCAGATGATAAGCCAGATTTCTCCTGGCACAGAAATCAGCACTTGAATACACAATGCACAAGCCCCTCCCCCAACATCAGCCTGTGACAGAAACCACAGGATATGACTGCCTCACTCAGAGAGCTGACTTTCAGTTAAAAAGACAATATACTTTTTGCAGTATGCAAAATTATTGCAGAGCCTCAGAAATGTTCAGCATGCTGAAAGCAATTGTTATTATAAAAATAGAAAATCCCAAACATTCAATTTTACCAAAAAAGACTCAGGAGCCAGGTATTGGGTTGAAAACCTACTAGTTCAGTGAGGCAGAGAAAGCACCCAGCTGATCTTCCCACTCAGCCCACAGCCCAAAAGGAAAAAGCCTTTCTATTCATCTTACATCCCAGAAGGAAAACAAGAAAAGCCCTTCTTCTCCTGTCATGGTATGGCCATTATATGCTTGACTTCTCAGCAACTGGGACTACCTACACAAGACCTATACAAACTGGGCCTATCAAAATCTCCTCCTGTAGTAGAGAGGGGCTCACCTGGCCTTACCTGTCTCTGAGGATTTATAAACAGTTAGTGTTTGTTGAAAATGTTACCATCATTTTCCTTATTGGTATAGACACTGACACTGTGTACCACTGATACAACCCATGTGCCTATAAATGACTTGCCACTCATGCTCCTATAAGGAACCCTAATTAAACTCATTGGTGATAGGTCATCTCTAGTGATGAAATAAGTCAATCTGAGCCAGATTAAAAGTATAAAAAGGGCAAGTTTATTTGGTAACTGAGGCTCCAAGGTGAGCTCAGTAGCCTCAGGGGACAAGGCTAGAGGAAGTCATACCCAGACTATGGCAGGCAGGGTTTTTAAGGATTGCAGGGGGAAGGAAAATGAGGTATCTGCCACCAGCTAGACTTGGGGAGCTGATGGCTCCAGTTGAGGAGGTTGAGGCAGTCCTCAGGAATGCTAGGAATGTGAAGGCTTCCCTCTAAGGGAGCAAGGTTGGAGAGAAGGAGTGGGGCTTACTGGATCCTGTGGGCAGGGGGAGGGCAACCGGAGATGCCAAATAAACATCCTGACCTCTTCAGGTATATAGACACCGAGTTCATATCTGGCTGCTTCTGGCTGGAAAGCAATGGCATGGGGTGGGGGAGTTGGGAGTTGGTGCGTCCATGCCCAGTGAGAAGTTTTGGTGAAGAAGCATATGATTGGCCGTTATCCTGGAGAGTTTGCAGCTCCATTTCTGAAGAAGGTGGAAGAAGCAGGGAATAAAAATAAAAAAATAAAAAAGCAAGTGAGAATGAATGGTCCTACTATTGAGACAAGCCAATGGAAAAGGGGAGACTGCCACCAACTGGGGAGGGGAGCCCTCATTTGGAAATCCTGGCCCTTCACTGGGGCTTTCTGGAGAACTGGAAAGTGGAGTGTCCCAGTTGATGTACAGATCATTCATCTTAGGTGGGTGTCCTCTTGAGCCTGGAGAGGTGGTACCAGCACCTAGGAGTTTGGTGGCTGAACGAGTAGTGAAAAATCACAGTGTTTGGTCCTTTTCACCAAGGTTCTAGAGACCTGGAAGATAACTGCTTGAGGAGTACTTGGTCCTCTGGGGAAAGTAGGGAAGACTTAGGAACAGTCAGGTTCTCTGGCATGGGGACAAACAGGTAAATGTCAGCATGCAAAGGAAAAAGGGACCATAGGAGGGCTAGACAGGGTAGATACACAGCCGGAGGAGGAGTCTGTGCCAGGAAGTGATGACTGAGGAAGAATGGCCTCCTGAATAGGAGTTCAAGAGGACTTAAGTCCATAGGGAAACATGGGGCAGCTTGAAGACAAGGGTCAAGGCAATAAAAAGGAGAGAGGTCCAAGATAAACTGAGATAAACCAAGGAGAGAGCTTGGTATGTTGTTGTTTTATGAGTCCATTGGCTCTTTCAACCTTCCCCAAGGACTGTGCATGGCAGGGGATGTGGAGTACCTGAGCCACCACATCTGCTGTTTCTCTGGAGGTGCAGAAAGCCTCAGTCCAACCTGTAAAAGTATCAACAAGGTTTAGGAGATATTGAAGCTCTTTATGAGTGGGCATGTGGATGAAGTCAATCTGTCAGTCCTTGCCCAGTTGGTGTCCTAGGAGTTGGTGCAGGGACTGATGTATGTGGAGAGTTACCTTTGGTTGGTCTTGGCACATGTGTGGCAGGAAGCAAGAACCTGTGAAATGTGAGCAAGAAAGTCAGTGGGGTCAAAAAGAGGCTCTATAAATTGGAATAGGGCCTTGGGGCAGACGTGCAGGCTCTGGTGTATATCAGAGATGAGAGAAGGCACCTGCTTCTGGGGAAGAATAAGGCAGTTATTTATGTAGAGGTACTCATCTTCTGCCTGTGTGGTCCCTTTGCCAAGGAGCTTGTTTCTTTCCTCCAGCTGGTATTGAGGTTTGTAGGAGGAGGTCAGGAAGAAGATATGTCCTGTGTGTCTGGAACAGTTGGAAGTCAAATCATGTCTACTGAGTCAGCTCCAGCATTAGTGGAGGTCTTGTGCTCCTAGGCAGTGAACTATGGCCACCTCTGCTGGGAGTTGGAGAGCTTTCAAATGTTTGGCTAAAAGGTGCCCTTGGTGGGGAAAAAATGCCCTTTCCTTCCGAAGGGCAGAGTAGGTATGGGCTTTAAGAAATAATATTTAGAATCAGTATAGATGTTATCCTGCTGGTCTTTGGCTATTTGGAGAGCCCTAAATAAAACAATTAGCTCAGCCTATTGTGAAGATGTCCCCACTGGGAAGCAGTTTGCCTCAACTGTTGTAGTGGAGGTGACCACAGCATAAGCCACTTGGTGGTTTCCTGATCTGTCTATGAGAGAGCTCTCATCCATAAAGTTGGGGGGGTCTATGTGGGGTTGGTCAAAAGAACAAGGCTGGGGTAAGCATAGAGCCTCCACACCCTCTGGTCAGAAGTGAGAAGGAGTATGGAGAGGGAGGTGAGGAATGTTGCAGGGTTTACAACAGGACTGGGAGTTAGAGTAATCTTGGGGGTGGGGGGGTTCTAGAAACAGAAGATGAAAGGTTTAAACCTGTGAGGCACCAAAGAGGGAGAGAAAGGAATGACTCATAAAGCTCTGAGAGGTAATGGATAGAGTATACCATGATAGGCTGGAACAGGGTGATCTTGAGAGCTTCTCCAGGTGAATTCTGATGATGATGATGATGATGATGATGATGATGATGATGATGATGATAGGGCTCTCAAACATGGCTGCCATTCATATATGGTGGGCTCTAGCTCTTTGGACAAGAAGATTACAGCCAGATGGGAGGGCCCAACCAATTGAGCTAAAACTCCTGTGGCCATTCCCACCCTCTCATCTGTAAAGAGGTGGTAGGGGTGGGTGGAATCCCAAAGTGCCAGGGCAGTGGAGTAAAAAGATGGACTATGGAGGTCTCTCTGGCTGTCTGGTATAATTGTAATGGCAAAATTGGGAATCCAATATCTGAAGAGCTCTATCAGGCCCCAAAAAAGAGAATCTGGTCTGCTATTGTTAGTAATCAGGCAACAATACAGTCATTCCTGAAGGTCTAATGACGGCCAGAAAACAGGTTACATGTCACCACCCCACACCAGCAGGACTCAAGCCCCCTAAGCCACCTGCGTACCTTCTGCTCATGCTCTTGATAGCTTATAAAAGGAACTCCTCCCATGTCTCGCCCTCTCTCCACATGTGTCTCCAGAGACAGTTCCTGTATCTCCCTATTAAATTTCTTAAGTGGATCTGTTGCATGGTGTGATTCCATCCCTCTGTACAGCTCCGCCGTTCACCTCTAACCTCTGCTGGCCACTTTTTACATTTGGCACCCAATATCAAGGAGGCCTTTCTGGTGGCGATAAGGCGTGATCCTTACCAGATTGCCCAATAAAAAACACTAGAATCCTCTCTTTCCATCACGGACCCACCCGCCCACTCCCTTACAGATCTACTCCTGAATCCAGATTCTGACTCCTCATACACACACCGTCTGATTGGTGAGGGTTTGTTTTTTGTTTTTTGTTTTTTGTTTTTTGTTTTTTGTTTTTTGTTTTTTTCTTTCCCTTTACTCGGCATAAAAGCTTCCCTCTACTTAAAGATTTTGCTAGCCTTCTCTCACTGGCTGGGAGCGGGGGACACCCCTGGTCCTCTTTGCAGACCCTCAACTAGGCTCGTCCCCATTGGGTGAATTTCCTGATGTAGCTTTCTCTGCTGTTCTGTGCCAGCCACTTAAAAATTCGAGTGCACTCATAGCTACATCCCTGTGGCTAACTCATCTGTTGAGTTAGGCTGTGGCTAGCTCATCTGTTGAGCTAGGCTGTTGGTCGCTAGTTAGTGCTGACGAGCTACTAACTGGTTTACACGAGTCCGTTGGGTCTCAGTCCGTTTTGGGGGACGCCCTTACGGCTTACTGACCTCACCTCCCTATGGGAAACATCCAGTCATTCGTTCCTCCTGACACGCCCTTGGGATACCTTTTAACAAATTTTAAACCCCTACATCTAACACCGGCCTTAAAGGCTTCTAAACTTACATGCCTCTGTAATCAAGTCTGGCCTTGTTATCCCTTAGAAAACGGGTCTAAATGGCCACTTAATGGTACACTAAATCCTAATATTTTATGGGATCTTTCTACCTACTGCAGGAATTGGGAGGATGGAAGGAGGTACCTTATATTCAAGCTTATTCTCTTCTTCACTCCAAACCTTCTCTCTGCACCTCGTGCTCTCCCTCCCAACTCCTTCTAGCAGTTGATTCTGAGCCTCAAATACCTTCTACCATGTTCGATCTGGCTGATAAACCTCCACTTATTCGCCGCCAGCGTACAAGCTCACCTGACGCATCCTTTCCTCCTGTAAGTCCCCCTCCTCAAGCTAGCCCTTCGCCTTCAGCCTCCTCAGCTTCCTCATCCTACACCCCTACTTCAATCCACCCCCACCGTCCTGCCTTAGCGCCCGACTTTTACTCCTCCCACCACCCGCTCCCGCTCTACAGCAAAACCCCCTTCCCCCTCTAAACCTGCTTCAGTTCTTCCTTTACGTGAAGTTGCAGGGGTGGATGGCTTATTTAGAGTGCATGTTCCTTTCTCACTATCTGAACTCTCTCAAATAGAAAATAAATTGGGTTCTTATACCTTCAACCCTACCTGTTTCATTAAACAATTTCAATACATCATTCAATCCTATAATCTTACATTTCATGATATATATATGATCCTTGCCAACAACTTACCATTTGAGGAACGACGGTAAGTTTGGGAACAGGTGAGGGTATATGTAGAAGTACATCAAACTAATTCGACTCACCCCGCCGGGGCCCAAGCCCTTCGTTCCTGATCAAGATCCAAACTGGAATTATAATACTACACCAGGCATTTTAGCAAGGGACCAATTTACGATCTGCCTACTGGCTGGTCTCCACAAGGCTGCCCTTAAACCAATAAATTTTCAAAACCTCCAAGAGATCTTTCAGGAAAAAGACGAAAATCTGTCTCAATTTCTAGAGTGCCTTACAAAGGCCCTCTTACAATATACTAATTTAGATCCTGAAAATCCAGAGGGCAAACAGCTCTTAATGATTTATTTCTTTTCCAAGAGCTATCCCGACATCAGGGCTATACATAAAGGTTTAGAGAGGGGACCCCTAACTCCACAGATGGAAAGTCTTAGCGCTGGCATTTAAGGTATACCATGGAGAAGATAAAAAGGCCTGTAAACAAAAATAACAAATGCTGGCCCAGGCAGTTCAACCGGCCCAGGAAAATACCCAGGCTCCCTTATCTCCCAAAGGTCAAGATCAAGGAACACGACCATCTGGTTCTTGCTATAAATGTGGTCAACAAGGTCATTGGGCCGGGGCTTGCCCAAAACCCCGCAGACCAAGAGAGCCTTGTCTGAGGTGTCGCCACGAGAGACATTAGGCTGATATTTGCTCCCATCTCTCTCAAGGTATTGGGACATCTTTCCCAGATGGGCCTTCAGCCGACATCCTAGGCCTGGCCACGAACAACTGAAGGTGCCCCGGATCCCTTGACCCGACCACTCCCATTTCTAATAGGGAGCCACGGGTAATTATGGTGGTATCTGGACAACCCATCTACTTCCTTCTGGACACTGGTACTACATACTCGGTTCTGAAGGAATATTGGGAACCCACCTCTCTTTCTAATCTATTATCGGGGTAGAGGGACAGCCTTGCCGGCCCCGCCAAACTCCTCCACTTAACTGCATTTTCAGGGGTGTTCCCTTAACTCATTCCTTTTTAGTGGTACCAAACTTGTCCTGTCCCCTTGCCGGGACGGGACCTTTTAGTTAACCTGGGAGCATTTATCTCCTTTGCTCTCCCAATCCGCCTAACCCCAACATCGCCTACAGTCTGTTTTTCTTCTACTAGCTACACAGCCGACTTGCCTTAAGGAGCCATTTACTTTGTCAGCTTCTCAAGTGGACCCTCAACTCTGGGATGTCCACAACTCCTCTCTTGCTAGACATCACTACCCTATCATCATCCAGTTACAGGATCCTACCCAATATGTTACCCAACCCCAATACCCACTTAGCCTTGAGAGCTTCAGGGGACTTAAGCCTATTATATCCGAACTCCTAAGAAAAAACTTCCTCCATCCCACCTCCTCTCCTTTTAACACCCCTATACTTGCAGTTACAAAGCCTAACGGAACCTACCGCCTGGTTCAAGACCCCTGAGTTCTCAACTCTGCTGTGGTCCCACTTCACCCTATGGTACCCAATCCCTATACCCTCCTCTCTACTATCCCCTCAGGTACTTCCCATTTCTCAATCCTGGACCTCAAGGATGCATCCTTTTCTATCCCCCTCAATGTCCAGTCACAAAACCTCTTTGCTTTCACCTGGACTGATCCCGATACTCACTTCTCTACCCAGCTCACCTGGACTGTCTTGCCTCAAGGATTCTGGGACAGCCCACACCTGTCTGGCCAAGCTTTAGCTTCTGATTTCCTTTCCTTATCTCTCCGGGACTCTAGACTTATCCAAGATGGCCTTCTCCTCTATAGTCCCTCCTTACAGATTAGCAAAATTAACACCTCTGCTCTCCTAAATTTCTTATCTAGCCTAGGCTACAGAATTTCACCTTCTAAGGTGAAATTATCTAGCCATCAAGTCACTTTCTTGGGATTAACGCTCACCCCAACCCACAAAGCCATTACCTTAGGTAGAAAACACCAGATCCAGTCTCTAACAGTCCCCTCCACTGAAGAAGAAATTTTGTCTTTCTTAGGAATGGCTGGCTTCTTACACTCCTGGATCCCTTCCTTTTCCCTTCTCACCCAGCCTCTCTATGAGGCAGCCCAAGGCTCCTTACAGGAACCCCTTTTCAAACCTGTCACCAAGCCCTTTCATAGGCTCCAAAGTGCCCTCCTTAAGGCACCAGCTTTATACCTCCCAGACTTAACCTGCCCATTTTCTCTTTATGTAACAGAAAAGGAGGGATATGCCCTTGGAGTACTCGGTCACCAGCTGGGTTCTTCCTTTGCACCAGTAGCATATCTGTCAAAGAAACTGGACGTTACCACCAAAGGATGGGCACCTTGCATATATACCTTAGCTGCTGCTGAAATCCTTATTCATGAGTGTAAAAAAATAATATTTGGATCATCCATTACAGTTTTTTCTTCTCATAACCTGTCTCACCTTTTAACATATAAAGGTTTACAAACTACCTCCCTCAAGGGTTCTCTCCCTCCAAGTGACGCTAATAGAAGATGCTACACTTTCCTTCCAACACTGCCCCTCTCTTAATATCTCTAATCTCCTTCCCCAACCTAATGACAACTATCTCCCCTCTCATTCCTGCATTGAAACCTAAGAGGAACTTCTGCCCCACACCTCACACATACAGGAAGGCACATTGCCCCAGGCCATCCATACTTGGTATACAGATGGCAGCTCTTTTATACACGAAGAAGCCCAGAAAGCTGGCTATGCCATAGAGTTAGATACTGAGGTGGTTGAGTCACAATCCCTCCCTGCCCATACCACTAATCAACAAGCTGAACTAATAACCCTTATTCACGCCTTTCAGTTGGCACAGGGACAGTCCTTAAATGTTTATACAGACTCTAAACATGCCTTTCACATCCTCTTGTCCCATGCTGCCATCTGGAAAGAATGTGAATTGCTAACAACTAAGGGAGGATCTATAACTATTGCAGACCAGATTATGGCCATGCTAGAAGCCTCCCATCTCCCCACAGCCGTAGGAATTATCCACCGTCAGTCACACCAGAGTGACACTTCCATTGTCTCTAAAGGAAACAATTGGGCCGATGAGGCAGCCAGACCTGTGACTCTTGGAAGCCTAACCTTGTCCCACCCACCAATAGAAATCCTGAGACTACAACCCACATACACACCCTCTCCCCCTAATACTCATCAAATTCTGTCCTATCTATACCAACTCTTTCATCGTAACGTCCAAGCTCTCTCTGACTTTGTTAAGACTCATGTACATCCTATCTCTGAGGACTTAAACTTCTTAAAAATTATTACTGCCTCCTGTAAAACCCATCAGACCTCAAACCCCAACTCCAGGTACCATACCCCTCCTTTCCCTACTCACCAGGCTAGGGGCTCCATCCTGGGGGGGACTGACTGGCAACTTGATTTTATCCACATGCCTACAGTCAGGTGTGCCTGGTACTTCCTGGTCCTGCTAGACACTTTCTCAGAATGGGTAGAAGCCTTTCCCACTACTAATAAAAGGGCTCAGGCTGTTTCTGACTATCTCCTTCACAAGATCATTCCTCACTTTGGAGTTCCTGCCTCCCTTCAGTCAGACAGCCGTCCTGAGTTCACTTCTCAGGTTTCCCTTGGTATTTTCACATCCCATACCACCTCCAGTCCTCAGGAAAGATAGAACAAACTAACCGATCCTTAAAAATTGCTCTTACCAAACTGTCACAAAAACTTCACCTTGACTGGGTAAAACCCCTGCTGGCTGGTCTGGAGTCTGCACACTGGTGCTTCTCTTCCTGAGTTGAGAGTGATACATGGAGAAGAAATGGTGCCACTACCTGTTGTGGATTCCAAAGCTGCCCACCACAGTAAGCGGGCAGTCCAGATTCTTCCCCTTCTGGCTCTCGCAGCAACCACTGCCAGTATCGGAACAGGAACAGCGGGACTAGCCACTTCACTAATTTTGTGTCATCAGCTCTCTTCTCATCTTATCCAGGACCTCCAGGAACTGGCCCAAACGATACTGACTCTTCAGGGACAAGTCGACTCTCTGGCAACGGTGGTGCTTCAAAACCGACGAGGGCTGGATCTTCTCATAGATAAAGAGCACGTTCTTTACATCAGCCAGTCGGGCATAGTAAAAGATGAGATCCAACAACTTCAGACAGATCTCCAAAAACAAAGGGAACACCTAGAGACTTCCAGCCTCTGGGGCTTTCAAAATCCCATATGGAAGTAGATTCTACCCTGCCTGACTCCCCTTCTGCTTGTTTTTCTGGTCTTCCTGTTTGCTCCCTGCTTTATTAACATTCCTCCAACACCAGATTTTTTAAAATCTCTAACCAAACTCTTAATGAGTTGTTTTTACAGGGTTATCTGCCGTTAAACAGGGGACCAGATGCCATTGACAATCAAACATGGCCTGATGGTGGAAACTGACACATCCTGAGAAAGACAACGCCCCTTGTCAGCAGGAAGTAGCGTGATGAACAAAGCTTTACCCATATTCCCTTCTCCCACCATCACTCCCCCCTGGTTTTTCACTTCTTTTTCTAATTACCAAAAGTGAGGAATGTTAGTAATCAGGCAACAATACAGTCACCCCTGAAGGTCCTGATGACAGCCGGAAAACAGGCAACGTATCACCACCACTACCCAACCCCGACCGGCGCTGGCAGGATTTAAGCCACCTAAGCCACCTGTGCACCTTCTGCGCATGCGCTAGATAGCTTATAAAGGGAACTCTTCCCATTTCTCTCCCTCTTTCCACATGTGTCTCCAGAAACGGTTCCTGTATCTCCCTATTAAACCTCTTAAGTGGATCTGTTGCGTGGTGTGATTCCATCCCTCTGTACAGCTCCGCCGTTCACCTCTAACCTCCGCTGCCCACTTTTTACAGCTGTAGTTGGCAGTTGTAGATCCCTGGGCTGAGTTGGATGCGTAAATAAACGACAGCGGGAGAACACAGCTGAGCTTTAGGAGAGGCAAGGTAAGCCAGAGAACCAAGATAGGTTAAGAGTAAAACAGAATTTTTCTGAGACAGAGATAGGGAAGGGCTGCAGAGAAAAATACCATCTACATAAGGAAGTGTGCTAGGACTAAGATCTAAGGAGGTCAGATGCCAGGCCAGAGCCTATCTAAAAATATGTGGGCTATCCCGGAAGTCCTGAGGAACAGTCCACGTAAGCTATTTTGCAGTACTTGTATCAGGGTCCTCCCAAGTAAAGGCAAAGAGAAAATATGAGTGAGAAATATAGGGCAACAGAGAAAAATGCGTCCTTTAGGTCCAGGACTCTAAAGTGTGACATTATAAGAGAAATGTTAGAGAGGAGGGCGCAAAGTTGGAGAAGGGGAGTGGGATTTACGGGATCATGTTGAGGAGGGGAATGGGAACTGACCAACAAACGATTGGTTTACCAAAAAGATAAACAAATGTGTCTATTGAAAAACAAATAACAAAACAAGACAAGCAACTTCAGAAAAATAAAATAAGGCATCTTTATAATCAGAGCACTTTCCATTTGCAAGGAAATATCAAAGAAGGAACAAAACATCCAAGAATGGGCTTCATTAAGATGGGAAGATTCTGATCTGAGCTGGCAGAAGACACCAAATTGAATGATGAGCCAAAAAATTAAAAACTATTACAGCCTGCAGATAAGAAAAGGCAAATTATAGACACAACTAACTGGGCTTGAAGCTGATGCTGGAGTTCTCAGGTCACTCAACCTGGCTGAAGAGATGTCAGGCACTGCAGGAAAAAATGGTTCTCCCTAAACAATCGGGTGCAAACAGTTTTACAGAAGTCATTCATGCTTAGCACCTGTCTTCATTTGATTTTTGCCCCTTTGCAAATTGCTCTTAATTCTCAAGTTACATTTTCTGCTAAAATATTGAGAGAGGTTTTTTTTTTTTTCAAACTAATTTGGTAGATTTTTTTAAATACAAGTGTATCCCAGGATAGCTTTTAAATTTTATTGTATTTATTTATTAGTATTTATTGTATTTATTTATTAGTATTGTGCAAACAAACATACACACATGGTGTGTGTGTGTGTGCGTGTGTGTGTGTGTGTGTGTGTGTGTGTGTATGCATGTGCGTGTGTGTATGTGTGTGTGTGTGTGTGTGTGTGTGTGTGTGTAAAATATACACATGTGCACATGATGGGGGTTCTGTACATGTCTCAGGACACATTTGCAGAGAAAAACTTTGTAGACTCAGTTCTCTCTTGTACCTTTACATGGGTTCAGGGAATTGAACACACATTTCCAGGCTTGCTTCTTTACCTGCTGAGCCATTTTGCCAGCTCTGTTTTAGAGCTTTTATTCACCAGTCTCTTAACCTACAAAATGCTGGGTTTCATTTTGCCTCTTCACAGTGCATATTATGTACTTAGGTCATACCACCCCCATTATCCTTTTGCTCCCCTTTCTCATTGGCCTCTTCTTCCCAAATTTGTGCTATAATTTTGAAAGCATATCTATTGGGATTTATAAAGAATGTTCTAAATACAGCTAGTGCGTTGTGTTTTTTGTTTGTTTGTTTTTTGTTTGTTTGTTTGTTTGTTTGTTTTATGGAAGGCCCCTTCAGATAATGGTACTGCAAGGAGTCCCATTATCACAGTCTCCTTTGAGATAAGGGTGTCCTTCCCAAGTAAATAAGAGCTCCAGCTCCCCCATTCTCCTTCTAGCAGCTTTGGAGCCTCCAATTTTCTTGGAGATGATTGAATTATCTAAGCAAAGATGAATACAGCTTATCCTTAGGGTGTGGGTGGGGAGATAATTGATTCGTGGCCAGCAGACATTTAGTCTCAAAGCGACTGAGGACGCTCCGGAAATGATTAGTGCTAACTGGAGCCACAGTTCTCCTGTCAGGCTAAGAGCTTTAGAAACACAAGGGAGAGAGAAAGAGCATTTTGTTTCTTCATAATAAATCTCCCGTCTTATTGTGAGAGGCAGTTCGCCCTCCTGGGGCCCTGGGCTTGCATCTCAGCCTTTTGTAATTGAGCTCTGCCTTGCTTGCTGCCCATTTCCATCACAATGGCTTACTGGGTTCTAAAAGAGACAATCTGCCACATCAGGCTTCTCGACTTCCCTGACCCTCCCTTCTTCCCCTTCCCAGCCTTCCCACTCCGGGCATTCCCTGTCACCCATCCTTGCTCCAGGGATCTCTTCTTATAGGTCCTCTGAGAGAAACAATTCCTGGATTAAATTTGAAGTAAAACATTATAAAACTCTAACTCCATCTCAATTACTATTTGGCACTGTGTTTTATGGGGGAAGAATGCAATAAAACAGCAATTTCTAAACTTAACCAGCATTACATAATGCAATTATTTATTGCAGAAGACTGTTGTTTATATATCACCCAAGCTATTGATTGCTATGAAAAAGGCAGCGTACAGGAAGCCATACAAATGGATCAATATTTAAAGTGATTAATCAAATATTTAATTTCTTTCCATAAATTTGAGTCCAGTAACCGAGTTTCACATCACACAATATGGGCATAAACTATAATTCAGCTTTCCACCAAGAGACACAGAGAAATGTCTTTCTTTTTCTGTTTCTGAAATGCTGCAAGAGAGCATTAAAGCTGAGTAAACCAGGTTTTCTTTCACACACCCACCCATCCTCATTTTGCTCCCTCTACTAACAACCCAGAGCTGAAAGTACTTAAGGATTATAATTATCCCTCATCATGAGCGCCTGTGTGATGACGAGGCTGCTACCCATCACAAATGATGTTTCTGGAAAGGAAAGATGTGCATCTCAGTCCGTGCTTTGTTTTTTGCTTTATAGCTTCCTCCAGGCAGAATGGGGGCAGGGATGAAAATTCAGTCAGGAAAACAATTAGCTCGCCTAGCTTCACTGCACTGTGATATCAAATCACACAGCAATTAGAAGCTCCAAAGAACCCCGGGTTGCTTTCATGCACATTCAAGGATGTAAACCGATCTGTACCCAATGAGCTAAGGCCAGAATGCAAATGAAAAAGTCAGAAGAGGTAAACAGTATAAAATTTCATTCTCTGCCTAATCACACTTTAAAAATGGTGATGTGGGCTCATAGCACTCTTAGTCGGTACACAGGAAAATTCACATATCGCCTCAAGCCTTGATAGATTGCTGCAGAACTCTCTGCTATGCCTTCTCCTGCAACACATGTTGATTACATGAAGTTAATGTTTTCAGATAAATATATTACATTTGATAATGAATAAAGGAGTTAAATAAGGAATTTTCCCGGAATGAGGCTATAGAAACTGCCCAGTCAGTAAAGTGCATCCTGTGCAAATATTTCAAAATGAGTTCAATCCCCAGTGCCCATGTAAAAAGCCTGGTGTGACGGTGTGCATATCTCAGCCCTGAGGAGACAAAGTCAGATGGATCCCTGGGGTTCACTGGCCAGCTGGCCTAGCCTAATTGGCAAGCCCCAGGTCCCAGTTAGACTGTCTTTAAGAAAAACATTCGTGGGAAGACCTGGTGGAACTCAAAGAAAGAATAAGAGGCTACCAAGATGAGACTTGATAGCCTATGACCATATAGTAGGGGAAGAGGGTCCCTTTGGTCATAGACCAAGGGGAAGGGATTAGGGTGAAAGTGGGAGGGAGGGAGGAATGGTAGGATACAAGTGATGGGATAACAATTGAGTTGTAATCTGAATAAATTAAATAAATAAATAATTTTTTAAATGAAAGAAAATCATGGTATATAGCTCCCAAAGAATAAAATCTGAGATTGACCTCAGACCTTATCATGCATGCACACAAACATATACATTTCACGTACACACAAACATGAATGTATTCACAGCTGCACATACACAGAGGGAAAGAAAGAAAGAAAGAAAGAAAGAAAGAAAGAAAGAAAGAAAGAGAAGAAGGAAGAAAGAAATAGGCATTTTCTTTTTGATCACCAAAGCCTTAATTGTTGAATTCCACACAGAAATACCCAAAGCTAGAAAACTGTAGGAGAACTCTACTTTAAAGGTAGGCGGGCAAGCCGGGCAATGGTGGCACATGTCTTTAATCCCAGCACTCAGGAGGCAGAGGAAGGTGGATCTCTGTGAATTTGAGGCCAGCTTGCTCTACAAAGTGAGTGCAAGACCACCAAGGCTACACAGAGAAACCCTGCCTCCTGGGGGCATTGGGGGGATGAATAGGAAAGTGTTACCAATCTCCTCCTCCTCCTCCTTTCTTTTGAGAAAGGGTCTCTACCAATCTTTGAGTTACTGGATTTTACTATTTAAAAAAAAGAAAGAAAGAAAAATAATAATGACAATTGCCTAAATTGCCTATATCTTTAAAAAAAGAAAAAAGAAAAAAGAAAAGAAAGATAGAAAGAAACTGCCAGCATACATTATATAGCCAGCAAAGTAAACACTTCTTTGTAAAGCAGGATTTTATGTAGTATAGGCTGGCCTAGAACTTACATAGAGCCGAGGGTGATGCTGAATTCCTGATGCCCCTGCTTCAACTTCCAAAATGCTAGGATTACAAATAACCCACCTTTATCTTTTCTTTCTGTTTTTGTTTTGTTTGTTCCTAATTATGCGCTTTCCTCTTAGATAGCTTTTGTAGTGGTTCAACTTGATTCCTAAGAAATCCGAGTTCCCAGTACAAAGTAAACCACAAACGCTCCTTTTCTCCTGTCTACCTCAGAAACATTCTCCATCACTTAACTATGGGATTATGAGGAAAACAATAGAACTTGACCAATAATAGATTGCCTATGCCCCATGGATGGCCCCACACCTATGCATGAATGGGCAGCATTAATCAGCCTCAGGGAGCAGGAGTACCAGGAGTTGGTTGGAAAGAGGTAGTAATAGATGGACTTGATCAAAATACATTTTATAAATGTATGGCATTGTCAAACAAAAAATATTATTTAAAAAAGAAATAAAGCATAAGTTATATGCTTCTCCTATTCTTTAAGCACTCCTCATTTTAGATTTATAGGAAAGCCAAAATGGTAAATCAGAAATTGTTCATACATTCCTCATCTCCCTCCCCCCATTTGCAATGAATATAGCATGCTACAACTGCCAGCATTAAGAAACTGCCATCTTTACAAAAGAAAGTGCCGTCTTTGGTTTGCTAGAGTTTGAGCTCTGCCCAGTTTTCACTTAGCATCCTGTCTTCTTTCTGTTCCAGGTTCCAAACTATGTGACATGGCTTTTGGATTCGTACTCCCTAGGTCTGTCAGGGACAGTTGTATTTTATGACTCTGACACACAAAAAGTCTTAATGATCAAATCAATATTGTTGTTTCTAAGGCCAGTCTTCTTTGTTTGTTTTTGTTTTGTTTTTCGAGACAGGGTTTCTCTGTTGACCCTTGGCTATCCTGGACTTGCTGTGTAGACCAGGCTGGCCTCGAACTCACAGCAATCCACCTGCCTCTGCCTCCCAAGTGCTGGGATTAAAGGCATGCACCACCATGCCCAGCTATTTCTAAGGCCTTTATAATAATATTTTATACCTGTGGAAAATATGTCATGTGAAAAGTGTGCACATGAGGTCACATCTGCCTGCCTGCCTCTGCCAGGTGTACATTACACAATGTTTATAAACACAGGAAACTACCTGATGCTCTGGCTGAAACACTTTGGTTCTTTATGAAATTTTCCAGGCAATCTTCAATGACGCTCAGAAATGTGAGTACTGACATACTAGGAGGCAGGTATTCACACCCTGAGTAAGTACTCCATGTGGGTGCCCTATACCATGCCAAGGACAATGTGTGGGCTGGTTCCTATGACAATGGCCTCTCTCATGACCACTCTGTCTTTCACCATTCATTAATGTGTCGCTTATTCCTTCAGTAGCCATTATTAAACATCTGCTATATACCAAATGTTTTCTCTGGTGTTTTGGAGCACAGAAGGGAAAACTGATAATAACAAGTGCAGACTTCACAATACATGTGAGGTTCCATGTGAGCCTCACTGCCAAATGTACAGGGTTATGGGGATCAGGAACAAGGTGGGGGCGGGGGGTTGCCAGGGTTGGGGATGGGTGGCGGCAGAGCCCAGGCAGAATCCCTGGAGTCAGACTCCTGTGACCAGACTCGAGGTGCAGATCTTGCTTTATTGTTCAGTGTATAAGCCTTTAATCAGGATTACACAGAGGTCAGGAAGGGCTGATCCAGGCCAATGAGAGCCAAAAACAAAGTTACAGAGACCCAGTAGCATACAGTCACATACCTTCTGAGGGGTCAAAGGAGAAGGGAAAGTCTATGTGGTCTACCTCCCCTAGAAATATCAAATGACTTAAATCTTTCACCCCTCTGTACATGCCCACTACTACTCATAAGTATTGGCAAGAAAGTTTAGGATGTAGCTCAGGTGATAAAGGGATGCACAAAGACCTGACAGCCAACCCCAATATTACATCCTCCAGACATAGCAGCAAAGTGCTCATAATCCCAGCACTCTGGAGATGGAGGCAAGAGGGTGAGGAGTTCAAGGTTACCCTCAGCTACATATTACACTCAAGAGTAGCCTGATCTGTAAAAGATTTTTTTAAAAAAATAGCCTGATTTTGGAGCAACAAATAAATTTTGATGAGTAGACAAATGTGTAGATGCAGAATCTGTGAATGAAATCAACTATGTGAATAGGCATGCTCACATATTTCAAGGCAAAGACAAAAGTTTTACAAAGTTTATTACATGAGATAAGTAAAAGATGTATTAATCATTACATAAGAAAATTTTGTAAATTAAAAATGCAACCATTGCAATAGAAACCAGTGAAGTAGTATGCCAATTCAGGGGTCATGAGATATTTTTTAAAGTTAATCTTATATAACCAGTGATTACAATTTTAGTTATTAATCTTAAGAATGTAAGTTATGGATACATGAAATAATTGCCCACCGATATTTAAAGGAAGGAAATCTTATAGTTCTAAAGACTGAGCACTGATTAAATTGGATGATCTTCCCAAAGTATGAAACACTATAGACATTTTAAATGATCTTAAATTGTGCTTTCGTACAATGTATGCCTTCATGATTATGACAATGTGCTCATGAAATATATCTAACATATCAAGGCTGGTGTGATGGCTTACTAGGTAAAGATACTTGTCACCAAGCTTGATGCTGAGTTCTATCACCAAGACTCACACAGCAGAAGGTCAGAACTGACTCACAGAAGAGACTCTCTGATCTCCACATACACGGTGTAGCATACTCAAGAGCACAGACACATGCATGCATGCATGCATACATACATATATATGCACATACCTAAAAGTTTCCATATTAGTAAGAATTGTGTCTGATATATTTATAAATGAGCACATGCTTTTAAACAACATTGATAGCATGAGCCTATTTTTATGGATTCAAAACATGCAGTTACCCCACATTCAGAATACTTTTAGGGTCCTGGAGAAATTGCTCAGTGGTTAAGAGGTGTGCTGCTTTTTGGGGGGACTCAAGTTCAGTTCCCAACACCCACTTCACAGGGTGGCTCACCACTTACTATAACTCTGCTCCAGGAAATAACTGGTACTCACATACACACACCCACATTCAGACACAAGGACATAATAATAAAAGTAAATTGTTTGAAGTGTTTTCCTTTTTCTTTATTTCTTTTTCCTTCCTTCCTTCTTTCTTTCTTATGTGATAGCCTCGTGTAGCCCATGCTAGCCTCAAACTCACATCATAGCTGAGGATGAGCTAGGACTCCTGACTTTCTGCCTTGAGCTCCTGAGTGCTAGGGCTACCTGCACGTACCAGCTACCTGGCAAGGTTCACTCTTCCTTGGGATGTGAAACCATCAATAATTCTGAAAAACTTTTTGTCTTTATTTCTATAATATTTCTATAATTATCCATTTGAAGCCCAAATAGCATCTTACTGGGGATGCCACACAGCAACCATGACCTCTATTCCTAGAAAAGCACACTGGCTCTTTCCTCCAGCTACCAAGGTACCTGGCATTGGTGGAGATAAGTGGATTAATGGGTTTGATAAGGAAAATGACCTTTATGTCTGGTTTAGGAGAAATCAATGCTCTCCTATTTCCTTTCCTACTTTCAGACATATGTTCTGGTTCCCTTTGACTTCACTGTGCAATTTTAGCCTGAAAGGTGAGCCTCACATACAGTGTGGGAAATGTAAAAGAAGCATATAGTCTTTTCTACCAAAGGGTTAAATAAGACAAGATTTCATTTTAAAAAGAAAGAAAGAAAGAAAGAAAGAAAGAAAGAAAGAAAGAAAGAAAGAAAGAAACTAAAGAAGCCACTTGGCAGAAATTTAGTTTCCTCCAGGGTCAGCAATTCTTGAAATTAAAATACGTGCTCAAGCTTGCACTTGGTGCTCAAAGTTGCATTCTGCTTATCAAATGTGTTGCTTTGAATCAGTCAGTTGTGTAAGAATGTGATGGCAAATTCTGACCATTCAAAATTGTCCTTTTGTGTAAGGAATAAAAATTCTGCAGGAGGCCACCAAGTGTGCTTTGTTGCTTAGTTTAGCATGGCTAAGCACCCTCTACACAAGTATAACTTTTTGCATTTCTAAAATCTTTAGGACTGTGGTGTGGTCATTTTCTTGAGACACCAGACTCATTTCGAACATTGTTATAAGTATGTGTGATTGTTTGAAATGTGTGTGATTTGACAGGTGGGACTTCCCTGCTCTGGAAAGAGAAAAATGCAATCAAGCAGTTCTGTTTAGAGGGTGGGGGGGTGGGGGCATTGGGGAGTGGGGGTGGGGGTAGGGTTTCTGTCATTTTGCTGAGTGCTGTTGGCAGCTTCTCCCAGTGAGGTTATCAGCTTACCTGTTGGAGGAGATGTGGTAATATAAAATATCACATGGAACTCTTCTATAGGATGTGTTCTTTGCCTTCTCACCAGCTGTTAAGAGCGCCACACTGCTAGAGTCTCTGTAAAAGAGGATTAGACTTGCATGTAACTGGGAGACCAAAGGTCATCCTCCAGTATCATTCCTCAGTCACCATTCATCTTGGTGGTGGTGGTGGTGGTGGTGGTGGTGGTTTTGAGTCAGGATCTCTCATTGGCCGAGAACTTGCCAAGTAGGCCATACTAGCCAGCAACCCCCAGAGATATGCCTGGGTCCACCTCTCCGATATTAAAATTCCAAGTGTGAGCCACCCCATCCAGCCTGGCTTTGTTATGTGGGTTCTTGGCATCAAATTCAGGTTCTCATATGTGTACAGACAGCATTGACTGAATGAGCTACTGCTCTAGCCTGGGATGTGTATACCCTTAGGCAGATTTTGTATTCCAAGAGCTGGCCTTTCCATCAAGCTTGCTAGGCATAATCTACATTAAGTTTATATCTGGAGTGATCTGTGTTTCTATGGCAATATCTATCTTATTAGGATAGTATTTCTGCTGATTTGTATGACAATGAATGCTCTTCTTCAGCAAAAACTTATGATCTTATGATTACTGCATAGAGTAGCCAACTGTAACAAAGAACTTTGGCCTCCCTTGCCTAAGGAACATGTGACTTGAGGGAGCTAATGGCCTCCCTAGGATACTGTTCCTCTCCGTGAGGAAGCACTCTTGTGGGCACTCTTGTCCGCATGTGCCATCCTGTGCATTGTAGGTCTTTCTATACTGAGAGATTGAAAATTTATCAGATGGCTCAGCATTTGTCATGTCAGAATAAACATACCTGAATCTACCAGCTTGTCACACACACATGAGGCATAAGGGTTTTTCCTGGATAGTCTGAAGTTTAAAGTCTCAAGGTCTAAAGTCATTTCAGCGCCTGTGTGTGAGTCCTCTGTAGGGTGCTTAAAAACATTTTGGGGGTTAATATGTCAGAACCATATTGTATTACTTGTCTCATTCCTATTGTTTAAACTGACAAAAACAGCTCGAGGAAGCAAACGTTTACTTAGACTTAGAGTTTGAAAAGGGATATCATGACAAGGATGGTACAGTATGAGCATGAGGTGTCCCATCAGAGAATCCCCAGTTAGGAAGCAGAGATGACGGGTAGTGGGTCCAAGGTATAATATTCAAGACCCTTCTCCCACCTCTGCCGCATTTCCTCCAGCACACCTCTGCCTCCTAAATGTTCCAAAACACATCCAGGGAACTACTGTTCAAACACATAAGCTTGTCTGGGATGTTTTGCATTCAAATCACAGCACATACAAATTTTCTCTCCAACTAAATAAACATTAAGAGGTGATGTGCAACCAGATCTGTAAACACTGCTGTTTGTGTAATTAGTGTGGCAACTGGAGCAGGGTGCTACAAGGCCCTAGTATATGTTGCTAAGGAAAAAAAATATGTAAAGATGCTAACAGACAATACGCATGTAAGATACAGGTCCTCCTTATACACAGGAATCTGAACTGCAGAGTGAGGCTGACTGTGTTCCACTCCCTGCTGCAAGTTAGTCACTAGCTCAGGGATACTCATCTTCCATTCTAATGTCTCTGAGCAGTTTTATCAATGAATGAACATGAAATGACTCTCACAGGTTTGCACAAAGATCAGCTAATTATGCCTGTTGAAAGTATAAATGACTTAGAAGAAAAAGTCTGCTTTACCTGGAATCACTAGTATATAGAGTAATTCACACACTGAGAAAATTGCATTGAACTGCTACTAAGAGCCAGGCTGACATGACCACTGGGGAATTATATGGGAGGGGAGCCAGGTCCTGTGGCCTGAGGTTCACAGACTCAGTCTCACAGAAGGCAACTGGCATATTAGCAAGTCAACACAGTCAGTGATATGTCGGTAATAGATGCTTTAGAGATAGAAATTTCCAGAACGAGCCAATTAATGGTACTTTCAGGAAAGACTTCCAAGAGGCACCAATTCACAAGCTATATCTTCAAGCCTGTGTAAGGGAGACTCCCCAAAAATACAGCAGAAGAACTTTATATACTTGATTGTGAATGGGTAACAATGCCCCCATTTCAGCAAAATGCTATTCTTATGACAGATAACACATGACTAGTATTTAATAAGTTCCCTGGATGTATTAGATAATGACAAAAATGAAAATATGTGCTGGACACTTTTTTCAAAAAAATTTTTATTGAAAATAGATTTTTTTCATACAATATATTCTGATTATAGTTTCCTCTCCCCCATATAGTCCCCGATCCTGCCATGTCCTCATCCACCCAAATCCACACCCTTCCTTGTTCCCTTTCATTAGAAAACAAACAAAAGCAATAACTAATAGGCAAAAACAAAATCATTTTTAATCCCCTAAGCCTGTGTTTGCTTGTGTCAAGCCTCATATTTGTTGAGGCAGTAAATTTGATCAACTCATGTCTACCTCATGGTCCCAATTAATTCCATAACTTTTTTTCCATTTTAGAAGCTGGCATTTCACAGACAGGATTCAGGTTCTTCCCCATCTCTTCCCAGGAATCCCCTTCCTGATTATCAAGTGGAGCTAATGTTAGCCACATGAGTGGACATTTTAGGAAAAGGCCTTTATAAATCTTGTAATGCCAGATCCAGGGGTGCCTTCCACCAGGGTTAATAGATTTTATCACCCCAGTCATGTCTGGGTCAAGGACATCCCTGGAATCCTCTAGTCCAAAGAAAAAGAATGTCAACTTTTCAAAGCAAAGAGAAATACATTGTGGGAGATTGTAAAAAGGCACAAACACAAGTCTCCCCAGGCCCTGGAAACTGGACAGGTGAAGTGTACAGAGCAGCCACACTACACCTCTGCAGAGCCATTCCTCTGTATGCCTTAGGGAACTCTCCTCATCAAATGTCAACAGCAGAAGCTTTATGTAAGCAGTTGTACTTGATTCGTTGAATAATTTGTGTGTACATCTGTGGATGTGTGCATGTTATCATTTATTAGGTTCACATATATGTTAGGGTATACGTGGATGCCATGGTATACATGCATCTGGAGACCAGAGACCCCCCAAATGTGTGATCCATGTGTTTTTTAAACAAGAACATTCTCCAGCCTGAAATCACCAAACAAGCTAGGCTGCCTGGCTAGGGATCTGCTTGTCTCCATCTGCCCAGCATTGGTTTACAGACCTGGTGCCAGCATGCCCAGTCTTTTCCATGTGGGTTCTGGGAATCAAACTCAGCTCTTTGTGCTTGCAAGGCAAGCACTTTTATCAAGTGAGGCATCACCACTGAATGTTTTTGGAAGAACACATCATAATCACAAGGGGACCACCTAATAAGTTACTCATACTCTTTGCATCCAAGAAGCCCACTGTTTGCAGAAATAAATGCTCTCGAGGCTGTAATTTTGGCAAAAAGCCCAAGATGATACTAGATTGACTTTAAAATTTGGCAAAACAGTCGCAGCTGTCCACTCCATTAACAAGCAGTGAGGTAACCTGTTGAAACCACCGAGTGAAATTGAGGGAGTTCTTCCTGTAACCCAACTGTAAGTCATTCTGTGTAATTAGAAGGTAGAAGATCTAAACATAGACAAGGAATGATGACAAGTAGGCCAGAGCTGACAGGCCCAGGAAATGCTTTTGCATTTTAATTTCTCTTTGTCATGTCATGTCTAAACCTTTGCAGTTCCCTCCATGTCACAGGGATCAAGGAGCTAGTAGCATGAGAAATCTCAGGATGCAGCCATCTTTCGTGGTTTCACAGATGTAAGGTGAAAGCCAACTAAGGTCACATGACCTGCTCTGCCTCCTGCCCCTCTGCCTGCATCTAGGAGAATGAGGGAAGTAGGATCGGTTTGGTTCTGAATCAGGGCTTATCTACTAAAATACCTGACCCTTCCCACTTCCAATCCAGCCCCCAGCAGTAAGAGCCTTTAGTGGGGAGCCTTTTATTTTTGTTTGGCTTGGCTTTTTTGTTTGTTTCTTTTGCTTGAGACAGGGTTTCGTATATTTCCAGCTAACCTTAAACTCCCCATATAACCAGGCATGACTTTGAACTGTACATCCTCCTGCCTCCACCTTTGGAGTGCTAGGATTACAGCTGTGTATCACCTCATCCAGTTTAAAGAGGCCAGGGGATTGAGCCCCGGGCTTTATATGTGCTAAGTGAGTAACCCAGCAAATACACTACATCCATAGACCACAATAGGATTCTTTCACAGGAGCAAAAGTCTCCTAAGCCTTCTTTCCTTTTCATCTGCTTGAAGGAGACCAGACGCTTCCAAATCTCATAACATAAGTTCTTTGAAAAATCTTATAATCTCTCCCATGACCCCCACAGGGCTTTCAAGGGAATATAATCAGAAACAACCCTCTCTTTCTCCTCCTCCTCCCACATGCATGAAGAAGAAAGTTGTAAAGCACAAACAGCCACTTCTGTGGTGAAAGCAACTTGCCTTCTGATGTTGTTGCCTCTTCAATGTTTGTCATGTTACCTGATAAACCTTTTTGAGAATTAAAGTGGCCCCTTTAGGTGTGGATTTGGGTTGCAGTCTTGTTGCCCACAAGCACGTGTTTTATCTTCAAGGTGACCACCACTGTGGAAAGAGCTTGTATGAAAAGTAAGCAGGCAATGTGCTTTGCTTCAATGCTGTAATGGCAACATTAACTATGCAATTCCCAGATATTTCTGCAATTAAATTGGGATTGCAGAAGTTACTGTTGCTCATTATCCTCCACTTCAAATTACATTGGTTATTAAATGTTGACATATTAAATACATGATTTTCTATTTTTAATTACATTTACTTATGCACTATATTTATGCAGAGGCTTGTGGAGGACAAAGAACAACTTGTAGGAGTCAATTATCTCCCTCCACCATGTGGATCTCAGATTTTGAACTCAGGTCATCAGTGCTTTTACTCATAAAACAGAGATAAGGCACCTCAGGCAAAAACAAAGTCAAACTGCAGCCAATTTTTGGATGGTACATCTTTGAAATGGTATCTAAATTAATCATTTAAAAAATGTTTATCTGTCCTGAAGAAGCAGTAAAGGATAATGGCAATATTTTTTATGAAAAATCTTGTGCATTATTGTCAGGTAGTGGTTTTCAAATACCAAGAATCAAAAACTTGGGTGTGAAATATTCACATTCAAGCTGCATTTGTATGACAGAAAGACAGATTACTGTAGCTATGTTCACATTATGCTATAAAATTGTTTGTTGAATTAGATGCATGAAAGTTGAAAATTAATTCTGTCATTGAAATCAGATCCTAACGTGGCAGTTCCCTCCAACTGGCCTTCAGAAGTTAGTTTATCTTATGATGTTACTAAATGGTTAGAAATTTGAAAAGTATCATCTATGCTGCTACATTGTTATCCAGTCTTATGACAGCAATTGGCATAAATGTGCTGGAGAGATGGCTCAGCCCTAAAGAGCCCTCACTACTGTTCCAGGACCTGAACTCAGTTTTCTGCACCCATACCAAGCAGCCCACAATTGCAGCTTCAGGAGATTCAAAGTCTGTCCTCTTTATGTCTCTACAGGCACCCATGTACAGGTGGCATATATTCACAAAGACATACACACACACACACACACACACACACACACACACACACATTAAAAATAAATAGAATGAACAAGTGGGCATAGAAAGTTTCATTACTTTTCAGAAAGATCAGAACAGTTTACTTATCAGAGTCATGTATATGTAACTTATCTCCTTCCCTTGGGTTTTGTATTTCTATTTAATTCACAATGACAACTTAGCTAGGTACAAATTTTTTTGCTAACTGTATCCCCTCTAATCTCAAAGATATTGATCCCTTGGCTGTTTTGTCTTTTGTTTGTTTGTTCTGTTGCATTTTTCATTGCTTAATCACTGGCTTATCTGAAAGCTGACCTCTGCTTTCAACCACTGCTAGAGAAAATATTTCTGGTGTGGTTGTTTAATAAAGTGAAATAGGGTGGCATGGAAGTTAGGATACCTGCAGGAAAACACTAAAGACTATAACCTCATGCTCATTCTTCCTGATGAAAATTTTATTAGTTTGTTTGTTATTAGGCAGGGTCTCAAGTAACCCGATCTTCCCACCTTTACCTCTCAAGTGCTAGGATTACAGGTATACACTATCATGTCTGGTTTATACAGTACAGGAAGAGAACTCACAGCTTGATGAAAGCTAAGCCAAGGACTCTAACAACTGACCTGCATCCTTAGTTCTGTTTCCATTTTTAAATCTGCAAACTCAGTTTTCTTCAGCAGAAAAAACACATTAATTGTATGATATCCTTAACTGTTTAACTAAAGAATTAGTGTATAACTCTTGATCAAAGAATTTACACAGAGAAAGAACAAGTCTTAGATTTGTGAGCACTGTCATGGCAGTGCAGGGAGCCTTCCTGAGTGAGATGAGGACAAATATGGAAAGCACATTAAGAGGGTCCAGCACAGAGGGTCACTATCACAGAGAGATGAAAAAAAGGAAACAGATTAAAGTACAGAGGTAAATCTGAAACTATGTAACATGTTTATTTATTGAATGGAAGAGAATAAGAAAGTCAAATATGGTGACACACCTATAATTCCAGTTCTTGATAAGGAGAGACAGGAAGGTCAAAAGTTCAAAGTCATCTTTGATTACATAGTAGCTTTGAGGCTAGCATGGGCTACTTGAAGTCCTGTCTTGAAAAACGAAGCAAATTAATGGAGGAAAATTGGAATTTCTTACCTAGTGTGTGGGAAACACTGTTACTGGTATGATCATGAATTAGATTAGCATCAGGAAAAAAGGGTAATATGGGTGTCTGTGCATTCTGCCTATTGAGTGCTGTGTAACAAATTACTCCAAAACTCAAGGTTTTAAAATGGCAATCATAGTTACCCTAATCTGCCCTAAGTAGAGTATCATGGGAGACTTCTGTTCCCTTTGCTGTCAACAAATCCTTGAGACTAGAATGACAAGGCTCCCTGTTGCTGTGGCCAACTCACATGAAGGTAAGTTGGTACTAAGTGCCAACCTCTGATGCGCTGTTAGGTAGAACATCTTATGTGGGCTTCCCATGTACTTGGTTGCCTTTTCCCCAGCAGGATAGCTGGGATCCAGGAGTACAACAGAAGTATAAACTTCCTTCAGCTTGAATATGACACCATAGAGCTTCCAGGAGATTCCATTCATCAAGTATTCATAAAGCTCAGACTCAAGAACAGGGTCATAGTCAGTGCCTCTTAGTGAGATGAATGTCCAATAATTTTGGGTCATGTTTTGATTGTCCATTGTTATTTGATTTGTTTGGTTTGGTTTGGTTTGGCTCGGTTTGGTTTTAGAAAGAATTATGCTATTATAGAGTCCAGGCTGGCCTGGAGCTTTCTAAGTGGCCCAGGCTAACCTGGAAATTCCCACCTTCCTGTGTCTGTTCATAAAAGTATGGATATATACATGTGCAAAGTTCTAAAGCTTCCATATTACAAAACATAATAAGTCTCACTATGAAACAGGTAAACTTAATTTGTAAAGTTAACTTAATCGTAAGTCTAGAAAAAAAGTTTTTCTAAAAGATAAACTAACAGGCACATTTATTATAAGTTTAGTGAGCTTTACACTCTAGACCTTTTATTTTGATGGCAAGGCTTTATACAGAATTTATTACTCTTTTCTTTAAATAGAGAGAGACCTCAAATATGTATATATGTAGGTACATATATGTGTGTGTGTGTGTGCATATATATATACTTTGGACCCCATAAAAGCCAATTTACCTCTGAATAAAGCTTAAATCTATGCGTAAGATAGACAGAGAAAAAATTGTGTGTTGTAGATATACATGTGCATATGTAACTCTGTGTGTGTGTGTGTGTGTGTGTGTGTGTGTGTGTGTGTGTGTGTCCCAGAGAATAATGTCAGGTATCCTTCTCTATCACATCTCATGGTATGCCCTTGAGACAGGTTTCTCAATAAACCTAGAGCAATCTGACGGCCTACAAGCTCATCATCTTTCTGTCTCTGGCCCCCAGCATCCCTGGGACTACAGGCACTCATGGTCATATGTGGCTTTTAATGTGGGTTCTAGGAATTTAAATTCAGGTGCTTATGTTTGAACAGCAAGCTCTCTTATGCACTGAGCCATCTCTGCAGTCTCCAAGTGTAAATCCTAAAACTAGATCAGATTATCTGAGGAATCTACATTGGGAAAACAACAACAAAGAATTAGAGTGAAAGCTTGCAAAAGTCCACACTCACATCAGTGGAGATAAAGAGAAAGGAGAGCAGGGGTGAGCCTTGTAGTAAGAATATGGTAAGCAAGCACAGCCAAGAGTCTCAGGGCAGAAAGCCTAGTAATGCATGAAGGTCCAGGAAGTAAAGGGGAGAGAACCAAGCCTTTTGAGCTAGCACCATGGAGATTAACTTGTCAAAGCAACTTCAGATGATGAAGTCAGCTCTCAGTGTGCTGAGAAGAGGGAAGTTAAATGGAAGAAATGGAATTGCTAGTTGTTGTGGCATATATCTATAATCCCAGCACATGGGAGGTATAGGCACCAAGATCCAGAAGTCAAGGTTACATTGCCTACACCAAAAGTTTGAGGCCAGCCTGGACTGTATGAAAACCTTTCTAAGAAACAGACAGAGATGGAGGTGGGGTTGGAGGAATTTAGCTGGAGGAGATAAAAAAAAATGAATATAGAAACACTAGGTTCAAAGCTAAAAAAATATGATTTGCTGGATCCAAGATGGAGGCACCAGACACACATTGTATCTGATCTGCAGAATGGAGACTAGGGACCAGGCTGGAGCCACAGACCAAAGACCTGAAGAGTCCTACGTGAGAGGGGTCCACAGAGTGTAGAGCACAGGTGGGTCTGACCTCAGACTGACCCATGGAGGATGGGTACCCAGTCCCCAGATTTCGGACCCATTCCCTCCTGAGAGCTGCTACTATGCACTATATCAGGGAATCAGTATCTGAGACTCAACTGTGGGTGGTGAAACACCAGCCTGGAGCTGCTGGCCTGGGCAAAACACAGGAAAATGGGTGCTTCTGACCTCAGACTGACCCGTGAGTCCTGAGAAAGCCCCAGGGACTGGCAGACACATGGGCACATAATCCAAAGCTGAACACAGCTGAGCATGCCTCGCCGGCATTCTCTGTCTCCCTCTCTGACTGATCTGTGGACCACACAGTAACAGCACCAAAGTGGTCTGGCCCAACCAAGGGGAACCCAAGAGTGTAGATCTGGGCCGACCAGTCCAGAAAGATCCAGGGTCCACACAGGGACCCAGGTAGCTGTGGACATGCCTCCCAGCTAAAGCTCTCACACCCAGGTTGACTGATCTAAGGCGGCCATTCTGAATGGATCGGGAGGAAACATCAATCCCAGTGGACTGTTCCCACACCTTGGGCAGAACTGATCTGGCCTAAACATATCAGGCAGATGCCTAGCTAGCCACTACTGCTTAGCAGGGGCTCCCGTGCACTGGGGAGGGTCTGAACCGGCCTGAGAGGATCGAGTAGACACCTAGCCACCCGCCCTGACCCAGGGAGTCATTCCCACAAGCTCTAGCAGAGTCAAACCAGCTGCTGCAACCCAGCGGGAGTGCTGGCACCCAGAACAGACTGAACCTGCCTGAAGGGATCAGTTAGAAGCCCACCCAACTACCACAAGAAAGAGGGCAGTGTCTAATCTCTCAGGTAGGACTGAACCTAGGCCCCACAGTCTGGACAGATCAGAAAGAACCCTCACCAACCCACACAAGCCAACAAGGGTTCTGGTACTCCAGAGTGGACTGAGCCTAGGACCTCAAAGCCCCAGTGCCCGAAGATAGGATTTTCAAAGCCCAGCCAGAGGCAGGATAACCAGCTTTAGCTACCCTACCTTGAACTGATCCTTGGTCTGCAGAGCACCAGCACCAGCCTCCACTGAACTAGTGGGGATCCCAGAGTGTGGAGTAAAGTCCCCTGGAGCTAAAACTGTTATGCCCAAATTTTGGGATACTCCCCAAACAGACAACCCAAGAGCATAGTCCAAATGCAACGGCAAGGAAGTCTTTATTGCAGGTGCAAACCTCGGCCACCCCTCCCATGCACTGGCACAGCAAATGCAGGGAAGTGGCTTTGAGTCTCAATTGAGAAGGGTTTTTATAGGTTTTAGACAAAGAAATGGGTTTTACAGTATATGATTGGATGACATTTGGGCAGAAAAGCTGCAAGCAGGGAGTTACAGGCCATGGAGTTTCATAGTTGGGTAATAGGTGTACAGGCAAGTTGGCCTACTAAAAAGATTAGTTGAAATAGTCATGGGGGTATTAGGAACTTTCACCTGTCTTCTAACAATTGGTTGTTGCTATGTGCCAGACCAACTCCTGGTCAGCTTGACCAGCAGAGAGTATATTTGGACTTTCACAAAGTGATCTGATTGTGTTGTTAGGGAATATTTTTCTGTTTAGACTACTCTGTGGTTTTTCTAAATGGAGTTTTTCTTGGCCTTTCAAAACCAGGTCACCTGCCTGATCCAGGAAAGGACACCAGAAACTACCTCCCAACATCAAAGACAGCAAGATGACTAAAGGCCAGTGTAAAAACATAAACAACAAAAACCAAAACAATATGGCATCTTCAGATCCCAGCTATCCCAAAGAAATCAGCTTTGAGAACTCAAACACAATTGAAACACAACAAAATTACCTCAAATCCTTAGTAATGTACATGATAGTGGAGGAAACAAATAAAATCCATAAACAAGTGCAGGAAGATGCAGCCAAACAGATTGAAGACTTTAAAAAGGCCTATAGAGAGGCACTGGAAATTTTTTCAGGAAAATTCAAAAGAAACAGATGAAGGAAATCAATAAAACAGTTCAAAATCTGAAGATGAAAATGGAAACAATGATAAAAGTACACAGAGAAGAAAGCTGGGAATGAGAGAACTTAGAGAAGAAAGCAAGTAATACAGAGGTAAGCTTCTCTAACAGAATTCAAGAGATAGAGGAACGAATCTTGGGAGTAGAAGATTACAATGGTAAAAGTTGAAACAATCATCAAAGAAAATGCCAAATCTGAAAAATTCCTGACACAAAACATCCAAGAAATCAAGGACACCATGAAAAGGCAAAATTTGATGATAATAGGCATGGAGGAAAGGAAAGACACCCAGCTCCAAGGCCCAGAAAATAATTTCAACAAAATCATAGAATAAAATTTCCCCAATTTGAAGAAGGAGATGCATATAAACATACAAGAGAGGGCTGTCAAGATGGCTCAGAGGTTAAGAACACTGACTGCTTTTCCAGAAGTACTGAATTCAATTCCCATCAACCATATAGTATCTCAGAACCATCTATAATGTGGTCTGATGCCCTCTTCTGACCTGTGGGTGTATGTGCAGACAGAACACTATTTTCATAATAATAAATAAGTCCTTTTTATTAAAAAAGGAAATAAAAACAACAAACCCAACTATTATATATATATATATATATATATATATATATATATATATACAAGAGGCCTACAGAATACCAAATAGAATAAACCAGAAAAGAAAATGCTCCCACCACATAATAATCAAAACACAAAATTTACAGAACGAAGATATTAAATATATTAAATATATTAAAATATATTAAAAGCAGCAAGGGAAAAGGGCCAAGTAATATATAATGGCAAACTTATCAGAATTACACCCGACTTCTGAGCAGAGACCATAAAAGCCAGAAGGGCCTGGACAAAGGTCCTGCAAACCTCAAGAGACCACAGATGCCACAATAACTATTGTGGAGAAAACAAGATATTCCATGACAAAAACAAATTCAAACAGTACCTATACACAAATCTGGACCTACAGAAGTTACAAGAAGGAAAACTCCAACCCAAAGTGACAAACTACAACCAAAATTACACAGGAAATAGATAACTACACTGTTGCAAAAACATAACCACACAAACACTCTACTGCAACCAACATCAAAATCAGGGGACACAACAGTTACTGGTCATTAATATCTCTCAACATCAATGGTTTCAATTCTCTAATAAAAAGCCACAGACTAACTGAATGGATGCATAAACACGACCCAACATTCTTCTGCATTCAAGAAACACATCTCAGCCACAAGGATAGACATTGCTTTAGGATAAAAGGCTGGAAAAAGTCTTCCAAGCAAACAGACACAGGAAGCAACCTGATATAGCCATTTTAATATCTTTATTACATATTTTATTAATAGACTTTCAACCAAACTTAATCAAAAGAAATGAGCAAGGACAATTCATACTCATCAAAGGTAAAGTCAACCAAGATGACATCACAATTCTGAACATCTACACTCCCAATAAAACGCCACCCACATTTGTAAAGAAATATTAACAAACCTTAAACCACACATCAACCTCCACACATTGATAGTGGGAGACTTCAACACCCCATTTTCACCAAAGGATAGGTCAACGAAACAGAAACTAAATTGAGAAGTAATGACACTAACCAATGTCATGAATAAAATGGATCTAACAGATATCTTTGGACTTTTCACACAAACACAAAAGATCATACCATCTTCTCAGAATGTTATTGAACCTTCTCCCAAAAGTGATCATAGCAAGCCTCAACAGATACAGGAAGATTGAAATAATACCTTATATCCTATCAAATCACCATGGACTAAAACTGGACTTCAACAACAGAAATAACAAAAAGCCTACACATACATGGAAACTAAGCAACTCTCTACTTAATGACAACTGGGTCAGAGAACAAATAAAGAAAAAATTAAGAACTTCCTAAAATTCTATGAAAATGATGGAGCAACACACCCAAATTTATGGAACACATTGAAAGCAGTGCTAAGAGGAAAATTTATAGCATTAAGTGCCTTCATAAAAAAATTGGAAACATCTCATATAGGCAACATAATGGCCCTAGGGGAAAAAAAGCAGAAACACTCAAGAGTAGTAGAAGGTGGAAATAGTCAAACTCAGGGCTGAAATCAATAAATTAGAAACAAAGAGAACAATTCGAAGAATCAACAATACCAGGAGCTGGTTCTTTGAGAAAGTAAACAAGATAGACAAACCGTTAGCCAAGCTGACTACAAGGCAGAGAGGCACTATCGAAATCAACAAAATCAGAAATGAAAACAGAGACATAACAACAGATACTGAAGAAATATGAAGAATCATAACATCCTACTTCAGAGGCTTCTATGCCACAGAATTTGAAAATCTAAGGGAAATGGACATTTTTCTTGACCGTTTCCACTTGCCAAAGTTAAATCAAGATCAGACAAACAAATGAAACAGTCCTAACTCTCCTATGGAAATAGAAGTAGTCATTCAAAGTCTCACAAACAAACAAACAAACAAACAAAAAGCCCAGGGCCAGTTGGTTTCAGCGTAGAATTCTACCAAACCTTCAAAGAAGAGCTAATACCAATACTCTTCAAGCTACACAACAAAATACAAATGGATGGAACATTACCAAACTCATTTTATGAGGCCACAGTCACCTTGGTACCTAAACCTCACAAAGACCCAACAAAGAAAGAGAATTTCAGACCAATTTCTCTTATGAACATTGATGCAAAAATGCCCAATAAAATACTCACAAACCAAATCCAAGAACACATCAAAGACATCATTCAGCATAACCAAGTAGGATTCATCCCAGGCATGCAGGGATGGTTCAATATAAAGAAATCCATCAATGTAATGCACCATATAAACAATCTGAAAAGGAAAAAACAATGATCATCTCCTTAGATGCTGAAAATCCAACACTCATTCACATTTAAAGTTTTGGAGAGATCAGGGGTACAGGGCACATATGTAAATATAGTAGAGGCTATATATAGCAAGCCAATAGCTAACATCAAATTAAATGAAGAGAAACTCAAGGAAAGTCCTCTAAAATCAGGGACCGGATGAGGCTGCCTACTTTCTCCATAGTTCATCAATATAGTTCTTGAAGTTCTAGCCAGAGCAATAAGACAACAAAAGGGGATCCAAACAGGAAAGGAAGAAGTCAAATTGTCCCTATTTGCAGATGATATGACAGTGTACATAAGTGACCCCATAAATTCCACCAGAGAACTCCTATAGCTGATAAACTCCTTGAGAGATGTGGCTGGATACAAAATTAACTCAAAAAAGTCCATAGCCTTCCTGCATACAAATGACAATCATGCTGAGAAAGAAATTAGGGAAAGTACACCCTTCACAATAGCCACAAGCAATATAAAGTATTTTGGAATAACTCTAATGAATCAAGTGAAAGACTTGTTTGAAAAAAACCTTCAAATCTCTGAAGAAGGAGATTCAAGATGACATCAGAAGATAGAAAGATCTCCCTTGTTCATAGATAGGCAGAATTAACATAGTAAAAATGGTCATCTTACCAAAAGCAATTTACAGATTCCATGCTATCCCTATCAAAATACTTACACAAATTTTTAAAGATATTGGAAGATCAATTCTTAATTTCACATGAAAAAACAAAAAACCCAGAATAGCTGAAGCAATTCTGAATAATAAAAGATCCTCTGGAGGAATCTCCATACCATATCTTAAGCTGTACTATAGAGCAACAGTAATTAAAACTGCATGGTACTGGCATAGAAATAAGCTGGTTGACCAATGGAATCGAATTGAAGAACCAGAAATAAATCCACACACATATAGACACTTGATTTTTGACAAAGAAGCCAAATCTATTCAACAGAAAAAGGATAGCATCTTCAACAAATAGTGCTGGTCTAATTGGATGTCTACATATAGAAAGATGCAAGTAGATCCATATTTATCACCATGCACAAAACTCAAGTCCAAGTGGATTAAAGACTTCAACATAAAACTAGACACACTAAATCTATTAGAAGAAAAATTGGGAAGAGCCTGGAATACATTGACACAGGAGACAACTTCCTGAACAGAATACCAACAGCCCAGGCTCTAAGGTTAAAAATTAATAAATGGGACCTCATGAGGCTGAGAAACTTCTGTAAGGCAGGAGACACTGTCAACAGAACAAAGCAACAGCCTACAGATTTGGAAAAGATCTTCACCAACCCTACATCTGACAAAGGACTAATATCCAAAAAGAAATTAAACGCCACCATACCAAATAACCCAATTAGGAAATGGGGCTCAGAAGTAAACAGAGAATTCTCAACAGAGGAATATTGAATGGCTGAGAAACACTTTTTTAAAATGCTCAACATCCTTAGTCATCAGAGAAATGCAAATCAAAACAACTTTGAGATTCCATCTTACACCCATCAGAATGGCTAAGATCAAAAACACAAGTGACAGCATATGTTGGCAAGGATGTGGAACATTCTTTCGTTGCTGGTGGCAGTGCACTCTGGAAATTAATAGAGTGCTTTCTCAGAAAACTTGGAATAAGGCTACCTCCAGACCTAGATATTCCACTCCTTGGAATATACCCAAAAGATGTTCCACAACACAAGGACATATGCTCAACCATGTTCATAGCAGCCTTATTAGTAATAACCAGAACTTTGAAACAACCAAGATGTTCCTCAGTCAAAGAATAGATAAAGAAACTTTGGTACATTTACACTATGGAATACTACTCAGCTATTAAAAACAAAGAAATCCTGAAATTTGCAGGCAAGTGGATGGAAGTAGAAATGATCATCCTGAGTGAGTTAGCCCAGACCCAGAAGGGTACACATGCCATATATTCACTTATAATTGCACACTAGCCCAACAGAGATGTCCCCTGAAAGTTTTCACTTAGCCAGAGATTGGGATAGATACTAGGACTTCTTATTGGGACTCTAGGTGAGAGAGGTAAGGAAGAATGGGGAAATAGAAGGATGCAGAGGTTCCTAGAAACCTACAAGAAGACCATTAAGGCTGGCGGATCTGGATCCAGGAGGGTCAGTTCAAACTACTGTACCAACCAAGGACCAGGCATATGGTACACCTAGAACACAGATCCAGTTCTAGCCAATGGACACCACATTCTCCACAATTGTGTGGAGAGCAGACACTGACTCAGACATGAAGTCTGGTGTCCCCTATTTGATGACTTTCCCCTCATGGAGAAACCTGGTGACACTCAGAGAAAGAGTAAGCAGACAACCAGGAAGAGACCTGATAGGCTGTGATCTTATAGTGGTGGAAGAGGTCCCCTTCATCACAAACCTGGAGTAGGGGGAATGGGATGAAAGAGGGAGGGAGGAGGAATGGGAAGATACAAGTGAGGGGATAACAATTGAGATGTAATCTGAATAAATTATTTAAATAAAAAAAAATTACCCAGCTGGGAAGCATCAGGATAGGGCGGGGGCTGGCATCAGTAGTAGGGAGAATTGAGTAGGCAGTGAACAGGTGGCTAAGGGAAACCAATTGTTGGTAAACAACTAGCTAGGAACTAGTTGTTGAGGAGAGATTGGGGTGTGAGGGAAATATTAGACCCAGACATATATGGTACAAACTGAAAGATCTTGTAGCCCAGGAGAGCTTTACTTTTTTTTTTTTTAATCTCTCTGTTACTTGTTCTCTGTTACTCCTTGGGCCAACACATGTACTTTATTTAAGGTGAGGCTCAATTTTTTTCATTATAGATTACATTATGATTTTTCTCATCTTTTATCAATAGGACATTTAAAATCAAGAAAGCAAGAGAACAGTCTAACAAAGAAATACAGACAGTTCTGTATAACCTACAATAAAGCATACAGAAAAAAAATCAATTTCCAAGAAATGGTTAGCATGACCTGATTAGTATTTCTTAAACAATACTTGAGAAATTTTAATAATAAATTTCCCCAGGCTAAAGCCATTGTGTTTACATGATTATCATAGCAACATAGCTTGAGCTAAATGTTCTCTAATTTAAAAAAAAAAAAAACTTGACTTACTCCCAGTCTCAAACCAACAGGTATGCTATCTAAATGGAACCTAACTGCCAAAGGGTCCTCTATTGTAAAATATCTGTAAAGCATGATGTTCCAAGCCCAGCTTCTATTGCTCTCAAAGCAGATTGTAAATAAACTTTTCTACAGCTAACAGTATCTAGACAGGAACTGTTAGGTCAAGGTTCTAACTTTCTTTCAAGCAGTTTCTTCTTGCCTGCTCACAGTAACAGCCAAACACTCTATCGTTGCCTCAAGCCTTTGGCCAGATGCCTTCTCTCAACATTCTCTGTGGGAAAAAAGTTTTCCGGTGTGAATTTTATTAGGGCTGAGAAATAAAGAGAAAAAGACAGTTTTAAGAGAAAAAACAGATTTCACAGTAGTTTTAAGACAAAATCACACCTGGACCATACGTAATATTTAAGGGCAGAAGTAATCAGCCAGAACTCTTCAGAATTTTGTCAAGCAAAGCCTCAATAGCTGTTCTGGATGTCTAGAGATCATGCTGGACAGTTGGAGGTCTCTGAACCTTTGGCAAGCAAAGCTTCTACAACTTGTCCATAAGGACAAGTCTCTGACATCCCTCCACTTGGAGCTTGGGGAATCCTATAGAAGAGGAAGAGAAAAGATTGTAAGAGTCAAAGGGGATAAAGGACAGCAGTAGAACATGGCTGACTGAATCAACTAAGCAAGGCTCACAGGCTCATAGAGACTGATATAGAAAGTACAGGACCTCCGTGGGTCTGCATCAGGCCCCCAGTGTATTTGTTATGGATATTTTCTTGATGTATTTGTCATAGTCCTAATGGTAGGAACATATCTCTGACTCTTTTTGCTGACTCTTGGGACTTCTTTCCTCCTATTGGGTTGCCTTGCCCAACCTCAATATAAGGGTTTTCACCTTGTCATATTGTATCTTGTGTCCTGTTTGGCTGTTGTATTTTGAAGGCCTTTTTCTGAATGGAAATGGAGAGGTGTGTATCTGGGGCAGAGGGGAGGGGTAGAGCTAAAAGGGAGGAATGGAAGGAGAATTGGAGGTTGGAAAAACAGTGATAGGATGTATTGTAAGAGAGAAGAATCTAATTTTTTTAAATCCTCCCAATTTGATAAGAAAAAAATCCAAAGAAAAGAGGAAGAAGAAAGGGAAGAGGTGGGAGAGGAAGAGGAAGATGAAAAGAGGAACTAGATAACTTACATAAGTTTACATAAACAGCTCAGCATAGACAAAAGAAGGAGAATTTGCAGGCTATCTTTGGTGATGAATAACGATATTAAAATCAGAAACGAATTCATGTGGTGCCAAATGCTCCTAATTCCAGCACAGAAGAGACTGCCAGTAGAACTGTGAATTCCATGCCAGTTTGAGTTATACCAGGTTCTGCTTCAAATACATATAAATTAATAATAAATAAATAAGTTCTAGTAAGATCAAATATTCTGTGATCAAAATGTGGCCATCAGAGGAATGCAGAGATACTGCAAAAGTAAGAAAATGTATCATAAATAACCACAATAACAGATGCAAAAAAGAAAATCCTATAACCAGTTTCATAAATGCACCCAAAAAAGATGTGATAAATTTCAACATAATACAAATTCATAACAAAAACTATTCAAGGTGTGGTGACACAACCCTATAATCCAGGCCTTTGATAGGCAGAAGCAGGAGGATCAGAAGTTCAAACCTGTCCTCACCTACATAGCTAATTTAAGACCAGCCTGGCCTACATGAGATCTCATATCAAAAGAGAAAAAAGAAAATGAAAAAAATGGGGTGGAGAAAAAGAGTCCTATTTTATTATTCTTTGCCAATTGCATATATAAGTACAATGTTCTTTCATCAAAGACCCCCTAATTATCCTCTTTTTATCTTCCCTCCTCCTCCAATTTTTTTCTTTCCAAGTCCTCTTCCTACTTTCATGGTGTGCATGCATGTGAGAGTGTGCATGTGCAGGTGTCTGTATGTTTAAATAGGGCTGTCTACATGACACTGGAGGTATTTTTATGAGTGTTTCAGTGACCCCTCACACAACTCATGTGGTCTATGGCTTTTCTGGAAAGGGTGAGTCATCCTGACCCTCTCCATTATCCATGATAGTATGTTTATATGAAGGTCTCATGTAGATTGCTGTTGCTACAGTGAATTCTTGGGTGCAACAGACATGTCATGTTCACATAGCAGCATTTCACAGCACTGCTTCCTGTCCTCCAGCTCTTACATTGTTCCTGGTTTCTCTTCTATAATGCTCCCTGAGTCTAATGAAGGTGACAGGTATGTCCCATTTAGGGCTGAGCACTCAACAGTCACTTGTTCATAGTACATTGGCTAGTCACTAAAATTAACTATCACCCATTGCAAAGAGACTTCCCTCATCAAAAGTGGCAGCAGTGATCTATGGGTATAAACATAAATATTTAGAGGGCAAGTTGACATCACACGTACTTCGTGAACAGTAGTAAGTTCCCTCCAAGCCCCATTACCCCTCAGCCATGGGATTTGACTAGGTTTCCATTACAGTGTTAGGTGAGTTTCTCTCTTGCAGTGCCTCTGGTGCAGTGGTTCCATAGTACAGCCAGAAATCATCCAGTTACCCCTCACCACCATGCCCCTATTGTGCATCTTGCCTGTAAGTTTTATACTGTATGTAATTCACTGGATTCACAGTTAGGTAAAACCATTACTGACTTTCATTGGTATCTTTCTAAATCAAAATCTATGGAGGTAGAAGTCCTGGGCATGGCAAGTTGCAATAGTTTCCCCAAAGTTCCTTATCTTCAGCTGAAGAATAAGAACCATTACTCTCTACCTTCTCCCTAGAGTATATCATAAGTGCCTTTGTATTTAGTTACCTAATACCAATGGCTTCAAAATCTGTATGCCTTGCCTCAAGTTACTGCCTAATTGCAAAAGCTTTCTACTCACCTGTTGAGGCTTCATCTTTTCTTGGCAGCCTCATGATTAACCAAAGGCCCAGGGCACCACCTCAAGGCCTCAGGCCTGTTCCCCTATTTCTTGTCCCCCAACAACAGGCTTTATGAGAGTTGGAGCTCTGACTGTCCTCTGACTTGCATATGAAAGTTGAAGCAGTTTCTTATATCTGCCTTAGCTAGCAACATAACTGTTTAATATGAGTGACAATATCATGCAGGAAAGACCAAGAGTTGGATCTAAGTAAACACAGCATAAGGACAGGAGCAAGAAGTCAGCACCATGTTAAATATCATTTTAAAAAGAAAGGCAGGGGGTGGGGGCTTGTTCCAGCTTCAGGGAAGTAGAGACTGGCAAATTCTTGGAACTCATTTGTCATCCAGATATCCTACCTGGGGAGTTCCATGTCTATGAGAAATCCTATCTTAAAAAGCGGTGGGGTGTGTGCCTTTAATTCCAGCACTCGGGAGGCAGAGGCAGGTGGATCCTTGTGAGTTGGAGGCCAGCCTGGTCTACAAAGGGAGTCTAGGATAGCTAAGGCTACACAGAGAAAACTTGCCTCAAAAAAAAAAAAGTGGTGCCAGTGGGGGAGGTTGAGGAGGTGGGGGGAGAAGGCTTGGCATGGCATGTGCCTTTAATCGAAGCTCTGGGAAGATAGATGGGCTTGCTGAACAGTTTACCTAATCAATCTGTAGACTCCAGGCCAAGTGAAATACACTACATCAAAGATAGCATGGCAAATGAATGAGGAAAATACCTTTATCAGCCACTGGCCTCCATGTGTGCACATACAAATTTCCTCACAGATTTACACTGATGCACAGACACAAAAAAGGTAGTTGTTGCCTGTGGAATAGCACACTTACTTGTCCTTTGGCCTCCAAATACAGGCACACACATACACACCAGTATACACATGCACACATACCTGCACAACACAAAAGGAAAGAAAGATTTATGGGTGGAACAGTACAGGAGGTAGAAGGGTGTTGGTGTTGACCTACAGTGACACATGCTTTGAAGTGAACCAGAGACTCAATATCCATAACAAGGACAGAATCCACCCAGTATAAATCTGCTCGTAGCAACATTGCTCTATTTTCCTTCCTAGTCCATTTGTACTAAAGGGGTCTAAAGGGACTCCCCACCACCACAAGAATGACAAGAGAAATCTTCCCACACCCTGAAACCCACATGGTAAGGAGGGACTTTCCTGTTCTGTGACAGATGGGAATCCCCTGTCACAGAGGCATCTAGAAAATCAAGCATGTCATTCCATACAGAGGAAACTGATCTTGCCTCCCACACTTCTAACCTCTTATAGGAGATACTCATTCTTTGAGGGGAGATGTACAGGAACTGGTTGTCTATGTATTGGTCAGAGATGTGCCATTCCTTGGGAGCCTTGTGCATTTTAAATTCATAAGTATTATATTGCATGTGTATGGAAGGGGGGCAAATGTGTGTCATAGCGCCTGTAGAGAATCAGAATACAAAGGCAGAATAGACTCTCTTTCCAGCTTTACTCAGGTTGCAAGGTTCAAAGTCAGGTGGTCAGGCTTGCACCAAATGTTTGTAAGACCCCTCAGCCTCATCACTGGATTTGTTGAGATAGTATCTTTCATTGGCAACTGAGGCTTGACAATTCAGCTAGGCTGGCTGGGCATTCAGCTCCAGGGATCTTCCTGTGTTGTTACTATTTTAAAATTATGGCCTAATAGTGTTTATTGTAAGTCTTATAACTGCAATATTATCTAACCTGCTATCATAATCAATAAAGACAGATACCTGATAGATTTTAGTATAGCTTTATTTCATGTGTGGCATTACCTCCTAAGCTACCTTTACTTTATCTCTCAGCCTCCATCCATGTTATTTGTTTCAGTCACGTCTATCTGGCCTATTTCCCATCCATAACAGTACTTCTTTCCATGTGGAACTTCAGAGTTCCTCCTCCTGGCCTGCATGGCTCTTTCCTATCCCATAGCAACCCTATTCCTTCTCCTTCTCCTGTCCCTATCTGCTTCTCCTTCCCAAGACCCTTCACTTCACAAGGCTCGAGAGCCTTCCTATAGCCCTGCCTACTTATCAGCTTTTTATTGGTCAAGCAGGAATGATTGTTTTAGGCGAGGTTTACACAACAACGAGAAGTGTATGGGAGAATGTGCTCATCTGGGCAGCAACTAGATCTTAGGAGCTAGTAATTAGCATTAGAATACATATCACCAGACCAACTCCTAACACTCAGGTCTCCATGTCTTGAATGATAGAATCACACGTGTCTCCCAACATGTGGGGCTCTTTTTAAGTGGATGCTGGGAGACGCACTCAGGTCCTCATGTTTGGGCCACAAGCACTTTAAGGACTGAACCATCTCCCCAACCCATAACTCACCTTTGATCTCGTGTAAGAACAACACAGAATAGCGCTGTAAAGTTTTCCCTTCTATGGCTACCAAGATCAAAGAATCTGGGACCCACCTTCATCAGTAATCTGCTACTACCATACGCTGGGTCAGCAGGGGAATGCCCTGGAGAACATAGCGAACCTTGGCTCTGTTCCCTGGCCTTTCTCATGTTTCTGGGACCTGCTTTTTATCAGGCAAAAGGTGAAGGTGCGTAGGAGGTCGAACTCCTTTGGGAGACTGCCAAGGAAAGCCGCCTACTCAAACCTCAGCAGAGGCCAAGGTGCGCAAAAGGCGTCACTTGAAGATCAGCAGAAAGGTTCTGCTTGTCCTGGCTTGGAGGAGCTTGCTCTGCAGCGACTAAGATCGGATAGCTCCTGACTCATCGCTAAGCCCATTTATTTTCACACTTATGTTCATTAGATTAAAATGACTTAATTAACCAGTGAAGTGTAGGCTTGTTTGGGGTGCAGCATCACCCCTTCATGCTTTGATTGTGTCCTTGTGTTTAAAGCTCATGTTGAGGGGAAATATTTTATTCCCACTGCATCCTTCTAGAACCAATTCAATACTGTTTTCTCTTGCTGCCCATTTCATGATGTCACTGCTTTTGGGCCGCATAACGGGAAAGAACCCACTTCAGGAAATCTCTGTGCTGTGGAAAGCTACGGGAAGTGTGACTGTTCCTGCCGCCTAGGACTTCACGTTGAGTATTAGAACAAAAACAATCTTGGTGATGAGCACATCCGAGGCTGGATCTGCCTTGTAACAGTCTGTGCCCTTGTGAAAATGGCCTTGCAGATGATTTGTCTAGCCTTTCCTCATCCATGCTCATCTAGAAGAGCCAAGAGTGTGATCAGAAAAACACTGGAGGCTGCTGGAACTCTGGCCAGCTCCAGCAAAAGCCTGGGTTCTACCTGGCACTTCAAAACAACATAATAAATAGAAATGCAGAAGGTATTGCAGTGTCCTACAAAGAGTGGGTACTTAAGAACAGTTGGGCTAGGGATATAGCTCAGTTGGTAGAGTGTGCCTAGCTTTTTCCAAGCACTGGGTTTTATCCTAGCTCTAATAAACCGTATGTGGTGACTCATTCCTATAATCCCAGCATTGGAGAGACAAGGCCAGCAGGATCAGATCAGAAGCGTAAGGTCATCCTCAGCTATATATCAAGTTCCAGGCTAGCGCAGGTTGCCTAAGACCTAAAGACCCTATCTCTGGGGGAAAAAAAAGCTTATTGATTTGCTCTTTTATGATTTACAACCCAAGTTTTGCAAATGTCCTCAACATTAATATCTAATGCCTCTTAGCCAAAGTTTGTCACTTTGCATTCAGAAAACACATCTGTACCTTCCAAAACAACTTTCCTTTCATTTCAGTCCTCCTTCAACCTTCTCAGGCCCAACTCTACAGTGTCGTCTTCCTGATTAAGATCTCAGATGTCCTCATTTAATAGCTCCTAAAATCCTTTCCTCTTAAGAGATGTTTCTAACCTGCCTTCCTTACTTGGGTGTCCTCACGCAATTCCAGTGTCCTCACAGAGCAAACATCTTTACCCGTGGATTAAAAGGGGCTTCATTTCACAATTTCCTTTTAGTTAGTCAATTGTCCTCTCTCATTACTACATCGTGGGAGATGCCATAATTAAGCCAAAGAAATCTAACCATGTGGTGGTATAGCATGCTTTTAATCCCAGCATATAGGAACCAGAGGCAGGAGATCTCTGTGACTTTGAAGACAGTCTAGTCTACAGAGCAAGTTCCAAGGCAGCCATGGCTACACAGAGAAACTATGTCTCAAAAAATAAAAATAAATAATAAAAAGACAGAAATCTGCCAGAGTATTGGAGACCACCAAACTCTTCAGCCAGTCTGGTATCAACAGTACTTGCTGTGGCATCTAAGAAAATATGGGGCAAAAACATGAAACACAAAACTTATTTCATTGACTTTGAGGAATGACAATACAATGTGCCTGCCTGTCCTCACTGTTGTTAGCTATCTATACCATAAGGAAACACCAATGACCAACATTCCCACATCATTCTCATCACATCAAGGACATCAGAAACTATCTCTCCACTCATGGCAAGTTTCCAGGACTTTGTTGCCCTCATTGTGGAGTATTTATTAAAGTCATCTCAAGTCTTTCTTAAGTTAATCAGCTTCTCTTCTCCTGATAAATTTTAGGGTTCATGGACACCTTGCTCCACGTGCAACAGCAGCTATGACTTCAGTTTCTACACATGTCCCTCAAAGGCAGAGATTAGAACCTACCTAGAAAAGCCCATCTGTTCATCTATTTATGTTATTTTACTTTATACTTATGAATGACCTATAGTGCATTATACTGGGCACTGAAGTAACTCTTCTAAGCAAGGCAGACAGACATAAACTCCATATTATGGAATTTACCCTGGCCTGTAGCCAAGCTTTCAAGTACAGCCATGTCCATGCTGACCATCATCAAAGGCCTACCTGGAGCCATTTGCTGATAATGATGGTAAGTGCTCTGTTCTCTTTCATAACACTGCAGAATCAAGCAGGGTAGGAGCCAGGGTTTGTACAGAGTGCCTGCCTGCTTCTGGGTTTTAGTTCACAACCCTTGGCCCACTCACTTTGCCTCTAGGCTATGTTGTGACCACAGTGACAGTTGCAGCTAGGAGACACACTGATAACTCAGCTGGATATTTAAATATGTGTAAAAATTAGGTGGGAGAGTCTCAAGATAAGAAATGGATGGCCTGGGGAAGGGGAGGCGAGATTGCTCAATGGGTAAAGGAGCTTGCTGCTAAACCTGATAAGCTGTGTTTGATTCCCCAGAGCCATATAACGGAAGGAGAGAACTAACTCTTACCAGATGCCTTCTGTGTCCTGGCATGCACCTCACAGAACAATAAATAAATTTTTGTTGTTGTCTTGTTTTGTTTTATGGGTTTTTCGACACAGGATTATTTTGTGTAACAATCCCTGAATGTCCTGCACTTGCTTCGTAGACAAGGCTGGCCTGAAACTCACAGAGGTTCATCTGCCTCTGTTTCTGAGTGCTGGAATTGAAAGCATGCACCACTATGCCTGGCCTTTTGTTTTATTTTTAAACTGAAGCCTGGAAGTGATGACAAATGCCGTGTGTGTGTGTGTGTGTGTGTGTGTGTGTGTGTGTGTGTGTGTGTGTGTGTTTTAAGAAAAAAAGGGGAAAAAAAGAAATATACAAGAACAATGTATGCTTCTTTTCAAATCAAAAAATGATATTAGATTTATATAAAAATACATTGGATTTAACATCTTAATATTCCTATATCTTGAGGCTTGGAGAGAAAAAGGGAAAGTGAGGAGGAGAAGAGAAAGGAAAGGATGAAAAATTGACAAATCTCAGAAGTGTAATCAATAAGTCAGTGAAGCTGTGTTGCTGCATAAGGCCTTTCCTTAGCTTAACCCAGTACCACATTGCAGGGTATATAATGACACCCAGATAAGGTGTCTGATGAGCAAAATTAAGACAAATAATAACAGACTCTGATGAGCACCAATAGTGGAGTCTCATTGTGTAGCAACTGTGGAAAGTGTTCTTTAGATGCCGCGGACTTTCTGAAGACTCTCCAGGCCTAAGTTTCTGTCTCCAGGCTTCATTTCTTGGAACTATCTACACTGTTTCTAAAGGGAGTGATGAGGACTGAATCTATGTCTCGTCAAAATGCCATGTAGAATCTGAAACTCCTATGTAATGGCATTTAGAGGATGGTAACTTGGCAAGGTAATGGCAGATGACATGTGTACCTTCCTGAAGAGAGACAGTCTCATACCATTAGACCATATGAGGACAAGACTCCTTTTTTAGTGGGGAGCCTCCCAAGAATCAGACCATGCTGATCCTCTGGCCTCATCTTGTTAGACTCCAGAGCTGTGAACACGAGATTTATCTTGAAGCCAGATGTAAATCATAGCTAAAACCCAGTCAAGAAATAGTATGCCAACATCATACCATTGGGCACATCTTGCATGGCAGTTCAGTATTGTAGTTCTAAGGTTACAAAGCTATGTAAGACAGCTAGTGACTTTTCTAGCCTTGTGGTCCTCATAATACCTTCTATTATTTTGAATGCCTAGACATTGGGGCAGAATTTCCAGATTAGTCCTAGATTGATTTTTTTCCTATGTTCTACAACTAAAATCTGTGATGTCTTCAACAACAGGGCCTTAGCATCCAGTTCTGGCAGACCACCAAGAATAATAGCAATAGTCTGTACTGTTTGGGGGAATTTGGAGCTTCCTTGACAATGGAATCTTAGGGAGAGAGCACATCTCTGCCACTGAGATTTTTGTTTACTAACTGGTAGTGTCTGGAAACAGTTTTAGCTATCCATGGTGTACCTATTAAAACTAAGCTGCAAAGGAGCAGTTTTCCTCTGGCTTTTTCACACATACCTTATTAGTTTGGGTTGGCTCTCTTCCATACTTTCATCTCCTGCCATGTTCTGCCCACCATGACCATTTAAACCTTTCTCCTTCCCAGGTTGATTTTTATTAAATATTTATGAACTAACGTCATCTTAACTGAGGAGGTCAGCAGACCTAGTGGAGAACCTACTACTGTTGTTGTGTGGTTTGGGGTTTGGTTTTCATTTGTGACAAATGGGTATGTTTTGCCCATCCAACTGCATTCTAAATATGTATGTTTATGCCCATAAATTAATGTTGCTGTCAGCTCTGGTCACAGAAGTCTGCCTTTGAAGTAGGAAGTGGTTACTGCAGAAGGTATAATCAGAGTGCTGAGAACAAGTGATTGTTGAGTGATCAGCCATAAATGGACCATCTGTATAGCATCCCATCCAAGGCTTCAGAAACATGACAGAAGAGGGAGCATAAAGAATTTAAGAGCTACAGAAAGGAGAGGAGTGTTGTGAAATGCGGCCTTCTGGCATGACATAGGGAATGAGGTGGGGGGAAGAAGTCCTGCTCACAAAAAAAACAGTCAAATTACATAATCTGGAGTTGACTTAAATAGCACATTTCTACCCATACTCTTCTATCTCCTTGCAAGTGTAGGAGAAATTTTGCCAGGCAACATTTAAAGAGTAAAAGTATAATTAATCAGCAATTATTTAGTATTGAATTCCTATGTGTTCAACATTCTAAGAAAATGCAAGAGCACATGAAGTTTATAATCTAGTGACACTGGAAAGATGTGCAAATCCCGGACAATTGAATCAGCTCAATAAGCATGTGCTGAAAACTAGCCTCACAAGAGGTACCATGATTGACTCTGGGGATGGAGAGAGGGAGGAAGCCTGAGAACAAACAGTAAGCTTTAGAATTAAGTGCTAAATTGTGTGTTGCAGAATCAAAAAATCTGGACGAGAGATACCAGATACTGGAGAACATGAGATTTACGGGTCAGAAGAGAATTGATCTGGTCTTTGAAGGATGAAAGACTTCAATAAGTGAGTGGGGAGCAGGCCTGGAGAAAGCACTCTTGTAGGTGCCATGGAAGGACAAAATCAGCCCACTAGAGATTCTTCACTCAGTAAGTGAGGGCAGGATTCCAAATTACACAAAACAGAGGGAATGTCCGACTCCTGGTCTTTCAGCAGAAATAATATCCTCTTCTGCCATAGCAATATGCTAAGCAGTTCTACCTTGATTTGATTAATTGTTGTTTGGGGTTGGTTAATTTTGTTAACTTTTGGTTTTTCAAGACAAATTTTCTCTGTATAGTTGACCTGTCTAACCAGGCACTCACTCTAGACCAGGCTGGCCTCAAGCTCATAGAACTACCTGCCTCTGCCTCTGCCTCTGCCTCCGGGGTGCTAGGACTAATTGATTAATCATTTAAAGGGATAGTATTATTAGCAAATTTAAGGTAGTACCAAAAAAGAGATGCAGTTAAAAGAATTTATTGCAGGATATCTAAGACTAGAAAAGATAAGCAATTGGTACCTTTTTTGTTCTTTGCTTTTGCCATAGTCATCTGTAGCCCAGGCTGACCTCAAACCTGCTATGTAGTTAGCATGACCTCAAAATCTAATTCTCCTGTTGTCAACTCACAAGTGTCCCATGCTGGGATTATAGGGATGTACCACTATGCCCAGTCTTTGTAATAATGGGTATCAAGTTCAGGGCCTGATGTATACTGGGCAAAAATTCTTCTAACTGAATTCCAGCCCCAAATGGTGCTCTTTATTTTAAGCTCTACTGTTCCATTTCATGTTTGTCTGACCCTGAATCAGATTCACTTCAAATCTGTGTGTCTTAGGCTTCTATCCCCCAACCCTTGTCTTAATCTCCTCCAGACCCAGATGACAATCGTTCCTTAGCCACGGTTTTGCTTTTCTTTCCACTGTTTGTGATCTAAAACCATTAAATAGACAAATTCTAGAAATAACTAGTTCACGTTTTAAACTGACAGCCATTGTAAATAATAATGGTGTGCTCTCAGCATCTCGCTACACCCACAGCCATGGAATATGAATCAATCTCTTGTCCAGCATGTCTACCTTGTGTATGCTACCTACCTATAGTTCACTTTGCAGTTTGTAGATAAAATTGTTAGGTATAACAGTACTTGTTTTCAAGTAACTCTTATTTTGCTAAATAATGGTCCCTAACATGTAAGTACAATAGCACAGGGTGGGAGGGGCCTACAGCAAAGCAGAAATATCAACTCTGATGCTGGAGGCAATGCTGCCAGGAGGGCATAGAGCAGAGCACACCATCCAAGTCTGGTCCAGCACTCCCTTCACTTTTAGGATGCCACAAGAGTAGCAGTTCTCAGCCTTTGGGTTGAGATTCCCCCTTTATATGTTGGTTATCAGGTATCCTGCATCTCAGATATTTATTTACACTACAATTATGAAGTGGCAATGAAATAATTTTATGTGTGGGGGTCACCACATTAGCAGCTACAGTATTAAAGGGAGGCAGCATTGGGAAAGTTGAAAATCATTGTGCTAGTCTTGAAAGATATTCCCTAGGGAACAAAGCAAACTACTCTGTCTAACGTTGTGTCATATACACTCTGCTCTTTTCCCTAAGGAAGACCTTCAGACCATAGCACTTCAGTCCCTGAACTACTGTACGCAGAATTAAAGTCTTTTTCATTTCTTATGGCCCTTTAATGATTTCATTACTTAACATTTATTCGAAGGACCCACTCTCACCCCTTTTTATGTTCCAATAAATCAAGCAAGGAACGCAGTCTTATTTGTATTTTCAAATCATCTTTATTTAACATTACATCTTAGCTTGGTAACACATGACTATAAGTGCAGCACTCGGGAGGCTGAGGCAAAAGGATGGAAAGCTGGAGACCAGCTTGAGCTACATACAAGGTGATACCCTTTCTCAAAACAAACATTCACTTGAGAGAGCTGAAGTGAAGTGGAACAGACTGGACCAGAGGGACCAATTGAAAGCTGGTATAGTAATTAGACAGTGAAAAATAGCTGTCTGGTCCAAAGCGTGAAAGAAGGAATGGGGATCATGGAGAGAGATAAAGGTGACTTTCTGAAGAGCTAGGGTTTTAGCTCAGGTAATATATTGCTTGCCTGGCATGCTTGAAGCTCCAGGCCCCATCACCAGCACAGAACAAACCAATATAATGATACACATCTGTAATTTTGGATGAGGGACAGACAGTCAGAGATCAAGGCCATTCATACATCAGCCTGGGCTAATTAGACACTGCCCAGTACCATCAACTAAAAAAATAGCAAGCAAGATAACTCATTAGTTAAAGGAACTTGCTGCCAATGCTGACAACCCCAGTTCAATTCCTGGAACCTACACAGTGGAATCACAGAACCACTTCTCAGAAGGTATCCTCTGACCCCCACACAAGCACTGTGGCATGTACACACACATAAACACATGGAAAAAAGGTGGTGTAACACAATTTTTTAAAATAAATAAACAGGACTGGAGATCTGGCTCAGAGGTTAAGAGCACTGTCTGTTCTTCCAAAGGTCCTGAGTTCAAATTCCAACAACCACATGGGGACTTATAGCCATCTATGATGAGATCTGGTGCCTGCTTCTGGTTCGCACGTAGGCAGAATACGCTATAAATAATAAATAAATGAATTTTTTAAAAATATGGAATAAAATAAATATATTCTGAACCAGAACTGACCAAGACTGGTTAGCAGCTTGAAATGCTACCCACAAACAGTGGTACTCAGGGTCCCTCCAAACAGCAAGGCAAAACACAGCCTGGTGATTTCCCACAGGCTTTTCCTGAAAGTTCCTGGAAGATGAGGAATTTCAATGCGAATGAATGCTGTCTACCTGTCAGTGTGGAGAGTTCACCAAACATCATGGGCAAAATTCTACCAGCAAGGTGTTAAGCAATTCACTTTCATTTGATAACAGTAGTGTAGTGTTCAAGGCCTGGGTAGGTATTAGTGCTTGTTCTTAGTCCTTACATTGTGGACAACATAGGTTCATAATAGATTAAGGCTCTCAAAAGTCTTTTGGACCTGGGAGCTCTTATTAAGCTGTTGTTTGGTGTTGTGTGTGTATTCGTCTGCCTTTGTAAGTGTGTTCATATAGAAAGGAGAGGTTGACATCATTATTGCTCCATTGTGTTCTACTTTCCACCCTATTTTTTCAAGAGTCTCTGTCTGATCCTGGAGTCTTTTGATTCTTCTTGACTGGATAATCAATCCCCCAGGGATCCTCCTATTTCTGCACACTCATTTCCTAGTGCTGGTTTATAGGCAGGCATTTCTGCATCTGCCTATTGTACATAGGTACTGAGGATCAAAACTCAGGATCTCATGCTTTCACAGCAAGCATTTTACCTACTGAGCCATCTCTCCAACCCCACACACAAGTTAGCTTACAAGATGCCTACTCTGGTGCTTTCCACTGGATGGTGCACAACATTCAAGTTGCCTCCATGGTGTCGTTCAGCTTCTGATAGGTGGCCCTGCTTCCATACATGTGGGATCGGTCCAGGTGCTGCTTGCTTCTGGACGAAAACAGATGGACAGCAAGATAAAAAGGACCTGTTTCTCTCAGGAATGGCTAAAGTGCTTTATGGCAAGGCCCATGTGCTTGGCCAGGATGTGGAAAAAGGTTTCCATGGAGTGTTAGAGTTTAGCTCTTTTAGAATGAAATTGTCTGTATCAAATGGCAGTGAAAACTCGGGCATTCCAAAGGCCTGTGATGATACTGCAGTATTCCAGCTATTTGGTTAAGCTACCGTGCTTAAACATAGTAGGGGATTCAGGCAGACATCCTGGAAGGCAGGTCCAGTGAGATGCAGGCCCAGCAGGTGCTTCACTGGCTGTCAGCACTGATCTTGCTGAGACAGAGTGGGCTTCAGTGGCTGCCAAGGCAGTTCCACAAGCCAGTCAATGGTGGAAGCTCATGGAGGTCAGCAGCTCTCAGTGGCCCAGACTCTTGGCTCATTTGGCATGATTCTTCAGGAGCCTTTACGTCCCCAGTATAAATGATGAATTCTAGGTGGTTGGTCGTGGTGGAGTGAAAGAGCAAGCCAACCTTTACTCCTGAATAAGGGATTTATAAACCATGGGCAGTGGGGAGGGGTTTGAGGGTGAATGTGTCTGATTGGCTAGGCATAGAGGTGCCAGAATGCTTGATTTACATGCAGTGGTATAGTACCTAATTTATATGCAGTAGCACGGGGTCCTATTACAAGAAGGAAAACACAGTTCTTAATTACTATGGATGGGGGAAGAACTTCCAGGTAGGATTAAAGGTCATTTGCAGAAGGCTAGGATCTCCTTAGCATAGGTTGGGGTATTTCTAAGAATCCCCAGGTGCTTGCCGAACAGGTTCTATCAGGAAAGGTTGAACCTGTAATCTTTCTTTCTGGCTATGTGACACTCTTTAGAGTTTCTAGGGTTCAGAAAGGGGATCCTGCTGATAAAAGGAATGCCATCACTGTATACCAAGCTCAGAGGCTATCTGGAAGGGCCAGACTTCAACTTCTGCATCAGAGCCCCACACCATGGTAGGATCAGAGGTAAACAACAACCACCATACTATAGAATTATGGCAAGGACTTCTAAGTGTTTCTTACTGTGCCTATGCACATATATTTATTCATTTTCATTTATGGAGTATGATGCACATGAGTGTGGGGGTGCAAGTCCACATGGATGCATACAGGTCCCAGAGCAATATGCCAAGCATCTTTATCTATCAATTTCTGCCTGGATCTCTTGTTAAAACAAAAACTTTCTTTTTGACTAGGCTTACTCACCAGTGAGTTCTCTGAACCTATCTCTACCCATAATATTGCAGTTACAAACCCATGCAGCCAAGTCTCACTTTTTATGTGGGTCTTGGGGACAAACTCAAGTCATGGGTTTGGCTCCATAATGGCCTGGCACAGGCCAGTTCTCCCTCCAGGTTTCAGAACATGGATCCATTGCAGGTTCGAGATCTGTCACTTGTGGCTGTCCCAGAAGCCCCTTTGGACATCCACAGAAGCTTTTTTCTTTCACATCATCTGGCCTGAGCTTAACATCTTGTTGAATATCGTTACCATCCACCTATATTTTACTGTCAGAGAAGGCCAGTTTGTGATTCTCCTCTGAACACAGGCTCTCCAGTGCTAGGCTATGTATAGGGCTGTACTTCCAGTCAGCCCCTCCCAACATTTTAAACCCCTCCTAATATTTTAAGAGTTTCCTGTACTTCATTGCCTACCATTTCACTGACCTACTCAGTCAGATTCATTATTTTCATCCTGTAAGCCCTGTAATGTTGAAGGCCAATCATACTAAAATAAAATCTCCTTAAATACTTTGGAAAATGAGGAGCAACTTTAAATGGATTTAAAAAATTAAAATAAATAGTTTGGGCAACTATTAACCTTCAACAATTTGCTAAAGTGCAACTAGCAAATCCAGATAGGTATATCTTATGAACCAGGAGGTCATGTCACGGTCCCTGAGACCTTAACATTATGTAGAAGAAGCTATTTTCATGTAATCACATTTAGCTGTTTTACAAAGCAGATGTGTGCCCAACTTACAGCCAGTTCCCCTTGTTCCCAAGGAAACTGAGACAGAGTCATGAGTGTTGCAATGGTCAGTCAGCTTGTACAGGTAGAAGATGCTTTGAGCATTCAGCCCTCTTGCCTTCTGATACTCACTTCACTTGAAAAGTGGAATAGTAATCCTGCCTTATAAAAGACAGAAACAAAACCAAGGCTTGAATTATGTGATTTGTGAATAATGGAAATGTATTCTTCACAGTTCTGGCAAGTTCAAGATCAAGGAGTCCACTATTCATGGATGGTAGCTTTCCATGTGTCATCACAAGACAGGAGGGGTTATAAAGTTCGCAATGTAAAAAAAAAAAATTCCCAGTGTGTGTGGTGGCAGTGGTGATCATGGTGGTGGTGTGCATGCATGTGTGTGTGTGTGTGTGTGTGTGTGTGTGTGTGTGTGTGTGTGTAGATGGGCAAACAGGTAAAGGAGTTTGTCTTGTAATCCCAAGGACTTGAGGGAACACAAGTGTTTTAGTTAGGGTTACTATTGCTTCAATGAAACACCATGAGTGAAAAGTAAGATGGGGAGAAAAGAGTTTATTTGTGTTAAACTTCCACATTGCTGTTCATTATTGAAGGAAGTCAAGACAGAAGTGAACCAGGGCAGGAACCTGGAGGAAGGAGCTAATGCAGAGACCATGAAGGTGTGTAGCTTACTGGCTTGCTTCCCATGGCTTGCTCAGATTGCTTTCTTATAGAACCCAGGACCATGAGTCCAGTGATGGCACCAACCACGATGGGCTGGGCCCTTCTTCGTTACTCACTAACTGAGACAATGCCATACGGCTGAGTTCATGGAGGCATTTCCTTAACTGAGGCTCCTTCCTACCTAATGATTGCAGCTTGTGTCAAGTTGACACAAAACTAGCCCATACACAAAGTAAAGGTGAAAGGAGTTAACTGACTGCTCAGAGTTGTCCTCTGACATCACACATACACCATGCCCTACCTCCAAAAAGGAAGATCACTTAAAATGTAAAGCTTCTTTGGGTTTCTTTATAAAAAGCACTAATCCCATAGTAAAAATGGTGACCTCATGACATTTAATTACCTCCTGAAGTCCCCACCTTTTAATAGTATTGTGTATGAAGTCAAAGTTCATCATATGAATTGGAGGAAAGAAGACACAAGTATGCAAGGACAACAAATATTTACTATACAGAATTGCAGAGATTTACAGAAATAATGCTATACACACACACACACACACACACACACACACACACACACACACAGCATTAATCAAAAATTTTCAGTATTATTGTAGTGCTGGCAAGATGGTTCATTTGGTACAACAGACATTTGCCACCAAACCTAACCACTGGAATTTGATCTCCAAGATAAACATAATGCAGAGAGACTTGAACCTCAAAAGCAATGGATCTTAACCTTTGGGTCTCAACTACTTTTAGGGTTTCATATCAGATATTTGCATTATGATTCATAATAGCAGCAAAATTATAATTATGAAGTAAGAACCAAATAATTTTATGGTTGGGGGTCACCACAACATGAAAATGCCATATCATTAGGAAGGTTGAGAACCACTACCCAAAAGCTTTCCTCTGACCTCCACTCAAGTACCTTGGGACACACATTCACACACACACACACACACACATACATACATACAAACATACACACATACACTATGAATAAATAGGTAATTAAAGTAATGTTTAAAAACTGCTTTAAAAGGATTATCTTTATTTAAATGTGAGGAGTGGGCTAGACAGCTTAATAAGTACAACTGTGAAGGCTAAACTGGATCCCAAGACCCATGTATAGTGGGCCTCACAGTGCTTATATTGTAACTGCAGATCAGTGGGGGAGAAGAGAGGACTGGAGAGAAGCCCTGTTTCAAATGAATAAAGCAGAGAATGACATAAGACAACATTTAACACTTGACATTTTGCTTTATCTTTCAAATGCACACACATACAAAACTCTAAAATACATAAATATATCTCACATACAAATGGAGGATTACTTTCAAGAGCATGGTGAGAGGTTACATACAGGAGGTGAGTGATTTCCAAGTAACCACATCACCTAAGTCTTACCCCAGCATAGATAACAACTTTCCTCCATGGGCTCATTGAGTTCCACCTACCCTGTGGCAGTTTGAAGAGGTCTGGCCCTCATAGACTCATGTGTTTGAATGCCTGGCCATAGTGACACTTTTAGGAGGTGTGGCCTTGTTGGAGTAGGTGTGGCCTTACTGAAGGTCACATGTCACTGTGAGTGCTTTGAGGTTATATATTTGCTCATGCTACACCCAGTGTACAGAGTCTTTCTCTGCTGCCTGAGGATCAAAATGTAGACCCTCAGCTCCTTCCCAAGAACCATGTCTGCCTACACATTGCCATGTTTTCCACCATGTTTCCATGTTGATGGACTAAACCTCCAAAACGGTAAGCCAGCCCCAATTGGTGAAGTAAAGGGTTTTTTCCATGCCTGCTCTAGATCACACATAATGAGATGGAGACGTATTACATTTATTAACAAGCTTTAGAGCACTACACCTGAGCAGATATTGATCTCTTCTAACCTGTCTATACCATCATGACTACTTCCCAACAATGTGCCTCATGCTACTTGCCATCTAGTCTCATCTAGACTGTTCCTGTTCCATCTTTGTCCTCATGGTAACTCCTCATGGCCTGGAGATTTCTGTCCCTCCCCCCACCCCTGAGTCTGTCTCTCTGTCTCTAACTCTAACTGTCTCTGTCTGTCTGTCTGTCTGTCTGTCTGTGTCTCAGTATCTGTCTCTGTCTCTGTGTTTCTGTCTGCCTCTCTCTCTTTCTCTCTGTCTCTCTGTCTCTCTGTGTCTTTCTCTGTCTCTCTCTGCCAATCTCTCTCTCTCTTTCTCTCTGTCTCTCTGTCTCTATCCCTCTCTATCTTTCTCTTTCTCTCTGTGTGTGTGTCTCTCTGTCTCTCTCTGTTTCTCTCTGTCTCTCTCTCTGTCTCTCTCTCTCTATGTCTCTCTCTCTCTCTCTCTCTCTCTCTCTCTCTCTCTCTCTCTCTCTCTTTTCCTGGGACCCCCAGATTGGAAATGGAAATCCCGCCTAGTGTTTCCTCTGCCCAGTTATGGGCTGCCCAGCTTTTTAAAAATTAACTTATTTGTTCACTTTACATCCAATTGTAGCCCTCTCTCTCTTCTCCTCCTGGTCCCATTCTCCCTCCCTTTTCCCCCTATTCTGCCTCCCTTCTCATCAGAAAATGGGAGCCAGCCCCTACCAACCTACTCTAGCATATCAAGTTGCATCAGGACTGGGCACATTCTCTTCTTCTTTGGCCTGACTAGGTAGCCCCACCAAAGGGAAGAGATAAAAAAGCATGCAAAAGAGTCTGTATGTGAAACAGCCCCATTCCCTTTAGTAGGGGTTTCCACATGGAGCCAGAGCTACCCATCAGCTATATCTGTGTAGGGAGGGAGCCTAGGTCCATTTATTCATGATCTTTTATTGGTATTTCAGTCTCCAGAAGGCCTAATTGTTTTTGTTTTTGTTTTGTTTTGTTTTGTTTTGTTGGTTGGTTGGTTGTTGGTTTGGGGTTTTGGTTTGGTGTTTTTGTTTGTTTATTTGTTTGTTTGTTTGCATCCAGCTACTTCGCTGAACATGTAGAAGTTCTCTTATAGAATTTTTAGGGTCACTTACATATACTGTCATAGCATCTGTGAATAGGAAGTCTTTGACTTCTTCCTTTCCAGTTTGTATTTCCTTGGTCTCCTTTAGTTTTCTTATTGCTCTGGCTAGGACTTCAAGTACTATATTAAAAAGATACAGAGAGAGTGGGCATCCTTGTTTAGTCCCCAATTTCAGTGGAATTGCTTTAAGGTTCTCTTCACTTAATTTGACATTGCCTATAGGCTTGCTGTATACTGCCTTCATAATGTTTAGGTATGAGCCTTGTGTCCCTGATCCCTCCAAGACTTTTAAAAGGAAGGGGTATTGAATTTTGTTAAAAAGCTTTTTCAGCATCTACTGAGATGATCATGTGGAGGTTTTTTTCTTTCAGTGTGTTTATATAGTGAATTACACTGATGGATTTTTCATACATATATTGAACTACCTCCTGCTGCCTGGGATAAAACCTACTTGATAATGGTGGATTATATTTTTTATGTGTTCTTAGATTTAGTTTGCAAGTATTTTGTTGAGTACTTTTTATCAATATTCATAAGGGAAATTGGTCTGAAATTCTCTTTCTTTGTTGAGTCTTTGTGTGGATTATGTAGCAGGGTTACTGTAGCCTCATACAATGAGTTTGGCAATGTTCCTTCTGTTTCTATTTTGTGGAATAGTTTGTGGAGTACTGGTATTAGGTCTTCTTTAAAAGTCTGATAGAATTCTGCACTAAAACCATCTGGCCCTGGGCCTTTTTTGGATGGGAGACTTTTGATGACTCCATTTATTTCCTGGGGCTATAGAACTATTTAACTTGTTTACCTGATCTTGACTTAACTTTGGTAAGTGGAATCTATCAAGAAAATTGTTCATTTAGATTTTTTAGCCTTGTGGAGTACAGACTTTTAAAATAAGACCTAATGATTCTTGGGATTTCCTCAGTGTTCGTTGTTATGTCCCCCTTTTCATTTCTGATTTTGTTGACTTGGATATTGTCTTTCTGCCTTTTAGTTAGATTGGCTAAGTATTTGTTATCTTGTTGATTTTTTTTTTCAAAACCTCAGCTCTTATTTTATATTGTTCTCTTTGTTTCTAACTCACTGTTTTCAGCCCTGAGTTTGATTGTTTCCTGCCATCTACTCCTCTTGGGTGTGTTTGCTTCTTTTTGTTCTAGAGCTTTTAGGTGAACTGTTAAGCTGCTAGTATGACATCTCTCCAATTTTTTTATAAAGCCGCTTGGTGCTATGAACTTTCCTTATAGTACTAATTTCATTGTATCCTATAAGTTTGGATATGTTGTGCCTTCATTTTCATTGAATTTTAAGAAGTCCTTAACTTCTTTCTTTATTTTTAACCATGACCCAGTGGTCATTGAGTAGGGCATTGTTCAGTTTTCATGAGTGTATAAGCTTTCTGTTATTTCTGTTGTTGCTAAAGTCCAGTTTTAATCCTTGTTGATCTCATAAAATAAAATGAATTAATTCAGTTTTCTTGTATCAGTTGAGGCTTGCTTTATATGGTTGATTTTAAGAAGATTCCTATGCAGTGCTGAGAAGAAGGTATATTCTTTTGTGTTTGTGTGAAAAGTTCTGTACATATCTATTAGGTTCATTTGATTCATGATATCTATTAGTTTTATATTTCTATTTAGTTTCTGTCTCAATGATCTCTCTGCTGGTGAAAGGAGGATGTTGAAGTCTCCCACTACTAACATGTGAGGATGGATGTGCGATTTAAGCTTCAATAATTTTTTTTAAACAAATGTGGGTGCCCTTGCATTTGGGCCATAGATGGTCAAGTAGACATGTCCTCTTGGTGTATTTTTCGTCTTCTGATTAATTTGATTGAAAGTCCATTTATTAGATATTAGTATGGCTACTCAAGCTTATTTCTTGGTAGTGTTTTCTTGAAAACATTTTTAAAACCCTTTACACTCAGGTAATATCTCTCTTAGTTGCTGAGGTATGTTTCTTGTATACAGCAGAACGTGGGATCTTATTTATGCACCCATTCTCTTAACCTGTATCTTTTTATTACAGAGCTGACTCCATTGATGCTGAGAGATGTTAATGACCAATGACAGTTCCTCTTATTATGAAGTTGGTAGTGGTAAGTGTGTTTGTGTACTTGCCTCCTTTTTTTCCCCCCTATAGTTAAGTTTTTTATATCCTGAGTTTTCTTGGATATAGTTAATCTTCTTTGGTTGGAGATTTCCTTCTAGTATCTTCTGTAAGACTGAGTTTGTGCATATATATTGTTTAAATTTGGTTTTGTTGTGAAATGTCTTGTTTTCTCCACTTATGGTGATTGAAAGCTTTTCTGGCCATAGTAGTCTGAGTTGACATCTGTGGTCTCTTAGGGTCTGTAAGACATCTGCTAAGGCCCTTCTAGATTTTAGAGTCTCTTTTGAGGAGTCGGGTTCTGGAGGTCTGCCTTACATGTTACTTTATCCTTTGTGGCTTTTAATATTTTTTCTTTGTTGTGTACATTTAATGCTTTGATTATCATGTGGCAGGAGGAATTTTTCTGTTCTAATCTATTCAGTGTTCTGTAAGCCTCTTCTATATTTAAAGACATCTCTTTCTTTAGATTGGGAAAAATCTTTTATGATTTTTTGGAAAATATTTTCTGGTCCTTTGAGCCAGGAATCTTCTCTTTCTTCTATTCCTATTATTCTTAGGTTTTGTCTTTTCATGGTTTCCTTGATTTTTTGAATGTTTTGTGTCATGAATTCTTTCAATTTAATGTTTTCTCTGACAGATATATTGATGTCTTTCATTGTATCTTCTACACTGAGATTCTCTCCTTCATCTCTTGTATTCTGTTAACGGTGTGGCTTCTGGTCTCTTCCTTAAGCTTTCCATCTCCAGGATTTCCTCCATTTGGGTTTTCTTTATTGATTCTATTTTCATTTTCAGGCCTTGAACCGTTTTATTCATTTCCTTTGCCTGTTTCACTGTATTTTCCTGTATTTCTTTAGTGATTTATTTGGTTCTTCTTTAATGGCCTATATTTGTGTGACTGTATTTTCCTGTATTTCCTTAAGGGATTTATTCATTTCCTCTATAAAGACCTCTATTTGTTTTATTGTATTTTCCTGTGTTTCATGGAGAAATTTATTTGTTTTCTCTTTAAAATCCTCTATCATCTTCATAAGCATAAATTTAAGGTCCTTTTCTGTGTTTCAGCTGTGTTAGGATATCCAGATCTTGTTACATTAGGATGGTTGGGTTCTGTTGGTGCCATATTTTCCTTGTTTTTGTTGGTTGTGTCCTTATGCTTGCCTTTAGCCTTCTGATTGACCCTGTCATTGGCTGGTTGTTCCTGGAGCTCATTGGACCTCTCAGGCCTAAGAGGGGTGGGCCCTGGGTCATGGGCTGTGGCTCTGAGTCTCCTTAAATATCTTTCAACTCTTTTCTGCTTGTTGCATCCCAGTTGGACGTATAGGCAGGGAATTAGAGTTTTGGTGTCTAACCTAGGTCTTGAATGTCTCCTGGATCTGGAAGTCTCTGGAATCCAGAGTCATCCTCAAGATTATGGGAATAGTCAGGAGATCTGAGGGTGGTATCATGCATGTCTGGCAGGCAAGATTCTCTCCACTCAATGGGGAAACATGAACAAATGCTCCTGTTTCAGAGTCAGCAGCATAGTAGCTTGTTTGCTCCTCAGTCACTGTGCTCCTGGTACCCAGACTCTGCTGGATGCCACCATCTTGAAACAGGACACTGTATGCTTCTATTGACTGGACTGTGAAACATTTCCCTGGTATCTGGTAGATGTTCTTGGGGAGATAAGTTGAGTCTGATGTCCAGGGGCTGGGGCTGTGCATCTCTGGAATGTGACAAGCAAGTTCAGGTAGGTGGACAGTTCCGGCTGCCAGGATTTTAGGATCATATGTATACCTTGGACACATAAACCATCCCTGGGGTCTTGGAACTGTCATCCCTAGCTCCCAGGATGTCCACTCTTCCAGGAAATGCAGACATTGACATTTTAGAGTCCATAGCCAGGTCACTCGCTTGGTCTGCAGTCTCTGATCTTCTGCTTCTCAGATACCATACATACGTGGTGCTACAGGCATGGAGTGCCTGATCTTTAGTTTCTTTATTAACCACTCAGAGATAATTAGGGAGTAATTTTTACACAATATTGAAACAGGAGATTTCACTATAGCAACTACAATACAAGAATCTGTTAGCATTTAGTTCACTTCTTGTTCAGCAATTAATAATTGAATGTACAGAGATATACCTTAATACAATATGAATGAAGTTCACCTCTACATCTGATTAAATATTTTTCTTTATAAGAGTTGTCAAATAATTTGGAAAGTGTTTGAAGGATACTGAGATAATATTGCAATACTACTTCCATAACTATTTCTTACTTGGGTATATGTGTGTACACACTTATATGCATGTGTGAACAAAAAAATTATAACTATGACTGATGCCAAGCATGCTCATCCAAGTGCCGGGTAGTATAGTCACCCACAGTTACAGAAGCTAATTGAAAGAAAAGTCATATCTACCTCAATAAGATATACATTATCATGAGATGTCTCAGTCAGTCAACTTTCTGCTGCAGAAGCATATGGACCCATGCTCGGATCTCCAACACCCACATAAGTGCCAGGCACAGTGGCACATATCTGTAAGGGGCAGGAAAGGAGACAGGTGCATCTCTGGTTCTCACTACTGAGCCATCCTAGCCAACCTATGAGCGTTGGGTTCAGTAAGAAACCCTGACTCTAAAAATAAAGTGAAGGGCCAGTGAGATGACTCAGTAGGTAAAGGCACATACCTACCTCCAAGTCTGATTAACTCAGTTCAATCCCTAGAACTCACTGACTTCCACAGGTGAGCCAAGTCATGGGCTCACACACACTCGAAAATGCACACATGTGTGCACACACACCCACACAAAATATAGATAGATATGTACCTTGTCAATTATAATAAAACTTAGAAACCTACAAAGTTGTAATATCATAGTTTTTACATTAAAATTTATACCTCTTTTCTCAGTGATGTAATAACGTAGTTACATAAATTCATGGAAAGGAGTAATGCAAAATTTGCCAGGATTAAAGAATCACTTCTTCATTAATTTTTAAGTGAATATGTTTTGTTATTAGATTGCTATACTTTTTCAATCCCATTAGAACTTTTTTTAACTTTTATTGAATGTCTATGATTTATACGATATGCACTAAAATCCTTTTCCTCTCCCCAGTAAAATAAAGCAAACAGACAAACAAAAAGTCTTGTCATAGAAGCTGTAGTGTATCAAGCAGTATAGCCTTTTGTCCACATATGTTTACTTTCAAATGTTCATTGCTATGAGTCACGGGTCTAGTTTGGGGCCTACACTATTGTTACCGGATCCTCACTGGGACTGTTGTCGGATATCCCATGTATGTCAAGGAGATTCTTAATCTTTGAATCTGCAGGTCTGGTGCCTTCATGTGTTCCAGCAGGTCGTACATGGGGTAGATGTTGGGATGAGGTTCACTCAGAGCCCTGGATCAAGCCCATTCCCTTGTCCTCAGGGCAGGTCCTGCTCTCCAGGGCCCATGTCAGCATGGCAGGGCCAGCTGTTATCATGGCAGGGCCGGCTCACCCACTCCCATGTCCTCAGGGTAGGGCCCAGAAACATTTTTTTTAAGTGATAGAACAGTTTTATTCTAAAATGTCAATTTTTGCAATACACTGGATATTATATCCTTTGAGACAGCTTCTACTTGGATTGCCAAGCAATAACTGTAACTTCCTTTTTTGTTAGGAATCAAACCTATACATGCTAGGCAAATGCTCTCACTGAGCTACACCTTGGCAATGTAGATCAGTTGTTGTTTTTAAATACAAAATCCCAAACATTGCGTTTTTCCAGTAAAGAATCAGAAGCCAGATGGAGAAGTGAAAGGTTACTAGGTCAGAGAGGCAGAGAAAAGCACCCAGCTGACCTTTCTACTTAGCCAAATTCCCCAGAAGGAAAAAGCTCTTTCTCCTTCTCCAGACTGTCTTAAATACCTTTCAACTCAATGTCACTCTTTGATGTGTTTTCTTATGTCAACAGGTTGCTTACTCTGCCTCTTGACTCATGGTTGGCTTTATTTAGTTCTTGTTTACAGAAAGCTCTTGGGTTAAAGGTGTGTGCTAGCGCTGAGCAACACCACAAGTACTTGTTTACAATAACAGAAAGCTCTTAGATTAAAGGCATATGCTAGGGCTGAGCCATACTACAACTAGAAGCAGGTTTTTCCACTACAGTGGGTTCAAATACCCTGTAATGGTCAGTCTTATAGAGAGCAATTCTCAACCCTCCTAATGCTGCAACTCTTTAATACAGTTCCTCATGCTGTGGTGACCCCCAGCCATAAAATTCTTTCATCGCTACTTCATAGTTGTAATTGTGCTGGTGTCAAGAATCATAATGTAAATATTTTTGGAGTTTGCCAAAGGGTTCTTGGCACATAAGTTGAGAATCTCTGTTCTAGTGGATGTATGCACCAAACAGCTGAAAGATAACAGCTATTGTTCTCTTCATAGGAAAGTAAATGAAGGCCTAGCACGGTGGCACCGGCCTTGAATCTCAGCACTTTTAATTCTTTTCGTTTTGTTTTGTTTTGTTTGATGATGATGTTGTTGTTGTCTTGTTTGCTGTTTGTTTGAGAGTCTCATCACTGTGTAGCTGAGGGCCATCTTAAGTTCTGTTCCTTCTGTCCCCAACTCCCAAGCACTAGAATGACAGGCATGACTTTTCCCTTCCCAACCAGTTTTATGAGGTGCTAGAGGTCAAACTCACGGCTTTTCACACTCTAGGGAAACACTCTACCAGCTAAGCTACATCCAACTCAAGAAATAAATTTCAAGATCCATCAATTAGCATATTACATGCAGCTTTGAAGGAGCATTTGCTTTCAGCTCTACCCAGTAGTCGCTGTGGTTTGTATTGCCTGAAGCTATTTCCTTTACAGAAAAAGATATCATTTTGTGTGTGTGTTTCTTTCTTTCTTTCTTTCTTTACTGCGAAATAACAACTCCAAAGTTTTATTCCAGTTTGGATTTCTGTTGTTGATGTTGTTTCTTTTGTAAAGCAAAATAGAATTGATCAAGCAGGACCCCTAAACACCACCAAGGGCTAAATCCCTCCCCTCGGCTCTAGTCTGCCTCGTCCACTCCCCTTGGCCCTCTGGTTCTTTGCCTTGTCCCATCCAGGTTCAAGAACCATTCAAGAGTATTCATGGCTAAATGTGCATAGAAACTAATAAGATTTTAAAATAGAAACAGCTCAACACAAAAAAAATTTCTAAATTTAATTTTTGAAATTTACTAAAAGCCCCATTTTACCTGTTTTCTAATTTATTTGTTCACTTTTTTATAGACAAGGATTTGCTATATAAGACCTCCAACTCAACATCAGCTTGCCTCAGCCCCTTGCCTCCTGGGTTTACAGTTAAGTACCAACACATCCTATTCCTGTTTTTCTGATTTATTCCTCTAATTTTTAACCCAAAATGCCAGTGAGCAATGGATTGAAAATCTTGCCCACAGACAGTTTATGTATTTGACAATTTATGTATTAATCAGCATACAAAATAACATGTTTTCTTATGGTGATTTCAGATAATTAGTTTGAATCAGTGCCCCCTCCCCCTCCTCCCTCGCCCCATCCCCACTCAGTAATTCCCCTTCCATCCTCATCCCACATGTGTTCTATTGCCCTCCTTACGCTTCTCCATCAAAGTTTCTTTTTTCCTCCAACTTGTGGACCCCTTTCTTACTTCCTGACCTCTAGCCACACTTACTCACACATAAACGCACTTATATAAAAATTTAAAGCTAGGTTCTGCATGAAAGAGAGAAAAAGATGGGGTGGAAGGGAGGATGGAGAGAATGCAGTGTTTGTCTTTTCAAGCCTGGGTTACCTCACCTTTTCCTTATCCATAAATCAGTTAGTGGACACCAAAGCTGGCTCCATTTCCTAGCTTTTGTGTGTAGAGTGGCAATAAATGTGGACATGCTCCTATTTCTGATTCACTCTAGTAGGGCTGTGTATGATGGTTCACATCTGCAGTCTCACCTAACCGGGAGACGACGCTGGGGCAAGTGCTTGAGCCATGTTGTTTGAGACCAACCTAAGCAGCACAGTGAGACTCTATCTCAAGTTTGGGTAAAGGACAGGTATATTTCAAAACTCTCTCTTTTGAAACCAAGATTAGAGTACTCTGCTCCTGAGCCATCTAAAAGAGAAAAAGACTGTGGGTCAAAGTACACCCAGTTCTAAGCAGCTGGCAAATATTGTTTCAGAAGCTTACAACATGATAGTTAGAGGTAGTGAGACAGCTCAGTTGGTAAAGGCGTGGGTTTAACAATCATGCTTGTAAGCTTCCCAAACAATATCCTGGAGAAAAATAAAAGATTGTATAGGCTTGGGTCTTTTGCAATGGTTCATTGCTATTTTTGACATAAACTGTTTCTAGGTAAAAGGATCTGGGGGTTGGGGAGATAGCTTAATCAGTACAGCACTTGCTCCACAAATGTAAGGAGCTGGGTTTGATTTCCTATAATGTGCATGTCAAAGCAGGAGGTGGGAGCTGGCAGGTAGCTGGAACTCTCTGGCCAGCTAACTATGGCCTACTTCAAGGAATCAACCAAGGGGCTGGAGGTAGGTAGGACTTAAGAGCTTTTGCTGCCTTTGCAGAGGATGAGAGATCAGTTCCCCAGCACCCTTATCTCTGAGCCCCCAACCTCTCGCACACGTGCACACATAGAAACAAACGTTCATACACACAAAGACCTGAGAAACCCCCCACCTCACAGAGAAAGTGGAAATCACAAGGTGAGGAGCAACACTTGAGGGTGTCCTCTAACCTTCACATACTTACACCTGCACGCACATATACACATGTACTGTTTGCATGACAGCAACCTTCACAGCAAATTATAACAAGATATATTGCTTTTCAGCTGGCTAGAGGTTTCAATCAGACTCCAAAGTGAGGGTTCTTTTTTCTTTATGACCTATAATTTATATCTTTCTGCACTTCTCACCACCTCAAAGGTGGTGTATGTGGAGGGCAGGAGGGGGGACGGGGGAGGGGAGTGTGTCCAGTTTGGAGGTCCTTGCCCTGACACTTGGCTGTGCACACAGCATCCATGGCTGGATTCAAGAAATGACAGCTTCAGAGCCTTTCTCTGCCATGCAATTTAGCTACTGAAATGACTGACTGCAGAGGAGAAACCCGTACTAGTTGAGCGGCTGTCTGTTCTGCTTCCTCCAGGGGAGCACTTAAGGACTTTTAAATCAGGCCGCTCCCAGCCTGGAGCAGGAGGGGTAAGATGAGGCCAAGGAGGAACAGCCCATCCCCTTGTCAGTCTCCAAATTAGGGCTGCCTGCCATTTTTTTTCCCAATTAAAAATACTGAAGAGAATTTAAAGGAGACCTGCCCTGTGTCTGTAAATAAATAAATTGTTTGGCCAAACAGAAAAGACACCATGTTGTGAGAGTTATGTGAATGTGTTCTTAAAACAAAATGGCAGCAATCTATACAATTAATTAGTATCAAAGCTAATTTCACGTACCGTTTGCAGCAAGGAGGAGGGAAGTGAGCTGCTAAAATGCATAAAACTATTTTTAAAAGCTCATTTTAGGTAAAGGAAACGCCAGAACCCTAAGATAAAGAGATCTTAATTAACAACAAATTCATCTACTTCCCTGCTCCAGAACCGAAACAGAATACTAAGGCAATTTGCTTGGAGAGCAGTTTTGCACCATAAATCTGGGCCATGTTTTTCTGTGTGTTTGCCCTGCACGAAGCTTAAAGAGAAACTCAGGCACCAAAACTGCCAGTTCAGCCTTGGAGGAAAAGCAAAGCCCTAATCACCCGCAATGGTGATTACGTAACACCCCCAACCCTCAAGAGGCAGGCTAAGGCTTCTGGTTAGAGCAAATGCCTTTCTTTTTTGCCTTTGTGAGGATCACTGAAAATGCTCTTTAAGGACCAAAAGTCAGGGCATGTGTGTATTAGAAAGAAATGGAGGTCACTTGAGGGTGACTTATGAATGCACCCCAAGCCAAAATGAATCTGTATCGATATCTAAAGTGCATCTGCTTTTAGAGCAGCAGCCACCATCTGTTCCTAATTGGTGCCCTGGAGGTACTCCCGGTGGAAAAAAGGGCCTGGCCGCAGCAGCCGAGCCTCCCTGGGGCTGCAGACTCCGCTCCGGGCCTTGCTGGTGCAATCGAGTGCTCCTCTCTTAGATAATGCCAGGTATTCTGGAAAGTAGCCGTGTAATAATACACAAACCCCTGATGATGTCAGCGTGTTATTGACTTTCCAAGTCTGAATGACTGAGCAGAGGAGCTGGGGGTGGGGCGCCATCCATCCGGTGGCGCAGAGACCAGCCGAGCGAAAATGGGCTCGCAGGCCAGCGGGGGAGGGGAGCTGCGGCGGCTGCCTGGCCAGGCTGGATCTCAGCCTTAGGCAGGGACCCTGCCACCGAGCCAAGAAGGGGGCTTGAGCTTGGGGGAGGGGGACTCTGATACTTATATTTATCCAAAAATTCCTCTGGCTGATCTAACTGGTGCCACCACCCACCTCCAAGCTTATACCACGTGGCAGAGCAGGTTACAAAGCCAGCAGCAGTCACTGAGGAAAGTGGGGGTTGGGAAGGCCTTGCCCCACCCGACCCCACCCACCTACACAGAAAATACTGCCCTTCTCCTCTGGAAAGCTCAAAGTCCCTTTCCCTGGCAGATCTCCCTCTGCAGAGAGCCTCTAGGAAACTGCACCTCAGTCTGGTGACATTGTGTGGACCATGGTTTGCTTGTTTTCTAACAGGTGCACAGTGTAGGCTCCTGTTTCCACCTTGCAAACTGATCACTGAGTACTCAGCTGTTTTCAAGACTAGGTGTTCAGCAGGCTAGGTTACCCTTAACTGAATTTGCATTAAATGTCCGAGAATCCCTCAGACCTGTACTACCAACTAGATCACGGCCTGTGCCACCCAGCTGGCGTCTCCTTGGAAAGACCTGGCCTTTCGTTTTGCACTCTCAGACATTCAGCTAGAGGCACCAGGGGAGGAGAGGCCCCTAGTCTGCTTCCCCTAGGCCTGTGCAAATGCCACCGGAACTCTGAGCTGGGAATGAGAGGCATGTGCAGAGATGAAAGCAAACTAGTGGCTTTAGCGACACGGGGACTACTCAAGTCTTTGTGGACTAATCAGCCTGTGTGTGGCCACAGAACCGAAATGGACAGCTACTTTCCTCCCACGTAGATTTTCCAAAATCTTTCTTTCCTTCCCACCCCCAACCCCCTCTCTCATTGGCAAATCTTCTTTGGGAACATTGTATTTGTCAGTCAAAGCCCCTGCGGCTGGTTCTGAAAACAACCTGCAGACCCTTGGTTTCTTAAACTCTGCCTTTACCCTCCAGTCCCTGTTGAAGCTGCAGCCCCTTCTGGTCTTTCCACATCCACGAGCTTCCCAGAAGAACCACTTAGTACACAAGGTGGGGATTACACTAGGCCCAACTCACCCCAGCTCCTACCGTGTCCCAGAGGCTTGGTCCAGGAAACTAGTGGTGACACATTTTAATCCAATCAGAAGCCTTCTTAGGGAATTTGAAACTGGAAGTATAAAAGACAATTTCTCCCTAGGGATAAACTGAAAGAAATTATAAAGTTCTATGTGACCCCATTTCCTGGCCTAGTGCAAGAGGGATTAGCCAGTATGAAGACAGAGAAAGTCAGAGACTGAAATATGGAGAACAGAGCAGAGAAGCCAGCAGGGGCTCTGAGGTTATGGTTCCTGGTAGAGCCCTGCCTGCCCCACAGTCTTTGTGACAGCTAAGTTTTTTTTGGGTTTGGTTTGGTTTGGTTTTTACAAGAAATTCTCCATCTTTTTTAACCTAATTTATATCTGTGTTACTTCCACCCCAATCCCCAAGCCAAACTACATGTCTTAATCCAAGTTGCCCAAGATCTCAGAGGAATTCAGAACTGGCCCTCCAGACCTCATGTGAGCCTGCTGTTTTGAGCTGTGTTCCCAGAGTGTATATGCCTTAGTCTCAGTCCCCAGGAGCAGATGCTCAGTAAGTCCACTGCAGATTGCAGGGGCCCACTTTGAATGGCTGGGAAGCCGCCTAATGGCTGTTGGAAGCAGGGACTTTGGTTAATGTAAAAGGGGAATGTTACACATTGCTTCAGGCTTCTAGAAGCCCATCTGCCCTGCCCTCATGCTATTAAGGTTTATTGGAGTGAATAGAAAAAAGAGAGATTATATCTCTCTAAATTGCATTTCATAGGAATCTTGAAAATGAGTGACCAGTCAGGCTTCATAACCTTTGGTAGGAGGAAGGCTGAAACAGTGTGAGGTTCCCAGAGTGTATGGGAGAGCAGGTCCACACTTTATCTTATGATAAAACTCAGTCAAGGCGAACTGCCTTTCTTTCCCTCACATTTGCTTTCAAAAGGTTTTTTCCAACCCATGACTCACTTCCAAGTCAGAATCAGAGACAAAAGGCTGTAACTGTGTGCCAGTGAGTCAGGTTTCCACCCTGCCTTGTCATGAACTCTCCTCTGGCTCCAAGAAGACAGGGCAGTCTGCAGCCACAAGGCACAGTGTGGAAGCCGTTACATGCTGCTGCTTGCTGGAACAGGATCCCAAGCCCACCTCTCTGGCATCCAGCATCACATTTCAACCCATCAAAAGCCATTTTCCCTTTCTAGTCTTAGCCTCAATCAGGAACTGTCTATGCTATCTACCATCCTCTGTGTTCATAAAGTGCTCCCTCTGAGCCCAGGGAAATAAAGATGAATTCAAAAAGAAGCTAAACCTGCAGCAAGTTGCCAGATAGAAAAGAAGTGCAGCATGGCTGTGCAGGCCAACCATCCCTGGCCTCTGCTGGACAAGAGGCCAGCATAGGCTACAGTGTGAAGCCCTGACTCATGAACCAAGGCAGCAGGGCTGGCAAGATGGATCACCAAGTAAAGGTGCCTGCTACTAACCTGATGCTCTGAGTTCCATCCCTGGGACATACATATGGTGGAAGAAGAGAACTGACTTCCTCAATTTACCTATCCTCAGACTTACACACAAACACACACACACACACACACACACACACACACACACACACACACACACACATACACACACTGGGCCTGGCATGGGCTTTTGAAAACTCAAGCCCACCCCCATTGACACACTTCCTCCAACAAGGCCACACCTACACCAACAAGACTATACCTCCTAATTCCTGTAATCCTTTGAAACAGTTCCACTCCCTGGTGACTAAGCATTCAAATATATGAGTCTCATCCAAACCACCATACTCTGCAAACAAACAAAAAAAGAATCTTTGTTAGACAAACCTCAAGGGCTCTGAAGGCATCAGTGCTAGGACCACCATAGTCTCCAAACATTAATATCTACTAGAAATATTTGATCTAGTAGGCTGGATTTTTATTTGTTGGTTTGTTGGATGGTTTGGGGTTGGCTATGTAACCCTGGCTGGTTTTGCAGCTTCCCAAGTGCTGTGATCATAGGTCTGCACCACCACTCTGGGTTTCTTATTTCCCAAAACATTTTACCTCAAAATTTGTTAAACTCTCTTATTTTCAAACCAATTCTCTGCTTCAAACCCCACTTCCTCTTCACCTCCTTACATTGTTAATCACCAGATATTTTCTTGCTAGATAATGGCCCTCGCATAGCTGACTACCCATGCAAAAATGTAGTTTGTTATTGTCCAAACTGGCTTCAAAACTCACTATGTACCTGAATATAACTTTGAATTCTGATCCTCCTGCTTCTATCTCCTGAGTGGTGGAATAACAGGAATGAGCCATCATGCCTGGCCTATGCAGTTCTGGGGATTAATCAGTGCCTCATGCATGCTCGGCAAGCCGTTCACCTTCTGAGCCACCACCTTAGCCCCCATAGAAAAGCAATTGTCAACTCGTTCTTTTCTTTCATTCGTTATCCCCAGTCCATCAGCAGGGTTACTCAAAAAAAGATTGGGTTACATTTGTCACCAACTCCACAGCCACCATCCCATCCTCACAATATACAGGGTGTGACCACTGCAGAAACTACCTCACAGGGTGCAACTCACTCTGAGTCCCAGACCTTGTAGCCTTACATGTATGCTTTGCTGCCCATGTTCTTTCTCTCTGCCTTCCTCCTAACTCACCCACTCCAACCAATGAGACCCTCTCTTCTTCCCTCCTCCTATCCTCTTCCATCTGAGGCGGTAGCCTCTACTATTACAGATCTTTTCCTTATGCTGAAAGGGTCTCCTGCCCATTTTGAGTAAGGTGCATATCCATCTAAATACAGCTGCTACAACAATAGCATCATGACCTGGGAGTTTTCCTGGTGTCTCTTCTTATAAAGGTACTAATCCTACTCTTCATGTCCTAATTATCCCTCATTGCACTACCAAATGTCATTGCACTAGGGTCTCATCTTTCAAGTGGAGAGGGGTCACATTTACCTACAAAATATACTTCAGGTGGCAGCTCCATCCTACCACTCCAGTGTGTGGTTCAGGGAAGCCATTATTCTTTGTCTCTGCTTGTTTTCTTTACCCCCGTAAAGAAGCATCACGTCTACATCCTACAAGGCTGTGACCCACACCATACTTCTCATTGGGAGCAGTGATCAATTACATGGCTTCTCTGTATTCATCTGTCTTTCCTTTTCTCTCCCTTTGGATATGACCTCCAGGAAGGTTTATCAGGTCTTATCACGGTTGCTCATGCTTCATTGATGAGTTCATTGACTACTTTCTATTTCATAACAGGCACAAGATAAGCTCTTTGCAAGCACTCATGCAGCCAGAGAAACAAGCATGGATAAGGACATCCATATGTTAGTTCCTCCAGTCATTGCCTCAGAAAGGCAGGTACATCATAGACACAGTGTCTTCATTCATGTATCCCTTTAAATCTGCCTCATCACCCATCAGGTATTTGCCTTCAAGCAGACTCAATTGGACTGTCTCAAGGTTACCAGGGTCTTCCATCCAAGGAAATTCAAGGGCCAATTTATACTTATCCTAAATGATTTATTATCAGCGTCAATGATCTATCCAGTTCTGTATTTTCATTTGTTTGTGTTTGAGCAGGCTATCAGTACTAGCCCAGGCTTTCCTTGTTGTACTCACTAGGTAGTTGCAGAAGGCCTTGAATTCCTAATCTGTCTGCCTCCATCTCCCAAATGCTGGGAGCACAGACATGTGCCACCATGCCCAGTTTTATAAAGTGCTAGGAATGAAACCCAGACTTCTATGTACTCTACCAAGCACTCTACCAACTGAGCTACATTCCCAGCCCTCTAGTGAGTTTCTCCCTCATTTCCTGTCTGCACCATCCCAATCACTGTTTTGTCAATATTTCGGTTGGTCGGTTGGTCGGTCAGTCAGTTGGTTGGTTGGTTGGTTTGAACACTGTCTCAGGTAACCCAGACTGCCCTTAAACTTTTAGGTAGTCCTGGATGACTCCTGAACTTCCTGCCTCTTTTTTCTTCCTTGTAGTTTCTTTGCTGGTCCTATCTTTTATCCTTTGCAAATTGGTACACTGCACTCAAGTCCGGAGCTTAATATAGCTAGCTGTCCTATACCCCTGCATTGCTGCCACCCTGATCTAAAACACAGTTGTCTCTCAAGAACAAAGCAGTTGCTTCCCAAGTGGCCTCCTCACTTTCACACCTCTGTCTCTTCACAATATAGCAGTCACAGTGGTCCTTTGAAAATATAAGGCGGGGTGGCACACAGAGGAAGCTTAGCAGGTTACCAAGAAGAGACTCGATACCCTATGAGCATATACAGGGGGAAGAAATCCCCCTCAGGAACAGTCATAGAGGAGGGGAAAATGGGAGGGAGGGAAGAATGGGAGGATACGAGGGATGGGATAACCACTGAGATGTAACAAGAAAAAAATTGATAAAAATTATATATATATATATATATATATATATATATATATATATATATATATATATATATATATATATATATATGGCAGGACATGTATCCCTCTTAAATAAAACCTTCAGGCTATTTTCCATCTCAGTTAATCCAAGCTTGAGCCCTGATGATGATGTCTGAGATCCTGCCAGATCTGGTCTCACTCTCCACACTCACCCAGTCTCTTCTACTTTTAACCTTCCTCAGTGTACTTCACAAACTTCTCTTTGACTCATCTGATGCCTTTATTTGGAAAGCTGTTTTTGAAGACATAAGCCTGTCTTGCTTCCTAGACCTGACAGCTGTTGTCACAATAATGCCACCAAGCTGAAGTATTCCTTTACCCTCTCAAAGAGGCCTGTCTACAGGAAATGCAGCCCAGATTTCCAGACAATCAGAGGCTCTCCACTTGGTTGTGTGTTTTTTTCCCATAGATAACATTAATTTTTAATGTGCTAAGTAAGTGAGGCTGTCTTTTTGTGCTCCCATGAAATGTAAGGCCTATTTACCAATGTCTTCCCTGCTCCAAGAACCATGCTTGAAATCCACTAATCATTGTGCATTAAATATGTGCTGATTGGGAGTTGCATGCAGAAGTGTGAATGCTGATGCCAGAGTTAACAATTGTTTTCAGTGAAAGTTTATAAACAGGGACTCAAAATTTGCTATGGGAGACTGAGTAATCATCACTGCTATGATGGTGCTTGAGAAAAAGAGAAGCTGTCTTTTGCCAAAGCCTTGTATGATGTGAGTTTTTTTTCTACAGGAAATGGAAGCAAAGCTTTCCACTCCTCTCTCTCCCCTCCACCCACCCCTCTCGTACGTGTGTGATATATGTACCCACACATTAGTATAGGCCAAAAGAAGATGGATGATAGGTGCCCTGTTCTTGCTCTCCTTTCCCCTCACTAATCCTGGAGCTAGGATGACAGCCAGCAAGCCCTGCCCATCCTCTGTCTCTGTTCTACCCCACAGTGCTGGGCTTTAGGCATGAGAGGCCACCCAGGCTTTTTATGTGGATGTTGTGGATCCAATCCCAGATACTCCTGCATAGCAAGCAGTCTTACCTGCTGAGCCATCTCCAAGGCCTGCCTTGTACCTTCAGAGAGAGGACTGCCAGGAAAGTGAATGTGCCTAAAATGGCTCCAACACATTCAGCAATAGGTACAAGCCAGTGGGCTAGAACTCAGTTGATGGGCTATAGGCAGCGGTTCATTGAGTGGGAAGCTGAACTCGAGCCTCTCCATTCCACCTGTGTAAGCAGTTGCCAGCCTTGCCCATTGGCTTGGGATATTGTCCATTGGGTTCACTGAGTATACCAGAAAGAAAATAGAAACTTCAAACATCAGGAAATAGACTCTCTCAGGCCGACTTTCTTCATCAGAGTCACTTGTGAGTATGCTATAACCTTGATAATCACTTGGCTTGCAAAGCACCATCAGGTTTACAAATGTTTACCCAGTTATTACGCCCAATGGCTCAAACACACAAAGTGTTCGCAAGTCACCCTTTACTAGTTAAGAATGGAAAAAGAGTATATGCAAAAAAAAAAAAAGAAAAACAAAAAGAATAATAAAAAATTAAATTAACATGTCATATAAAAAAAGAAAAAGAAAAAAAAAAGAATGGAAAGAGCAGCCAGGCAGTGGTGACATATGCCTTAATCCCATGCAGAAGTAGGTGGATCTCTGTAAATTTCAGGCTGGCCTAGACTACAGCTCAAGTTCCATGACAACCAGAGCTACACAGAGAAACCCTGTCTTAAATAATTAAAGTTTCCTGAAGAAGAAGAAGAAGAAGAAGAAGAAGAAGAAGAAGAAGAAGAAGAAGAAGAAGAAGAAGAAGAAGAGAAAGAAGAGGAGGAGGAAGAGGAGAAGGAGGGAGAACACAGGTCCTGAAATAACACTGGGCAACTTTTCCAGTGAACCATTTAGGAACATAGTTAACAAACAACCTGGAACTCTGGTTTTAATTCTCACGAGGTGCCCTGGCAGGCCTTAAAGTTATAGGCAATCTTCCTGCCTCTGCCTCATGAGAACTGGTATTCCAGGCCAGCAGGGGTCATGCTCTCCCCTAACAAAAGCTACTCTGGACTTGATCTTTCAGACAAGAGAGGGTGGGGGTGGGGGGGCTGGAGGATGTGGGGGTGTGGGGGGAGATGTTGGGGCCTGGGGAGGTGGGGTTAGGGGATGGGGGGAGAGGTCAAGAGGGTAGAGGGGTAGGGAGTGGAGGAGTGGAAGGGTAGGGGGTGTATTGTGATTTTCACCCTGGTCCTGAGTTCTTTCGAATACTTCAAATGCCTGCCCCTCCACCTTTTGTCACTCACAGATGCACAGATGCACACATGAAAGCACAGTTACAGCAGGGACTTTCCCCCAGTATCTTCTGACAGAGTCAGAGACCATACTCTGCTTTCCCCAACTACTCAGACTTGACAGGATATTTATAAGGTGATCAGGAGTTCCCCGTTGATGCCCCTAAATCTTTGCATACCCCAGAAAAGGTTTACTTTTACACAAATATCTCTGTACATCTCACATGTCTCTCCCTTGGTAGCACCCAATCTGGTCAGCATTTGCATGTCGCAGCTCGAGCATAGCACTTCCTATACACAGAAAGACCGTCACAGCATTTGGAAATTATCTTCTGCCTCCAACCTCTTCTTCTTCTTCTTCTTCTTCTTCTTCTTCTTCTTCTTCTTCTTCTTTTTAATGGGAAAAATGAAGTTCAGCAAAGAAAAAGAGGGAAGGGGAAGAAGGTGTTCCTAAGAGAAGCTGTTGGTAATGGCCCAGGGCTGTGGCAAACAGGGTTTCTTCCATTCTTTACCCTTCCTGCAGTCAAAAGCCTGTGGGGTAAATGTGTTCCTCAAGGTTCCCCATAGAAACAGATTGCACATTGATGGAGACAGTTACATTAAGGAACTGCCAGCACTGTGAAGATACGTCAATGGATAAAAGTATTACTGCCAAGCCTGATGACCTGAGTTCAATCCCCAGCACACACACATGATAAGAAGAGAGAAAAAAACTCCAGCAAATAATTTGTCATCTTATCTCCACACAAGTGCTGGTGTGCCCACTTACATAAACTTGAAATAAACAAATAAATACATAAAATTTTAAAATAAAACTGCCAATCTAGTTATGAGGCTGTTGGTGGACAGTACCAGAATGGGTGAGACTACAACCCAGATGCAGAGACTATTCACTTGTAAATTCCTGCTTAAGAAGCGGTCAAGACCTTCTGGTGATAAGGCAAGACCCTCCCACTTCATGGGGAATAATGCTTTTGACTCAGAATCCACACATTTAGGGCTAGGTGTGTAGATAAATGGAACATCACCTCCCTAACATGTGTAAGATCTTGTGCTCCATAACAGCACTGAAGGAAAACAGCCTGTCCATTTAATGTTAATTTTATCAAAAATGTCTTTTCCAAGGCAGCTATAACCATGTCTGGCCAAATATTTGAGTGTTGGTTAGACCAAGTGGTAGTATAAACCATTGTAGAAGGTAATATCATGACTTTACAACTATAATATGAAAATGGGGTCCCAGAAAGTCTGAAGATCTTAGTCAAGCTTACAGGATGATTAACCAGTGGTGTGTGTGTGTGTGTGTGTGTGTGTGTGTGTGTGTGTGTGTGTGTTGTCGTCATTAAAAATATACAGAGAGAGACACAACAGAGCTAATACACAGAGATTTATTTGTGGGAAGGAAAGGGGAGAGGAGTTAGGGGCTGAGTGGGCAGTGAGGAGAGAGAGAGATGGAGAGACAATGGGAGAAAGAGAGATTGGGGAGGGGAGGGTGTCCCAGACACCGGGAGGGAGAAAGGAAACCTAGGCAGAAAGAATGTGAGGTGGGGGAGGGAGAGAGAGGGAAGAAAGAGAGAAGGGGGCAGCAAGTTGGCCCTTTTATATCTGCTGTACACCTGAAGGGTGTCTGGCATATACCTGGTGGCAGATAATGATGTGAGAGGTTGCTAAGCAACCTAGAGGCAGGCTAGTGTATCTGCTTGTGAACTAACTGTGTGTATGTGTGTGTTGTGTGGAGGAGGTATGGTATATACATGCCAGAGAACACCCTCGTGTCATTCTTCATACACTTTGTTTAAGGACACAAGGTGCCTCACTGGGCTGCACCTCACCAAGAAGTGGATCCTCTGGCTCTGTCTTGTCAGCACTGGGAAGCTAGGCAAACAGCCACTCCCTGCTTTTTCACATGATCTGTAGGGATGGGCCTACATCTTTGTGTTTGGAGACCAAGTGTTTTACCTACGGAACTACTCCCAGTGGAATCCTAACAGTGTTGAGTTACAAGCCAATAGGAAATGTGTCTGTTAGTTTTAACAATACCACCACTGAGCATTTTTCAAGAGTGTTTTCTCCACTACAGGATGTAAATTTCCTTCAATTATGTTTTTCTTAAAGAAGGTCACCCAAAATCTTCATTCACTAAGACCATTTTAAAACTCAATTCAAAGTGACTTAGCTATAAATGTCATTTTAAGGAACTGGCTTTTAAATATACACAAACTCTTCCATATCAAAATGAACATTGTACCAAACAAAAAACTACCCCAGGCAACAACATACTCGTGCATCACTCAAAACTCTATTGTGGCTTCTGTCTTTAAATTGCCTTCAGGGCCTGTATCTCTTGTTTTTCTGAAGGAGTTTTAATGTTGGCAAATGCTCCTTGTTTGATTTGATTTTTTGGGAATCAGCCTAAAATTATCTGGTGCCAGTGCTGAAGGAGGCAGATGATGAAGTTAACACAATGCAAATTAGGGACAGTGGCAGAGAGCTGTGGAGATGGCTTACTCAGTAAAATGCTTGCTGTGTGAACATGAAGACCTGATTTCAATTGCCAGAACTGAGTTAGAAATTAAGCCATGGTTGTGTGTACTTATATACCAGGCACTGGGAAGGTAGTGGCAGGTGGATCCCTGGGGCTCTCAGCTAAGCTAGTCTTGCCTACTTAGATAAGCTCTGGGCCAATAAGATTCCCTGGCTCAAAATACAAAGTAGCTAGTCCTGAGGAAAAACATATAGGGTTGTCCTCTGGTATCTACATGTACACACATGCACCTGTGCACACATTCCACCACACCTGAATTTTCATTTGTTTTGTTTCTTAAATGTCTGTATGTGCATGGCCATGTCCATGTAGTATGTGAGAAGGTGCACCTGGAGCCTGGAGGACAACCTCAAGTGCTATCTTTAAGAATGCTATCTACCTGCTTTGAGACAGAGACTCCCATTGGTCTGGAGCTCACAAAATAGGTTAGACTGGCTGACCACTTAGTCACAGCTGTAATTTACAAAGCTACTGCTCTTCACCAGGAAATTTATATGAATTATGAGAATAAAATTTAACTCTTCACACTTGCTATGTAATCTCTCTACCACTAGAGCCATTCCCTGATCCTGGTGGCTTTCTTTATGTAGATGGAAAGAGAGCTTCAGGGATATGCCAAACTCCTTTTGACCAATGACTGAAAAGCTTGCATGACAGCTGAAGTTGGAGAAAGTCATCCCTTAGGCCACTCCACAAAGTAGACAATTGCCTTTTTATGGTCCATCCTCCTGTTTATAGCCATTCCATGTGTAAAAGATCTTTAAAAAGAAATTCCATATATTCTTGGCCACTAGAACCAGGTAGTAAGACTCTTGCTGAAAGCAGTACACCTTCGGTCATAGGATATAGATAAATCAATCAGGGACTAACCTGGAAGTGTCATCCCTACTGGCTAGGTTTTGTGGTTCAGAAGGTGGTGCATAGGCTGCTGAAGGAGAATTTCCATCAGCAGTATTACTCAGCTGTGGACTCCACGTGCAAGAATACATCTAGGCAAGATGGGCACACTTGTGCAATAGTGTCAAATCTTGTTATGGGAGTAACCAACCTCTTTCTGATTAGATTTGAAAATTCACATCTTATACTACAAACCAATTCAAAAGCATATGGCTGGGGAGGTCATAAGTCCTAGGAGGAAACTACTGCTATTGTTCTGCTAAATTGATGCAATGTGACTGTCATGTCAAATCCCCTTCTAAGTAACTATGTTTATGCTCATAGAATAGTTTTGTTGTCAGCTATGGTGATAGAGAAGCTTCTTTTTGCAGTGGTTACCAGGAACTACATAAACTTATAATACTGAGACTAATGAGTGTTCAACCTGAATGTGACATCTATGTCACCCATCTGAGCCTCAGAGTACACTAGAGAAGATGGAGAAGAGAGAATGGAAAAGCTGGAGGATGAGGTATGGGGGTAGTGTGTAATACTGACTTCTGGGCATCACAAGGCTGTTGCAGTCTGGATCACAGCAGCTGTGATCAATACGTGGAAGGAGATGGGTTATGCAGTTAGGTTTGTGGAAGAGGGGGAGAAATTTTCTCCAGTGGCAGCCACTAGCAAGGAATAGTTACCTGTATACAACCCACTAAGTCACAAAGGAAAAAAAAGATTTGAAAACAAAAGGAGAGCTATTCAGAAAGAGGAAGAGATTAAGTGGTGGTAGGAGAGAGCAACATTAGAGGGTAACAGGAAGCAGTGACGTGGCACAGCAGGTAAAGGTTCTTGTCATCCACACGCCAAGCTGTGTTTGATCCCCAGGGCCCACATGGTAGAGGTAGAGGGCTGATTACTCCAAGCTGTTCTTTGACCTGTACATGTGTATTGGGGCACATGCCCTGCCTCCCCAAAGCAAAACACAAATAAACAAATGTAATAAAAACATTTTAGAAAGAGCGGGTAACAGAGATGAAATGTGGATATGATCAAAATACTTTATGTATCTGTATTAAAAATCTCACAATGAAACCCAATACTATATATAATTAACATATGCTAATAAAAATATTTTTAAAATTAGTCAACATTTGCAAAACTGTGCTGGGATGAAACATTCCCATATAGTCTTTGACTCATGTCAACCACTTAAGATTGACACAGTGTCAAGACCTATACTTCCTAAGAATTGCAGTCCAGATAACATGATGAATTTCTTTTTTTCCCCCAATCTGATAATGCAAAGAGATAGTCAGTCAAATGATTTTTCTCAAAAGTTAAGTATTTTGTCTTTTCCAATAAGCATCACTAAAATGTGTGCGTGAAAATATCTCCCCCCAAAACAGATGAAACATCCAGTCTTTAAAGTAAGCCCAGAATTCTTTCCCATTAGCCAGCTGTGTCTCTTAATGCCCCCTCATCACTCCCCTTATGAGCCACACAGGGAAGTCCCCTTAGACTCCACACATAATTAACTCTTGACAGAAATAAGCAGTGTCAGCCTGAGGCTCCTTTACATTTCATTTAAGAAATTCCAATTTCTGAAGGGGGAGATTAGAGGAAGGGAACGCAGGCCTGCTGTTCTCACAGCATTCCCACTGGCTGAATTTTACATGAGTTTATGAAAATGTCCCCTGCCAATTAGTGGCAGTTACAGAGTATCTGCTATGTATAGGGTCCTGAGTGGGGGAGGAGGGAGCTGTCAAGCCCTATGAGAGAATGTTAATACCTATCCATTTTATTGGGGTCACTGCTGATCCTAAATGAGATCTCTAAGTGAAGAGCGTCAGATTAAGGAGTTAGAGGAGGTGATGAGTTGGGAAAAGTATCTGCAGTATGAACATCAAGATTCCAGCAATAGACAAAAATAACAGAGTTATATCAAACACTGTGATGGGATGAGAAAATCCCCCACACCAGGCTAAGGAGGGACTCTGGGAAGCTGCAGAGAAAACCTAGCCTGTCGTTCGCCATCCCCTTCAGGAGTCAACTACTAATTTCAAGTGCTATTTGGGCCAGCGGCTCACCATGGAGATCTCTATATTTAAGGTGTATGACTTGATGCCTTGACACTTACATAACAAAATGATAACTGGAGTTAAACAAACTAGCATAGCTATCTTCCATAGTTATCCACTGTTTGTGAGCAAAGAACACCAAAACCTACTCTCTTGGCCAGTTTCTAGGAAGTTGTTTGCCACACCTCACATCTCAACTTGCACATCTACCGTCTGTTCTCACCTATGCTGCCCTTTTTGTTTTCCCTCCCAACTGCATCGTAACCATGGGTCTATTCTCCATGTATATTGCTCCTTAAATTTTTTTTTTTTTTTTTGGTGAGATGGAGGAATATGTACACATATGTGTGGTTGGAAGGCATGTATGTGCCACAATGTGTATGTGGAGGTCATAGGACAACTTTTTCACCTTCCACCTTCATGAGATAGAGTGTCTCTTGATGTTTCTCTTGAGTTGCTACTACAAGTTAACTGGCCCATGAGTTTTCAGCCGTTCTGTTGTTTTAACCTCCCCTTACTCAGAGTGACAGATACATGTTACCTAGATTGGCCTTGAACTTAGTGAGTGACCAACAATGACCTTGACCTCCTGATCCTCCAGCCTCCAGCTACTAAGTAATGGGTAACACATATGTTCCACCATGCCTGGTTCTTGCGTTGGTGCTAGGGATTGAATTTAGGGCTTTGCATGTGCCAAGCATGTGCTCACTTTGCCAAGTGAGCTGTATCCCCCAGCCCCAACTCCAACCCCAACCCTGCACAGGCCTCAACTCACAATTTAGAAAAGCAAGATCTACAGAACTTTATTTAGCCTACTAGACAGCCTACTAGCCTGTTATAAACAAACAAACAACAACAAATCCCACCTCTGGGAAGTCGAAACAGAAAAGATTAAAGTTATTGAGACCATTGGAGTTAAGTCTGGAGGCCTGATGTTTTCACTTTCTTGTGACTGAAACCCACAATTAGGAATATATTCTCACTTGTAATGCACACACACACACCAAGGTCCATGCCATACTGCAAAATAGTTGCCTAAGCAATGTTAACCCTTCATAGGTACAATACTTTCAGCTTTTTTTTTTTTGTTTGGTTTTATGTTATTTCTATTGTAATGCTTATAATGATATATTTCATTGCATGGAATTTGGATAACATTGCTCCAGATCATAATAGTGGGCCAACCCTAAAACCATACAGTCTGCTCCAATGTAAGTCTGCCTGCCTGCTGGCCTGCCGGTGCAAGTGTGGAAGCACAGTGTCAGAGAGGCCTCCCCATTCCAGAAGCCACCATTTGTCTTGTGCTCCAGATCTGTCATGACCATCTAAACCTTCATATTTTACATCTACATTAAGATCCAGGAAAATTTTATCTGACCAATACAACCTTATATGTAAGACAGTATAAGAAACAGCTTTCTAGCCCTGAAAGCAGTTTATAAAAGGAGAATAGATAGATGACAATGATGGCCTGTTAGGAGGTAAGGCCTAGTTGGAGAGAGGTGTCCTGGGTATGTGTTCTGGAGGATCATATCTTACCCTTATCCCAGTCTCTCTCTCTCTCTCTCTCTCTCTCTCTCTCTCTCTCTCTCTCTCTCTCTCTCTCCTCTCTCCCTCCCTCCCTCCCTCCCTCCCTCCCTCCTTCCCTCTCTCTCTCTCTCTCTCTCTCTCTCCTCTCTAACTTTTTCTTTTGCTCTCTCTTCTGGCTTCCACAAGGTTTGCACGTCTTCTTCCATAGTGTCTTTGCTTTGTCAAACACTATAAGCTGATGTAGTCAGACAACTAAGAACAAAACCTTTAAACATAGTTAGCTCAAATAAATAATTTCTCTTTCTAAATTGTTGTATTGGGTGCAAGTAAAAGCTAAGACCCTTCTTCCGAGCGTAAAGTACCCACTTCATATTCCAGACCATCCTGTCCTTCAAGGCCACCTTGTTCTCTGGTCTTTACCATGACTAATCTTAAGGGCCAGGGTTTTCCTAGTGTATCTGCACTAGTGGTGACAAATTTTCAGAAATCTTAGCCAAAGTGGGTTTAAATAACATCACTTGTAAAACTGTTTGCTTATCTGTAACATCTGTTTGTGCATGCATGTACATTTCTGAGTATAAGGAAACTGTTTATAATTGAATTTTAGGTATAAATTGAATGTAGTGGCATCACAGAAATTTGGCTTATCAGAGTTCACAAAACATTTGAAAAACTTTTGTCAACTGTCATCTTTCTCAGGGATTGTTACAGATTCTATAGCTAGTTAATTATTTTGAGATTCTTGCTCTCAAAAAAACTAAGGTCTGCTGGGTTGTGGTGGAGGATGCCTTTAATCTCAGCAGAGGTAGGTGGATCTTCATAAGTTTGAGACCAGACTTGTTTAGAGTGAGTTAAGGACAGCCAGAGCTGCTACACAGAGAAATCCTGTCTCAAAAAACCAACCAATAATAAAACCATAAGGTCTGATAGAATGATCAATAAGAAATTCACCTTCACCATGCTTTGTGGCAAAACTATGAGGGCTAGTCACAGGCTTCTAAAGAGAATGGGAAGTGGAAGCTTTGGTGGAGAGTGGCATCTTCTGGGGACTTCAGGATGTAGCCCTTACGCTGATTTGAAGAAATAATAGTCTTGCTCCTGAGGGAAGAAGAGTGACACAGGCATTCTGAGGCAGAGAAAGCCAGCACAGAGGCTTGGGGGCATACAGCAGGACAGAAAGCTAAGACCTTGTCTGGGTTGTTTCACATGGTTGACAATCACATGAAGGAACAGGAAGCTATAGAAATTGCTCAGTCTCAGAATATGCCTGTCTGCCTTAAATAAACAGGCAAACATAATCATGATTTATTTCAACAATGTGTGCTAGCTGCCTCTTCTTTTCCATTATTTCCTCTGGTTTTTGAGAGTAGACTCCATGGATGTAATAATCCTCATTTATCAGATGTCTTGTCTTCAGCATTGTTAATTAGAGTGTGAAGTTGGCATCAAATGTGACACTACATCAGGATTCAAATTTCACCCAAGTCACTTAGAACAGCACTAGTACAGGTAAGTGGCTGAATTTAGGGGATTTCAGAGGATATATAACTGCCTACAGTTTATAAAATACACACGTGGGGGTGGGAAGATGGCCCAATTGGTAACGTTCCTAGCAAGCATGACTTCAGATGCCTGGAACCCATGTCAAATCCAGCAAAACAGTATGATTTGTAATGTCAACACTGGGAAGGCAGAGACAGGGAGGGGCCTGTAGCTCACTAATCAGCCAGCCTTGGAGAACTGATGAACTCTAGGTTCAGTGAGAGACCCTGCTTTAAAAAACAAGTTGTAGTGTGGAAAGCAGAGGAAGCCCTGAGTGACTGAGTTCTAAATGAATGTGTTCCTCTGACATGTACACCACCATTCCAAGGATTTCAAAGCCTGAGACCCATAGAAAATGGCAAAGCAACCCCCCTCCAATGTGAAGCTCAGGAGGATGGCAAAACCTTCCTCTTGTCAGTGTATGGGTGTTGGCAATGTGGGCAGAAAATTTCCACCACAGCCTTCTTTCAACAGATATTTATAACCTGAAGACTGTTCCCTTACAGAGACGGTTCCTAACAAGATTGCTTAATGCTGCCTCCTTGTTCAGCTGTGTGCAAAAACCCTACTGTAGGACCCTGGTGTAAAGTCAAAGTCTAGAATTTCCAGATAATCTCTGAGCACTGTACAAAAACAACAATGGACTCTCTTTCTCAGTGGGGTCCCTTCTTCGCCTGATCTGGGGAACCCTCAGAGGGTTTCCCATAAGGAGTGTCATATAGCCCTCAGGGAAGATAACAGGCCCAACCCTTACTTGATAAGAAACCTGTTCAGCAAGCAACTGTAGATTCCTGGAGATGCCCACCCTATGCTAATAAGATGACCTTTAACTGTACCTGGAGGTTTTCCCCAACCCACAGGATGATTAAGTGCTGCTTTTCCCTCTTATAATAGAGCTGTTTTGTTACATGTGGATTAAGTATCCCTGGCATCTCTAGCCCCATTGAATCAGAAATATTCACCCTCAAATCCCTCCCTATAAATCCCTGATTCACAAATAGAGGTTAGCTGACTTGCTCTCTCATTCCGCTCCTCTACAACAAGCATCTAAGACTCATTAATTCTGGGGAAGAATGGCTGCTGGATGCCCAGGGCTTGACTTCCTGTCAGGCACCAATGGCACAACTGCCTTGGAAACCAGCGAAGCCTGCTAGATTGCAGTGAGATCAGTGCAATCGCAGATGAAGCACCCACCAGGCCTGCAGGCCTGCATCTCACCTGGACCTGCCTTCTGGCCAGTTTTGTGTGTCTTCCCACATCCTCTGCCAGGCTTAACAAATGTCTGAAACACTTTTGGTATTATCACCGGCTTTTGGAGTTTTCACTGCTGTCTGAAATCTCATTTTAAAAGAGTTACCTGTAACACCCTGTAGAAAACTTATTTCTACCTGCCCTGGTGAGACAGGGGGCCTCATATAGTGCAGGAACCTAACCTAGAATGCTCCAAGTCCCTCCTGAGAGAGAAACGGGGACTTTAAAACTCAGTGGCCCCTGCACCCATCAGGAAGCAAACAGTGCCTGGACTGTCCCACTGGAAACAGAACCTAGGCCACTGCTTGATGCAGAACAAACATCCCATCTCTCAGTTCAACTTCATAACAACACAGTGAGCTTCCAAATGCTGAGGTTTCTCCACCCAACCAGCTGCCTCTGTGTCTGTCTCTGTTTCTCTTTTCTTTATTCTCTTGCCTCCCAAGTCAGCGCAATCCGTGAAGCCACATGAAAGACTTGGCAGTGCAGAGGAATTAAAGAAGGCAACCAGTCTTGTGTTTGTTTGTTTGTTTGTTTGTTTGTTTGTTTTTTGAGACAGGGTCTCTCTGTGTAGCCCTGGCTGTCCTGGGACTCACTATATAGACCAAGCTGAACTCAAACTCAGATATTTGCCTGCCTCTGTCTTCCAAGTGCTGAGATTAAAGATGTATGCCACAATGCCCAGCTTGAAGACACTGAGTCTGGGCCCCGGGCCTCCATCCATATAGGTGCATCTACGAATACACACACACCCACAGTGCGACACATTATTTTATGTACACCCCCAAATTATCAATGAATGATGCACCTATCAGTAACAAATGCTCTTTACGCTGACTTCACAATTTGTGAAGTTGTAAACTGTCCCTTTCAAAGAAAGATTCTAAGGCTTAACTCTTTTACATTAGCATATAATTAGGCTGACTTCTGAAGCCAAACCACTCAGACACTTTGTGCCAGCACTAGCACAGATAGCAGGGTAGCACTCATTAAACCCTCTGCACAGTAATCGGATAGCTGACTGTGCTGTGGTCATTCTTGTAAGCCGAGCAGGGGAACGAAATCAATCATAGCACATAAATTACAAGAACAGTGCTGTTGGTGTCAATTACCTACAGTCTGAATATAAGTCTTCTAACTCCTGCTAAATCGGTAATGTTACTAATCGTGCCCTGTGATTTTAAATAGGACTGCAGCTGCAGCTGCTGTGTGTTGGAAGAGGGTGGCAAATGGGAATAGTTAAGAGTCTCACCAGCTAACAGTAAGGGGAAGGTCTAGGGGCTACAAAAGGTTGCATTGTTTCTTTTTGTATTGGGGCTCCCCGTACCCTCTCTAAAACAGATTGGTGAGTTGCAAATGCCAGCTGAATGTGGGTGTACCATCACCATAGGAGTTCCCAGCTTGCCCCCTAGATAATGACCCTGAGTTGGAACAGGAAGTCCTGGCTGCACTTTCCCCACCCCCCAGTGCTCATGGCTGCATTTCAATGACTCATAATTTCCAAGTATGATCAGCATGCGAACAGGAAAGACTCAGTCACCAGGCAGAACACCAGACTGAAGAGCTGGCCAAGACCTCACTGAAAACAGTCACCACTGATAGCGGGCAGGACAGCAGGGCAGCAGCAACTCAAAAACCTAGAGCCGAAGAACAGCTTTTGAACTGCACTCTGTCCAGCTGTTGATTCCTCAACACACCAATCATCCCCTTTCTGCTCACACTACACTGTCTGGGGATCATGGCACAAAACACGCCCCCTCTTGTTTCCCTCACATCACACTGAAGTAAGCTTGTGGCACCGGGCATGCCTGGGTTCATACCACACTAACTTGGGGAGTGCCAATGACATTAGCTTTAGGCTATTGGTTAGCTTTTCTAAAATGAATAAAATCATTTACTGAAAACTCTAATCAGTGACTAATGCTACAGGATTCACCCTGGCCGGGAACACACTGCTGGGCTGCTCACAGAGCCGGTGCAAGTCTTGGGGCTTCCTACACCCTCAGGCCAGGTTCCATCTTACAGGCTGCTCTAGGCCTCCTGCCATTATGAAGCAGGCTCTCAAGCAGCACACATTTCACTATTCAACCAGCCTCAAACAGGAAGCAACTCCACCCTTCTACTTTCCTGGGTAAAGTCTCATTTTCTTTAAGAAAAAAAATTTTTTTTACTTGACAGATTAAATCGAGAGACAGAGAAAGAGAGCAGAAAGTTGAGTGGGTAGAGAGATGGAGGTCGATCTGGGAAAAGTTTCCGGAAGAGATAAAAGGATAAAATGCACTATATAAATTTCTCAAAGAAGTAATAAAAATATTTTAATGCAATAGTATAAAGTATTCATTCTTTTTCAAATTACATACTTTTATGTGTCAACATCTTGCTTTTTTTTTCTTTCTGTCTTTCTTTCTTTCTTTTCTGCTTTTTGGAGACAAGATTTCTCTGTATAGCCTTGGCTGTCCTCTACTCGGTTTGTAGACTAGACTGGCCTTGAACTCACAAATATCCACCGGCCTCTACCTCCCTGAGTGATGGATTATAGACATGCACCACTTTTTAAATTAGTGGGTTTTTTATTTACATATATATTATATACATATATTTATACATTTATAATATATATGAGTGCCTTGCCTGAATATGTGCATATCTGTGTACCATATACATTCCTGGTGCTTTGTGAGGCCAGGAGGAGGCCAGGCTTTGTGAGAAGAGGGTGTTAGCCCTCCTGGAACTGGAGTTGCAGGTGGTTGTGAGCTGCCATTTGGTGCTGGGAACTGAACCCAAATCCTCTGAGAGAGCAGCCAATGTTCTTAACTGTTGAGCTATCACTCCAACCCAACATCTCACAATTTTAAAGTTCCTTGAACTCATTCTTTATTGCCTCAATCACACTCAGAAAGATGAAAGGAATCCTGTGAGAAAGGGTAACTATGTTTTTACCAGTTTAACAAACTCAAAGAGGGAGATTCTTTTTTTAAAAGTGTGCATATATGTATACATGTATGCATATATATATTGCATGCAAATATGTAAGTATAAGAGAGACTGCACCAATGACATAGCACATGTATGGAAGTCAGAAGACAACTTTCAATAGTCTATTCTCTCCTTCCACTATAGGTCCCTGAATTTATAGGTCATCAGAATTTTGAGGCAAGTGCGTTTACCTCTGGAGCCATCTCACTAGAGATATTCTAAAGAGATTCAGTAAACTAGTGAGAAGTTCAAAATTATAGAGTTACAGGCACTGGGATAGTTCCTCATAGACATTCTTGGGAAAGTATTTGTTAGTGCTTGGGCTTTCAATGTGAAAATGGATGGATGAGTGGGTGGATGATGAATGGATAGATACATGACTGATGGACGAACGGATCGGATGATGGATGGATAAGTTGGTGGGAGATAGATAGATAGATAGATAGATAGATAGATAGATAGAAAGAAAGTGGTTTATAGATGGATGGGTGGATTATGGGTAGGTCATGGATGGATGGATGAGATAAATGAGTCATAGATTGATACATAAAAAGAGAAATGGATGGATAACCAGATAAACAAAAGAATGGAGAAAAATCAGCCAACCTTAAATCCTGTGTAATTCGTTATTATGAGACCATTTGGTAGGACCAAAGATTAAATTCAGGTCTCCCAGTTCAGCTTTTCTAGGTTTGGATTGTAAAAAGGACTAGAAGAGTTTTCCCTGTGGCTATTCTATGTTGACTTCTGAGTAAAGAGATTGTCAAAAAATTAGGGTGAATTGTTATGGGAGCAGAATGTGAAGACTCAAAGGAAATTTGAAAAAAGTTACTCACTTTACACATATAAAAACTGAGTCACAGAAAGAACAAGAACATTACAGAGGCTTTTTTTGTTTGTTTGTTTGTTTGTTTTTGGTTTTTGGTTTTTGGGGCACAGTTTCTCTGTGTAGCCTTGGCTGTCCTGGACTCACTCTGTACACCAGGCTAGCCTCAAACTCAGAGATCCCCCTGCCTGAGTGCTAGGATTAAAGGTGTGTGCCACCACCTCCCCGCCATTACAGAGCTCTTTAACAGCCACTTGAGCTGGAATAGCTGTGGCCAGAGTCCCCGAAGTCTTCCATTCTGTGTAAGAGCCTAGGAATTCTGATGTGGGCTATCCATTTTCAATCTGTCTGGCTGTCTATAAGATTAGAGAATTTGTGTTTTAGGAAATTCTATTGCATATCATGTGATAACAAGAGAAGAAACAGACTTGGATAAAATCCTTTCTGACACAAATAAGATAGCAAACTGTCCAGGTGTGTTCACATTGTGGCGCTGTCGTTAGCCAGGCCTCTCCCTGTTTTCCTAACTGCAGTCAGGTGCAAGTAAAAAAGATGCTAAACTCTCCTATTTCCCCAGAGCACAGTCTTTCACTTAGGAATCAAGTTATTTCCTGCTTCATTTTTTTTTAAAGAACCTGTTTTTATAAAATGGCCTTTCGATAAATTCATGTTATCTGGGATTGTTGTAAGGCTTTTCCAACATTAAAATATAACACTGTTCTGGTTGGCACCTTGACGGCTCTTTGAGTGGAAAGAAAACAAAGCAAATATCTTCAGAGACTTGGATGCACTGACTGTTACAGAGGATTATTCTGATTATTGCTGTTATTTCATCCTTTTTCTTCAGAAATATCAAATACAAGCAAGGCATTCACAATTTCCCACAGAATGAACAGGTCTCAGTGTCTGGGTTGTTGCTTGAGTTAAGGAAAAATGAGATTGCGAGCAAAGAAGTGGCCCTATGTTTTCTGTGCTTTCCATGCAGTCATCTTGGCTTTGGCCTTCCTCACAGTGAACCAGAAATAGAATACATTCGTATAAATTACTAGCATTGGGAATGTAGCTCAGCAGAGAGCACTTTCCTAGCATGCACAGGAACAGGAGTCTGTCTCATCCTCAGCATGCTGTTTGTTTAAAGGCTTTCTAACTGTGAGCTAACATTTGGCATGCAGTGAGTGACACAGCAAGTCCTAGGCTGGGCATTCTAGGTAAACTAGTTTCTTTTTCCAACTTCAGGAATAGGTGCTATTACTCCCTCTCTATGAATGGAGGCTCTCAGAGGTCCTCACCTCTCAAGACTGCTCAGGGCCCAAGTATGACAGAGTTAAGGCAACAACCCAAGCAGTCTGATTGCCATACTATCGGCCTGCTGGAAGCAATGGGAGTCTATTTCAATGTAGGAGGGTTCTGTTTGTGTGGCCATTGGTGACTGTTGCTCTAGTGACACACATTACAGTTTGAAAACTTAAATGATGTTACTTAACACAATGCAAGCTGCTGAAACATCCCACAGATACCTGTGATCCTGAACTCAGAAAAGGGGTCTAGGGCTTGACTGGCCAAGCATGTGTATACTGATTGGCCCAATTCAATCACATGGGCACATACCTGTCTATCTGTGGCCTCAAGTGGAAGAGAGTATTTAAATACTGGGGCTTGAGAGAAGCCTTAGCTTCAGGGATCATCAATATGATCACTGGATTTTTCATTGAATTCCTTATTTCTCTGATACCCAACAATTACTACATTTTTAGAAAGCTTTAAGGAATAATATCTGAAGAAGATCCCCCAAAACCATCCTTCTCCATTTGTTTTAGACAGCACAGACGGCACCAGAGTGATTTGCTCTTCTTTTCCCTCTGCCCTGCTTCAAGTATCCATTCATGCGCCTTTAGCTTGTTTTGAAACACTTAAGGAGACAAAGCTCAATGAATCCATCGCTCAGTTGCAATGTCTACTGAGAAGATGTGTTAGTTACTTTTCTTCTTGCTGTAACCAAATGCCCAGCAAAACTGCCTAAGCTTTATTCAGGCCCATGGACCACTGTGGCAGGGAAGGATGATGGGGGAAGCAGGAGGCCTCAGTCAGGAAGCATGGACGCCAGTGCTCATCTCATTTTCTCCTTTTTATTTAGTCAGGGACTTCCACCTGTGGGAGTCCACATTCAAGGGGTGGGTCTCTCATCTCAGGCAACCTAATCTAGAAACCCTCTCACAGATGTGCACAGAGGTTTGTCTGGTATGTGATTTTAGATCCAGTCAGGCTGATGGTCTTAGCATAAGAAACAAACTTCTCTTTGAACTGAATTTTCTCTTTTGAAACTCTTCTACATTCTGGATTCTTATGACATCTACTATTTCCCATTTTATGCCATTAGGAGTCTCAGAGCCCCTGTGCTCCAGACACAGCAAGGTTTTTACAGTGCTTATCAACATATGGATTAATAATTATGTTTGTGTACAAATTTTACTTGTTTTTATTATTTTCCTATCAAAAGCAGTGTTCCTTTTGCTCCGGATGTTTCTATTGCTTCTTTTATAGTCTTCACATATTGAAAGAGAACTTGAAGACCATTGTTATTTAAAATGAGAAAACACAATAGTGCCATGTGCCTGGAGGGCCATCTGGTAATTTGATAATATGTGAGATTTGGAGTAGAAACTGAATTCCACTTTAGTTACAGGGGCTATTCAGAGAGACAAATGTGGTAGATGCTCCCCAGCTGTCTCACTATCCCCTGCCCAGGAAGTTGTGTGAACAGCTGCCCCTCTCAGATTGATAATATTCCTTGTGACTTTGTCACAACATTTTAGAGGTGAAGATGCTGAGTGTCACAGATAAAATTAAAATGCCCTCTTAGCTTCTGTTCTTATGGAAGAGCTGTGAACACACAGAACATTTGGGAGTACTTCAGAAATTAGCCATGTGCTCACATTGGGGATCTACTGAAGCCACATAGCTGAGTGACTTCAGTGACACAAACCTCTCTGAGCCCCTTTATGTATGACATAAAGACATTGGACCACAGGACTAGATCATCTCCTTCACGCAATAAACTTGCAATAAATGTTTCATATACATGGAAACAATTGTAAATTCCCCCAAAGACTTTTAGTTGGTGGATTGTTTGTTTGTGACAGGCTATCCCGTAGCCCAGGCTAGCCAAGAATGAACATGAGCCTCTTGCTCCTACTTTCTGAGGCTGTGTACCACACCAGATTTAAGCAGTCAGTGTTGGATATCAAATCTAGGGCATCCTGAATACTAAACAGGCAAGCATTCTACCATCCAAGCTATTGCTCCAGGCCTTCCCTAGAGGTTTTTAGAAATAAAATAATTTTAAAATGTGTCTTGAGAAAAGAGATAGAAGGTGACCCACAGGAGCCAGTCTAGCACTCAAGAACGTCTGTGATCAAAGGATGCTGCTGGTCTCTCCACTTTGAAGAGAAGGTCATTTTCACTATATAAAGGTGGAAGTGTGTATAGATTGGATATATTAATATTAGCTGGGATTTGGCTAAGGCATGTGGACAGTTAATCCATTTCTCACCTTCAGGATCTAGTCTACCCTAAAAAACAGCAGAAGATTTTCCAGAGCATACTGAACTTGGGAGTGTGCTGGCTCCACCAGTAAGGTACTAAACAGTCTTTGTCAGCCCAGCAGGTGCCAAGAACCATCTCAATTTCCTGATTACCTAAGTCAGCGAGAGCAATTCATAGCACCTCCCAACGATTGCAAGGGAAGCACTGAGCCTGCCACAAATAGGCTTTGCTTATAGTTCATATACCAGCACTAAAAATGTATTTTATGGTGAAACAGGAGATTAACTAATCTGCCATGTTAACGGAGAGCCATCCTCAAATGTTTCCTGTGTAGTTTGTGAAATCTTGTGGTGACAGAGAAGTTCCCCATGGTCTCCAGTGCCCCTCCCCTCTTCCCCATCATGACTTTCATTGGCCATAAAAGCCATTATCTGAGGCAAGTTATAGGCAGCTCACCATCATTTAACGGTTCTTGGTTTCTGCTTCCAAATGACATCTGCTTGGAAAAAGAAAAAAACTAAACAATATTTTAATTTTGTTGTACAATTCTATTAATCCTGGAAAAATAAGTTTTTCTCTTCTTTTGTTTTTCTTTTCTTTTCTTTTTTTTTTTTTTTAACCTCGAGACAGGGTTTCTCAATGTAACCCTATCTGTCTTTTTTTTTTTTTTTTTTTTACATTAAGTGGATAGTGTTTTTTCTATGAAAAATGCAGGAATAATCCAGAAACAAACAACAAACAAAGAAACAAAAAACAAACACAAAATATTGTCCTAGTTCTGCCTAGCAAGTGAGGACCAAAGCAGTAGGAACACAGACACCTGTGACTCGACTCAGAGTTGCTGACTGACAGAGAGCAGGCTTCTCCCCTGGGCATCACATATTGTGACTGAAGCTCCATGCGGGTGAAGAAATGCTAGCCCTGCTTTTCTTAACCCATAGTGAATGCCATTTAAGTTCTTTTTGGACTTCCTTTACAAGGACATCTTGGTGTTTTGTTTGGTTTGGTTTGTGGGAATTTCCCAACTGCAGTGTTCCACCTTACACCTCATACTGTCTTCTTTCTCTTCTCGTTTTATTTTCACTGCAGCCCATGGGGAAGGTACATAATCATTATTTGGTAGCCTCTGGGCCAACACTGTGGAAAACTTGACTAGTAACTACCCCAGTAAAGCAGAAGTCTGGGATCAAGAGAACTCACAGATTCACACGTAACCGATTAGTATGAGGCTAAGTCTAAAGCATCTACTGGTTTAGAGCTGCACTTTTTACTTTTTGCTCTATGTTGCCTATTTTTTGTAGTGTTCACATGTGTGTCTTCTTCAGTCACTCCCCATGTTATGTTTTGAAACAGGATCTTTTACTAAGTCTCGAATTCTCTGATTCAGTTAGAATGGTTGGCCTATGGGTCTTACTGTGAGAAAGTTCTCTTCCTGGCAAGGGCCCACATTCTTTGAGCTTCCCTCTTCCCTTTTGTACCAGGAAGCAAACTGAGTCATATTGTGAAATCAAGCTTTCACCAATGGAATGGGACACAGTCGCCACCTGCACTAGATATAAAAGTGAGAGGTCATCTTGGCCATGTGTGTTTGCTAGCCCTGACTGGGTTCTGCACATCCTCTGTACAAAAAGAAAGTACTTTGCCATATTACTTTAGCTTTGTCTGTGTGTTCCTTTATTTGACATCACAATTATTTTTTTTCCAGCACTAGGGACTATCCTCTCTTATCTCTCCTGTATTTGCTTTTATATGCATTCTCAGGACCACAATCTGGTCCTGCATCTTACAAAGCAAGCCCCCTACTGACAGAGCCAGAGCTGCATTTTCATATTACTTTATCTCTGTAAAAAGGGGTGTCCGTGTCATTGACTGAATCTTTCCATGATAAACAGTTGTCATGCCTGACCTCTCCCTTCATCTCTTCGTCTTGTACTAATGAATTTGTTGCCTTACATTTAATTAGAGAAGACTAAACACTCCAAATTTAGAGCTGAAAGAAAACTCAACCCACTCCCAACAGCAGAAGGTTGTGTCTCCTTGGTTTTATTTGTGCATGAAAATTCCAAAGCGACACCAAACAAGAGTACTAATTTTATAACAGCATTAGCTAAGAAATCTCAATGTGCATAGTTAACTCACCTACTGTTCACACAGCAAAGCAAACAACATTTCAAAACAGAGAAAGTTAAAACCACAGTTTCCTGAGTCCTGTTTACGGATTTGTCAAGCCAGAGCCCATCTATTTTCACAGTTCCTGTTAGATTTGTGTCCATGACGAAACACATAAGTAACACAAATCAAGCCACAAATTCCAGCCTCACCACTGCTTGGGAAGGTAACAGTTACTCTGAATGCATGATCTCTAGATAGACTCTGAGGGCAAAGATTAAGAGGCAAGATTTCAGTGGAAAAATGGTTAGATGATACATACCACACAGCTGGAAGTGAGGGACTAAGTTACTGGAGAATTTGAATTATGTGTGCATGCAATCAAGAACAATAAATGGCCCTGTGTCAGGAATAGCAATCCCTCAATTGTGGATATGTATTCTGTGTACACAGTACTCCCCCTGGATTGTCTCTCTGCAAACCTTTTTCAGAGTTAAGGGCTAGAAGGCTCCAGGGGAAAGGCTCCACTCCCTGTGAGCCCACCTGAGGAGCAAGGCAGTGGGGGGAGGGGGGGTGACCAGGGGGCGGCTTCCAGCTCAGGTTTCTCTCAACAGTCTGTCTTCACCTTCAAATCCTGTCAATTAGGACTTGACCCACTTACTCAACTTCCCACAGGACAACTCTTGCTACTTAGTCTGAAACACAAAGACAAACTGCTCTCACTAAGAAACGGGCTGGAACTTGGGAGGCAGAGGCAGGAGGATTGCTGTGAGTTCGAGGACAACTTGGTCTACAAAGCAAGTTCAGAACAGCCAAGGATAACACAGAGGGACCCTGTCTCAGAAAGAAAGAAAGAAAGAAAGAAAGAAAGAAAGAAAGAAAGAAAGAAAGGGGTTGGAGAGATGGCTCAGTGGTTAAGAGCACTGTTTGCTCTTCCAGAGGTCCTGAGTTCAGTTCCCAGCAACCACATAGTGGCTCACAGCCATCTATAATGAGATCTGCTGTGTAGGCACACATGCAGGCAGTATACTGTATGTAATAAATAAATAGATCTTTTTTAAAAAGAAAGAAAGAAAAAAAAAAGAAAAAGAAACATGTAACAGGGCCTAGAGAGATGGCTGTTTTTCCAAAGGTCCTGAATTCAATTCCCTGCAACCTCATGGTGGCTTACAACCATCTAATGAGATCTAGCGTCCTCTTCTGGACTGCTGGCTCACTTGGGGGCAGAGTACTATACAAATAAATAAATCTTTTTAAAAATATGTTTTATTAATTTATTCTTATTACATCTCAGTGGTTATCCCATCCTTTGTATCCTCCCATTCCTCCCTCCCTCCCATTTTCCCCTTACTCCCCTCCCCTATGACTATGACTGAGGGGGACCTCCTCCCCCTGTATATGTTCATAGGGTATCAAGTCTCTTCTTGGTAGCCTGCTATCCTTCCTCTGAGTGCCACCAGGCCTCCCCACCCAGGGGACATGGCCAAATATGGGGCACCAGAGTTCATGTGAAAGTCAGACCCCGCTCTCCACTCAAAACTACACAACACTTCACGAATTTGCGTGTCATCCTTGCGCAGGGGCCACGCTAATCTTCTCTGTATCGTTCCAATTTTAGTATATGTGCTGCCGAAGTGAGCACAGTGCTGCCCAAGCAAGCACAATAAATCTTTAAAAAAGAAAGGAAAAAGAAATGTAACAACAAGAGCAACCATGATTACATTGTTTCTCTCCCTCTGTTGCCTTGCATTCTCTTTTCCATTTTCCCCCATTGCTTTTGTGACTCAGGTTGTGTTAAGAATTAGAGGAAAGCTGAAACTAGGTATGTAGTGAGCAGATGGTAGACATTCCAGCTCTTTGATTGGACGTTCTGACAACAGGGAACAACAGTGTCACTGTGACTGATGCAGTACCATCTTATTTTCCAGAAAACATTTGTCCTTGATGCAAGTAGCTTAGAGGTTAGAGTGACGGATCGGCAGGCAGGATCTGTGGTAGCTATTATTAGAATTGTCACAGTTTTATCACTCAGGGGTTAGCTTGAAGTAGCAAGGTTTATTGGAGAGGGGATGTGACTGGAACTGGTCTATTGATGAATGAGAGATGCTGCATGCCAGGACAGTGCATCAGCCATGACAAGGGCCAGACCATTTTGAATGAGCCACTGCATCCTTGAACATCATGGTAGCATGGCTGAAGCATCTGCAGAGGAATAGCAGAAGAACCCTGCTGGACCAGTCTCTACAGCTTCCTATAGCAGATATAGAAACCTTTCAAGAGATGTTTAAGCAAAGCTGGAAAAAGAGGTTGTTTGCTTGGTTTTTTTTTTGGTTTTGGTGTTTCGAGACAGGGTTTTTCTCTGTGTAGCCTTGCCTGTCCTGGACTCGCTTTGTAGACCAGGCTGGCCTCAAACTCACAGCGATCCACCTGCCTCTGCCTCCCCAGAGCTGAGGTTAAAGGCATGTGCCACCACACCCCACTGGAAGAAGAGGTTGAAGCTAAGTTCTCCATTTATGCTTCTGGGTCAGTACACCAACTCCAAAGTTCTCACTTTGTACATGTGCATGAAGAGAGGTCAGAAGACAACTGGCAGGAGCCAGTTCTCTCTTACCGTACAGGCCCTAGGAATCAAGCTCGGGTTGTTAGGCAGCAAATGCCTTTAACTAATGAGCTGACTGCTGGCATTCCCACTTCAGATATCACAACCTGTGCTGAACCAAAGCATTTAGAAAAAGAATTTAAAAAGCTCTTCATTCACTCTAACTCCCAGTGCCTTAGATCTAAATGGATTTGTGAGCCAAGGATAAAAGGCAAGGTTTCAGTAAAATATGTTTAGACGCTAACTCCAAAAAAGAACTGTGATCACCTTCTGAGCAACAACAACAACAACCAAAAGAAATGAAATGAGATGTACATGATATAACAAAACACATTGGGTCAGCCTTGATTTACCCCCAGCAAACACAGACCCAAGACTCACCCATGCCATTCAGTTTCTTGAACAGAGCTGCTCAGTCCTAACTCATAGCCCTGGATCCTACTCCCATAATCAGAAGTTACTGAAGCACTTTGGCCCAGGACTTTCAATGTCTAGAATTGAGGCCCACATTCAGTTGATAATTCTACTCTAGCCTTCCTCATCAATAGAGAGGCCCTACTACCTCAGTCTCTGCAAGGATGCCTGCAGTGGGCTCAGAGTAACTCATTTCTCCAAGTATTCATCCACTCAAGAAATATATCAGTCCCTTTTAAAAATTAAGACTTATTTGCTTATTAAAAGCACGAAATGCATATTTATTACTTCTCAAATTTTGTGCAGAACTAAATGAGGTAAGAAAGTACATGGCTTTTGTCTAATGAGAGTTGGACAAGCAACCCACAACTAGTCTAATTATAGCCTTGGTAAGTGCTGAGGAAGAAAGAACAGGAAGCTGTAGGTCCTCTGTACCCTAGATTGAGGAGGGCCTGATAGTTCAAGGTGAATGTTCCCGCCACAAAGCCCCAGTCTGCCTGGATACCTCCAGAATGTCCAACCTCAAATTCCTCCCTTGCCTGAGGAAGTCTTACTAAATTTCCATCTAGAACAGAAACTGAGCTGTTTTCCCCCAAACGCTTGCCTGTGTTTGTCACATCTCAGCGCAACACCATCAAACCCCAGTGACCACAACAGAATGTAGTTACCACATTTTGACACACAACCTTTTAACAACTGGCCTCAGTATAAGAGAACATGTTTATGGCTTTTCAGAGAAAAACTGTGAAAGCAAAACTAACTGAAATGAGACAGATCTGTCTGAGGCTGGGAGAGCATTCTGAGTCAGCTCAGGACCCAGCCTGGGTAGATTCATCCTTTCTGCCCCACCTTTTTAGAATGGAACATGAAGTAGTATGATAATGCTCCAAAGGTGGGGAAACTGGCCTGGCTTGGCCTGTCTACCAGATTTTTACCTGTGTTGATGTCTAGAGGTCACTGAAGGGCCCACTGCCCTCAGTTGCCTCTGAGTGTGACTGGGTTATGTTGAAACTGAAAGTGTAAGGGTTTATTCTTTTAGACTGAATCAAAATATAACTTCGGCTTCAAAATGACTCTCCCAAAATGCCACAGGTGTGTGGCCTCTGACAGCCCAGCATTTTGCTACCTAAAGTCACCCACTCTGGTTGTTGGTTAACTAGCCCATTAGCCAGGACATGCTAAACATGGAGGATAAGAAAGCAAAGTGGGAAAGAGCCTAAGGTGGGACGGTGTCCTGGCTTGGAATGTGGCCTCCTTCATTCTGTTTAGTAGTAATAAATTCCATTCCTTTGAGATTATCACTTATTGAATGATAATCACCAGCCAGGCATCTGTCTAGAATCTGAGAATGAGGTGATAACTAAGAGGACCACAGTCTCAGCCTCTAGGGAGCTTAACACCTCCTAGGGAAAATGTAAATATGTTTGAAATTAGAATACAACATAGCAATTTCACAGATTGAACCTGAGAGGGGCCACCCTGTCCAGATAAAGGGATATCTTATTCAGATATGGGAAAAGAAGCTAAGGCCTAACCCAGAAGGCAAGACAGGATGTAGTCATTGAATTCTCTCTCTCTCTCTCTCTCTCTCTCTCTCTCTCTCTCTCTCTCTCTCTCTCTCTCTCTCTCTCTTCTTTTCCCGGCCCGTGTGTGTGTGTGTGTGTGTGTGTGTGTGTGTGTGTGTGTGTGTGTGTGTGTGTTGTGTGTGTGTGTGTGTGTGTGTGTGTGTGTGTGTTTGAAAATAACATTGTCATTAGCCTGCCCTGAGAAGTTATTTGTTACAAAGCTGTCCTGATTGCTATCTAACCAGTGGCCTAGGACATATGATCAATTTAGAAGGACTCTCTTGTCTTTAAACCACTGTAACAAATGCAACTCCACATTGAATTCACTTTGCAAATTGTAGACAAGGAAGAAAACATTCTTGGATGACTTTTCATTGCTACATGCTTTTATATATTTCCCTATCTTGTAATCAGCATGTATAAAAATAAGTTTAATTAATTGCAGTTTTCTTTTCCTTTTTTTTTTTTGTTTTGGTTTTGGTTTTGGTTTTTCAAGAAATACAGGGTCCCTCTGTGTTAGCCTTAGCTGTCCTGGACTCGATGTGTAGACCAGGCTGGCCTTGAATTTACAGCGCTCTGCCTGCCTCTGCCTCCCAAATGCTGGGATTAAAGGCATGCACCACCATACCTGGCTGCAGTTTTCATTTTTAAAATACATAATTATAAAAGAAAATACTAACATGGTTTTATTTAAAAACTATACACAGGGGAAGGTGGTTCAGCAGGTAAGAGTGCACGATGTACAACATTGAGGACCTAAGTTCACATTTCCAGCCTCCATGTGCAAAAGCCCAGTTTGGCCTCACATGCCTGTAACACCAACAGTATGGGCAGCTGAGGCAGGAGGCTCCCTAGGGCTTGCTGGCAACCAACTGAGCTCCAGGTTCATCGAAAGACCCTGTCTCAAGGCAATAAAGTGGAGAATAACAGAGCAGAAACTTTTTGGCCTCTTTATGCTCACAGGCACATGGCCCTGCACACATACACATTTGCATACACTGTTATCATACATCCTATACACCTTACACATACACACAGACATACTTCCTTACATATTCACACCTGCACACACACACACACACACACACACACACACACACACACACACACACACTAACTGTAGACTGTAGCCTAAGATCAGATATTGTGTAACAGGCACATTTACAAAGCATGAGTGCATGGTTCACAGAGTAAAAATTGCTCTGAGTGTCTCATATACTCTAAATGAGCTGTGATTTCCCTCCATGGGGACATATGGCAATTGAAAGTTCAAGACTGTGGTTTGTTTGTTTGTTTGTTTTTGTCGGTGATCAAATCACCTCAGCATTTCCTTGGAAAACTTGTTTTTTCAAATGTTTATAATCTTGTTAAAGGAATGGAAGAAAAGTTTTATTCTGATTCACAAATATTAGCATCCCACATCACAGCTACAAAGAAAACAAGCTTTCCTTTTTGTTGGTATCTGCTAAAGTGAGGCAGAAAATAGGAGACTTGATGGACCATCCTGTGTAAAATTAAGCAGGAGCCATGGTGTTTCCCCTTGGCTCCTTTGTACGATGCTGTGTGGAGAGCTGGCCTGGTCTTCAAAGTCGCTGTGATTTACACCAGAGAATATATAATGCATGGAACCACTATGTGTCACACCCAGCTAAAGATGACCTCTCCCAGTCAATCAAAGCAGTCAGTTATGTAATCTGTCTCTATACTTACAGACTGTAAGTAGGAAGACAATCCCAAAACATGCTTCCCAAATCCTCATCTAAAATTTCTACATGCATAATAAATGTTCAATAAAGAGAGTCTACTTTTGTTCATTATATTCTCCTCAGAGTAGAAAACTGCATATTCTTCCATAAGATATGAAATTGGTTGGGTCTGATTATCAGTCAAGGAGAAGAAACCATTTAATTTTGCTATTATTTGAAAAATAGGTTATTCTACCTGAAACAACTAAAAATCATAACAATAATAATCCCCATTATTTGTCTATTCACGATAAAAGCCTTGGTCGAAATGTTAGGCAACTGCTTTGTTTTTGTCATAGTCTCTTTTGTTATTTCAAGCATTTGATGAAATAATTGTTCGAAGAAATGTCAAGAACATAATCTTTTGTGGGAAAAAATGGTTCAGGACCACTTTGCTGTGTAGATATGCATGAAGCAAGGGTTTTCAAAAGTTAATTAAAAATAAAACTGCTGCAAGGAATTCAAAATTGTGACAGTTTTCAGTAATATCAAATAGGAGGATTTTCAAGAACAAAAACTATTAGTGCCCCAAACACTCCACAGACAAAACTGCTTCTTGCTTGAGGTAATTACCATCAGCCAGGCCTTCTGTCCTTATTCATCCTGAATAAGCCTGTTCCCATGTAATTTTCTTTGACAAATCTAGGCAGAGTGAGTCACTCCCTTCTGATTGCTAGGTACAGGCTGGAAATATAATATTCTCAGGCCATGGTCTCTGCTTGGCCCAGGAAGTAAAAGAGTAAATCATAGTAACATAGTAACACAGTCCAGCAGAGACACTGTCCTTAAAACAATATGACCATGTAAGAAAATATGTGGTGTCTTCGTGGTTCAATAACCCAGTCTCCATCCTTCTACCAGACAAGTTTATTTGATTCAGATCACCCTCCACAATTCTGCACCTCAGTGCACACGTGTGTGTGTGTGTGTGTGTGTGTGTGTGTGTGTGTGTGTGTGTGTGTGTATGTGTGTGTGTAAGCTTGAGACCAACATTTGTTAGTCTCTGTTGCTCGCCACCTTTTATTGAGACAGGGTCTTTCCTTGAGCCTGTAGCTTACTGTGTGACTAGCTCACATAGAGGCATCTTTCCTCCCCCAGCACTAGAGTCCCATATGCACACCACCATATCCAGTTTCAATGTGGGTCCTGGGGATTCAAACCCAGCTGCTAGAAAGTGAACTAGCTTTTTAACCAGTGGCCGTCTTTCCTGCCCCACTTTTTCAGATTTTAAACATGCTTCTTAAAAATCTATATTATCAGGGGACTAGGTATTTGAGTTCAGTGGCAGAGCACTTGCCCCTAGGTCTGATACTGGGCGCTTTAAAATAAGCCAAATAAACCTCTGTATTCGTTTAATAAATTGTACCACAATAGGAGTAAGCCGTTGGTGAGGTCTTCACTACAGAGGGGCACCTGACCAATGAATGACGAATGACGTAAGCCTTAGCCTGTCAGAAGGCCTGGCAGCTGGTGGTTTGAGCTCCATAGGCGTGTGAATGGGCTGCTGTGCCTGGCATGTGCTTTTTTCATAAGCACTCCACTCCATCTCGGGGCTGTCAAGCAAGACCACTCTGAGTTTTTGCCTGCAGTCTGGCTTTGTGCTGATTCATTCTCTGCCTCTCGCCTGGCTCCACTGGCTGAGTTTGTGTGGATTAGAGCCTCTCTGTGGGCATGGGGCTGAAGGGCTCTCGCACTAAGTGTATTTGACTGTATGGAAACGAGAACCCTGACCTTGGGCGCATTAACACTCTTCTAAACAGCTAAGCTATTCAGCGGCTGGCACATCCCAATGATAACCTAAAATCATGTCAAGCACAAAAGGCCATTCTTCCCTGTGTTAGGCTGGTAACATGGAGTTCATACTCCTAACATCACAGGTGCCCCACTTTTCCCTTTTATGCCTCAAGCAAACACAGAAGTTGGAGATGTGACTTTTACTCTACAAACAAGCATTTATGAAAGATGTCACAATATTTGATTTCATCCCAAAGGCAAAATATATTTGAGTACATGTCCTTAGTCTTCCTGGACCTTACAGTGGCATGCAAGTACGGCCACCACGGCCCCCCAGCCTACACCCCCACCTGGGGGCTTACCCAGAGCATACCACTTAGACTGAGTCCTCTTGTCTTCACAGCAAGCCCTCCACACCAGCCTGTCATTTGAGCTGTAAGGTCAGGCAGCTCTGCTTACTCCTGCCAGCCTTGGCACAGACTTCTTTGCTGGGGCAAAGAGCCCCAGAGTATGACATCGGCCTCTCCGAGCACACTGTGTTCACTCATCCCCAGGTTCCCTGGAGGTTGCAAGGAGACTGGGGTAGGTCTCCACGACTTGAAGGACAGGCTAGAAACGACCATTCATTCCAAGCCTCAATGAGTCTTCTCCCTTCTGCCTGCTCCTGCTATGCTTCTAAGCACAGCCTGGGGGTAGGGCTTTTGAAGAGGAAAAGGAGCACATGGTAGAGGGAAAGGCAAGAAAATATAAATTGGTGTGCATAAAAATATGCATGCCCCTGACAATACCAAAAGTATCAGGCAAGGTTTGCAGCTTTTACTGACCAACAATGAGAATTCAGGCAGGTTCCTATATGCACTTCCTAGAGCTTTGTCTCGTCTATAAAATGCAAATAAGCTGCAGTCCAAGTGCTTTCCAATTCTATTTTAAGAACTAAAGTGACTAACAATAACCATGTACCTTTTCCACAATTTCTTTTCCATTTCTTGACTCATCTACTTAGGCTATAATCTTTAACAGTATAACAGTATTTTATGATGAGCAAAAAATAAGCTGCATAATGTCCCTTTATTTGTTTGTTTTTTTCATGTTTTCAGTGCACGCATGCATGCATGTGTGTGGGTGCGCACACACCCACACACCCACACCCACACCCTCACACATACACACACACACACATACACACACACACACACACACACACACACACACACACACACCACATACACACACATTCTTGCATAAGCATATCCTCTTGTGGAGCCAGTGGTCAAAGTCCAGTGTCTTCCTTTATTGATTGCCACCTTAGTTTTGGAGGCAGAATCCCACTAGAACTGAAGCTTACTACTCACTTTTGGACAGTCAGGCTGAGCAGCAAATGGAATGATCTTTCTGACTCTTCCTCTCCAGCCCTGGGAGTGCACACCACCACAGCCAGGCCTCACATGGGTATTAGGAATCAAACTGAGGTCTTCATGCTTACAAGGCAAGCACAGCACACACTGGCTGAGGCGCCTCCCCGTCCGTATTGTGCTTTTCAAATGGCACTCCAGCACTTTTATCTTGATATATCTCTTCTATGCCCAAATATTGTATTACCCACCACATAGTCTCATATCCTATTAACTATTTCATAGCTTCCTATTGTCCCTCAGGCCCAAACCCAAACTTTGCCATTACCTATGGTGGTCTGAAAGAAAAGAGGCCCCATACATTCATAAGAAGTGGCACTATCAAGAGGTATGGCCTTAGCTGGGCATGGTGGCGCACACCTTTAATCTGAGTACTCAGAAGGCAAAAGCAGGTGGACCTTTGTGAGTTCAAGGCTGGCTTAGCCTACAAAACAAGTCCAGAACAGCCAGGGCTAAAACAAAAAACCCTGTCTCAAAACAGGAAAAGAGATGGGGGCGGGGCGGGTATGGCCTTGTCAAAGTAGGTATAGCCTTATTGGAGGAAGTGTGTCACTGTGGGGGCAGCTTTTCACATCTCAGATGCTGAACCCAGGCCCAGTGTGGCTCACATTCTCCTCCTGTTGCCTGGTGATCAAGATGTAGAGCTCTCAGCTTCCTCTCCAGCACCATGTCTGTGTGCATGCTGCCATGCTTCCCAGTGTGACGACAATGGATCAATCCTTTAAATTGTAAGATAGAGCCAATTAAATGTTTTCCTTTGTAAGGATTGCTGTAGTCATGGTGTCTCTTCACAGAAATAATACTCTAACACATGACCCTGAGTTGGTAACTCTGGAAGTTACTAACCTAAGCATTGCTATCTAGTATTGACTCTATGTCTTTCTCCTGATTCAGTTTTCTACATCTCTAAAAAAACAAAACAGTCTTAAAGATGCTCATTTGCTGCAAGATCAAGATAGACTATGTCAGGAGTAGCCTGACAGAAGAAAGATCTCCTGTTCCTCTGCCTTTGGCTCCTCTTTAGTGTTTGCTGTGAAAGAAAGCTCTTCACGTAGGCAAGGCTGGCCTAAAACTCTACATAGTCAAGAATTACCTTGAACTTCTGACTCTCTTGTCTCCACCTCCCCAGGGCTAGGATTAGACTCATGCACCACCATCCCCAGTTTCTGCAGTACTGGTTGTGGAACCCAGGCCTCCTGCACACTAGGCAAGTGCTCTACCAACTGAGCCACCCTAACCCCTGCTTTTGTCTTTTAATAATATAAATGTACAAATCTGAGTTCTTGAGAACTCTAAATGCAAATCTAATGCTGCATAAATTGTTGAACGTTATTTTATGTGAATAAGTTATTTCCTATGTTTTTTCATCTTCTTGACACAAGTTCCAAACCACTGACTGGAGAAATACGTAATACTGAGAGTAAGAATTTATTGGTACTAAGAGTTTCAACTTCAGCCAAGCTTTGACTAATACAAAAAGACTCATATTAATAACAGTTTTGTTTTGTTTTTTAGTTCGACTGAGTTCAGGAGCTATATGAGGTATCAAAGAATTTCACAAACTGCCGCTTTCACAAACTGCTCTTATAAAAGTTAATTTTTATATTAAATTATATATTTATATTTTTAATATGTTAAAATGTTAATTTTAAATTTAAAAGGTTAAAAATGTAATTTTAGCCAGCCTGGTCTACAAAGTGAGTCCAGGACAACCAAGGCTACACAGAGAAACCCTGTCTCGAAAAACCAAAAAAAACAAAAACAAAAAAAAAAAATGTAATTTTAGAAACTTGGAAAGGAACAACACATTACAATTTACTCATTTTATTACAATAAATGCTAAGACATAATTAGGGGTACATGACCACAGGATAGATATTATGGCTTATTACAAAACAGTGGTCTTTAGGATTAAAATCTTTAGGTTTTTGTTTTAGGTCAATGTGAATTTTTTTGGAGAAAAGAAAGGGCTGCACAGAGTGGCTGTGGTAAGGAATGGCAGGAGTAACATAGGTCGACTCTCCTAGGGTTTGGGAAGGGGCTTCCATAAGGACCTTGCTTGCTGCATCACAAGGATCTGAGTTGGATCCACAGAGTGCCTGTAAAAATGCCAGGCTTAGTGGCAATTGTTTGTAACCCCTACACTGAGGAGGTAGAGACAGGAAGTGCCCTGTGGCTGTGTGGCCAGGCCGTCTAGCTAATTAATAAGTTTCAGGCCAATGAGAAACTTCTTCCAAACATGTGTTCCTGCAGATGACACTTGACACTGTCCTCTGTCCACAAACTACAAACATGCATGTACATGAACACACAAATGAGCATAGAAGGCACTCATTTAGGCTGAATGATTGTTTCCATTATGGATTTACTTATGTTTGATATTCTTTAAAATTAAAGTGAACAGTCATTTGTCACTTGCACAGTCCTTTCTAGGAAGATTTTCCAGAGTCTATCATTCTATTGAGCCCTCTCACCAGTACAAGTCTGTGTCTATCTGCCTCTCAGTACTATGGCTAATCTTTGTTCTAGTTTCATCCTATTGCTGTGATAAAACACTCTGGCCAAAGGTAATTCTAGTGAGGAAAGGCATTATTTAACTTACACTTGAGGTCACAGTCCATTCTTGAGGGAAGCCAGGAACTCAAGCATGGGCTAAGAAGCAGACACTTTGGAGGGATGCTGCTTGTTGTTCTTTGTGTTCTCTGGCTCACTCTCTTTCAGGCTTATACTTCTTAACTTTCTCATATAGCTCAGGACCACTTGTCCAGAAAATGGTACTGCCCACATCCTACATCAATTAAAACAATCAAGACAATCCCTCACAAAAATATCCAGAAGCCAACCTGATCTAGGCCACTCCGCAGTTCAGGTTTTCCTGTCAGATGACTATAAGGTGTGTTAAGAAGACAATATAAACAAATTAGGACAATTTTTAATTTCAATTTGACTGGATTCAGAGTGGTGTAGGAGATATACTCCAGGTTATGTATGTGAGGTTACTTTCTGAGGAGGGAAAAACAGCTCCATTTAATAGGCTACGGCCCTTAGGGACTTAATAAAAGGAAAACCAGAGAAAGTCATCTGAACCGCAACATTCATTGCTGAGTCCTAACTGTGGACACTGTGCGGCCAGCCTCTTGCTCTCCTGCCTTTAAGCCTTTCCACCATGATGGATTGTCTCCTCCATGAGCCAAGATCAACCTTTCCCCTCAAGTTGCTTCTTTTCAGGTAACTTCATTACAGACAGTAAAGCCTATTATCTATACTGGAGGACCTGGAGGCCAAGTCCAAAGGGAGAAAAAATTTCCTATCTTCTCTCTATACTCAGGATACTTAGTGACACTGCTTTTCTGCAGCCATGGGTCACAGGAGTGTATTTCTCCTCTCATGGTCCATGATTCATTAATCATCAAGTTGCATGGAGCCTCTGAGACATCCTTCAGATTTACATGGTCTACTATAGTCCCAGTTAGTCTCAATAACTCTGAACAGACTTCTAACTCTAGACAAAATAAAGTAATAATAACTGAACACACCCTTCGTCCTGGGGGGGGGGGGAATCAAACAAATGGGCTAGAGAAATTGCTCATGTGGTGTAGGCGTTTCCAGCCTGACAGTTGGTGGAAGGAAGCCCTGCCTCCCACAGGCTGTCCTCTGACCTCCACATGCTCCTGTGGCACGCATACATGAGCTTCCTTTCTACTCAATCCATACACAAAATAACTTTGAAAATATTGTTATTAAGAATTGGCCCATCGAGCCAGGCATGGTGGCACATGCCTTTAATCCCAGCACTTGGGAAGCAGAGACAGGTAGATTGCTGTGAGTTCAAGGCCAGCCTGGTCTACAAAGTGAGTTCAGGACAGCCAAGGCTACACAGAGAATTGGGGCATCTAGGGCAAATGATCAGAAAGCAAAGAGGTGGGCTCTAAGGGTCTCCTGGAGGACAGGCCTGCCACTCAGCTAAGAGGTTACTGCCTCAGGCAAGTGAGAAAGTTAGCTGAAGCCAGTAAAAACCAAAGACATCAAAACAAGGAAAATGAATCTGTCTTTATTAAAAGATCATCTATGGGCCAGGTATGGTGGCACATGCCTTTAATCCCAGCAATCAGGAGGCAAAGGCAAGCAGATCTCTGTGAGTTCGAGGCTAGCCTGGTCTACAAAGTGAGTCCAGGACAGCCAAGGCTACACAGAGAAACCCTGTCTCAAAAAACAAACAAACAAACAAAAAAGAGACCATCTATGTAGAAAACAGAAAGGTACAAGCAATCATAAATGAGTTTGAGAAGATTGCAGGATATAAAATCAATATGCAAAATCCAATAATGTCTCCAGCAACAAAACCAGAAACTGAAATAATCTTGGAAAGAAAATAACTGACAGTGAAAGAAGCATAAATCCAGAAAAGGTGCATCATGCCTCCTCACACAGGGACTACAGAATGTGGCTGGGAGGAAGGAAAGAATGCTGGATTAAGGAGAAATACTCATGCCCATGGATCAGAGAAATTTGAAGAAGAACTCAATAGCAAGAAAACAACTAAAATAAATTTTAAAAAAAAAAAAACTGAAATGTGTCTACCGGCTGAGACTATGGCTCAGGTTTTTAAAAGGCTTTTGCTCAATTAGCAAGAGGACCACCATTGAGATGCTCAGACCCCATGTAAATGTTGGGTGGCTATGGGATACACAAGACCCTGTGTAGGGCTTGAGGGGAAAGTTTGAGAATAATAATGTGTGTATCTCAGCAAGCCTAACCATTAATCTACATTTTCCCATAGATAGAGGTGCATGTGGAGCATCTAGCTGGCTTTCCTTAGTATGCACTGGCTGCTTTTGTGTTCTGGAAGAGTCAAGGCAACCCGAGAGTTGTGCACTGCACCAACACATGCAGCCAGACAACCCAAGAGTTGTGCACTGTGCCCACACATGCAGCCAGACAACCAAGAGTTGTGCACTGTGCCCACACATGCAGACAACCCGAGAATTGTGCACTGCATTCACACATGGAGCCAAATCAACTGGGGGCTCACTGTAACTCTCCAGACAGGTGTCTTTCCTGCTGGTTTTTCTTTTCATGCTAATAGTGGAGGAAACCGTGTAGTAAATTGTATGTGGGTTCCTAACTTCTAATGTGTTCCAGTCTAAGGCTGCATTTTCAATCTCTGCATCCAACTTAAAAATGATTATATACATAAGGGTTAAAGAAAGCTCATCTATACCAGTTATATTTCTGAGGAGTAGGATAAATTTGTTTCTAAATAACAAGAATTCTAAAAACAGTCAATATTTATTGCAGAACTTGGCTACAAATTTCAGAGTATGGTTCCCGAGAGTAACTTAGAAATGTAAGTGCTGTTTCATAGTGAACTGAAAAGACTATTTTATTAACACAGGTACGACTTGGGACATTGCAGGACCAAGCCTTAGAATATTTGATCTTCTATTGTTTGAGTGTACATTTAGTCTCAGACTGTGGCAGCATTCCACCTCAAACTGATATATACAGATGTGATGATTGAAAGCCACAGTTCCCTAACAAGCATCATGTCATAGACTTATGATTGAAGTAAGCTAAGTGAATATAAAAGAATGAACACAGGCTGCCCTGTTTCCTGGTTTGAGTAGTGGAAGCCACTAAGATGAACAAATATGGGATGGGAAGATGGGAAAGATAGAAAAATTGTGGTTAATTTACCCGTATGGCCTAATAATGTTATTGTTAGGCCTATAATTATTATTACAACAGTATTTTCGAACCCACTAGCAGTCAATCAGGACACAGACACCTGTAATATTTTAAAATAGCCTTAGTTAGCCTGGGGCAGGGCAGATATTAATCTCCTAAACTACTTCCCATAGTGGGGCAGGTATGGAATACCTGTCCCAATCCTATGCCATCTGGTTCTAATAATTTCTATCAAGGTACCTCCCATCCATAACCCCATATACTTACTAATGTTCTTCATCTGGGCCAAATCTTCATCCACACAGGCCATGTGCTTCTCTTCCACCTAAGCCAGGGCAGCCTTCCTTCTTCCTCTCTTGTGGCCAGTTACATAGCCTCACATCTCTTGGCTCTTTGTCTTTCTTCCTGAATTTTTTAAAAAAGAGTATGGAGAAGTATGACTATTACTAAGCCCATTGCAAACAAATTCATAACCATCAAAACAAAGCCAAAAAAAGATCCAGGAGCCTTCTGCCATGGCGCCTTGGAAAGGGACCATAGCAGCTTTTATTTTTCTTTATTTTATTTTTAGGAGGTTAACTCCATTTCCCAGGCCAGTTTAGAAGACTGCCAGCCTCCTAGTTCTACCTCCCCAACTGGCCATGTGTCTGTAGCCATCTCTGCTTTGTAAGAGTTGAGCCCTCAGGCAGTTAAGAGCAGCATCTGTGAGATGTTCTGGGCCACCGGCGCTTTCAGGGAGCTGTTCACCCCCTCCCCCACCAGACTATGATAAAATATGATTTTTAAGGGTGTGAATACCTGAATTTAGTTGGGCCCCAATTTGTTGGCTCCAATTCCTTAACAATTCTACCTTATTAGGGATTCATTAAAGGCATGAACCTCCCTTACAACCCAACTACCCTAAATAGGAGGAAAAAGAGATTAAGGGGAACAAGAATGAAACCTTCTGGGTACCAGTTCCGTGGGGCACTGCCCCTGGTGTTTTCCTCAGGTGTCCAGCAGGTCATCTATCCGTTGAAGAAGCCACATCATCTGTGGACTGAATTTGGAGGTATCTACTGAGACCGATGCCACAAATCATGAAACTCCAGACTCCGTGGGCAGGAACTTCGGATCTCCCTCTCTCATTCTCCAATCTTCCTCTCTGGTTTCCCAATCTTCCTCTCCCAAGTCAGTGGTCATTTTTACAATACAATACCCCAGCCACAATCTCTGGCCCCTGTCTTCTGTCTTGGGCTAATACTTCCTCCCTCTGAGTCTACACTAAGATGTTTATCAGTTTGTAGAAATAAAGCCTCAGTGGGGTCAAGCATTCCAAGACGGTTTTCACCTTAGGCCCAGACTAAGGTAAGACTACATTCTCTTCACAAAAAAACAAAGCCATACAAGCACTGTGGAGAGTAGCAAACCTGGAGACATGACAGTGGTGAGGACCAGGCTGATGTGAGTGGTCTGTGCTGCCACCTGAGGCCATAGTGGTATCCAGGCCAATATTGCCACAAAGGGCCATGTCTGGGTCTGTAGTTCTACTGTAGCCAGGTCTGTGTTGCTATCTGTGGTCCATGTTCCCACTGAGGCCATGCAGATATCTGTAGTCTATGCTGCAGCCTGAAGCCATGCAGTGATAATGATGATTGAAGACGCACAGTTGAGAAAGAGGGACATGGAAGGCTTCTGTGACAACCCCTACTCCCACCCCACACCCCCCAAAAAGAAGCAGTGTAAACAGGAAATCTTTGAAGAGAACCCCAACATTGTATAAACCAGGCATAGTGGTACAAACAAATATAATCATAGTACTTAGGTGGAGCAGATACTCGGTGAACCTCAGATACATAAGGAGTTCAAGGCCACCCTGGGCTACATGAGATGAGGAGAAAACCTACAGAGGAAGGAAGGAAGGAAATAGAAATGGAAGGGAGGGGAGAAAAGGAAATAGATGGGAAGGGAAGGAAAAAAGGATGGAAGGGAGGTAAGGAAGAGAACCATATGCAATGGTTCTCTTACAACTCTTTAACTAAGCATTACTTCTACACAGACCAAGGATACCCTGGAAGCATGAGTGATGAAGGATGCAAAATCATGGATGTCAACAAACTTATTTTACATCCCAGCATCTATGAAGCTATGAAATGCAGCCTCATGTAATGAGTGCTGTATAAAATATGCACATTTGAAAGAGAATGTAAGAAAATAGTAATGCTGTAGAATGAAGAGATAAAATTTTACTTTTCAGTCTTGTCTGAGTACTCCAGGTTGAACTGTACAATAAACAAGGCCCTTGCTTAGCCTTTTGGTCAGATTTTCACACCTCTCTTTCAAGAACATAGTTTTTATACTCTTGAAACATATTTTTGAAATATATCTACACTTAGAAAAAAACCTTTATCCAAGTAAAAACAATCACTTGAAATTCAGAAAGAATGGTAAAAGTATTCAAACATGATACTGTCAGGCACCCCTCAGTGGAAGGCTGCTGGTGCGGTGTACCAATGGGGATGGCATGGAACCCCCGACATTTAGTTAACTGTCTTTGGCTGCCTAAATATTTAAACCTGGCAATCCCAGCAGAGATGACCTAAGAACATCTGTCAGAGTAGACACACTCCCTCTCTTCGACACTGTGCTACATACAGGTGCCTCCAATTAGTTCATTTGTTCATTTGATTTGCTGCTTTGAGTCATAACGACAAAGGGTCTCACGTTGTAGCCCAGGCTGGCCTATGAACTTGCCATCTTCCAAGTCAGCCTCCTAGGACTGAGACAGCAGGCTAGCACCACAACATCCTGCTCAACCCCTTTCCTTTATCTCACTTGAGTCTTGGACAGCTCTAAGAGGAATTCATGGCAGATGCTCTGATCGCATCCACAGCTCTGGAAAATAAAGTCAAGAACCTCGTGACTTTCCTAATTGCAGTAGTGGATAGTGACCGCTAGGCCTGGAGGTTAAGGACCTTCCATAGCCCAGGTGTCTTTCCCTTACAAAACATAGTCTGCTTGGATTATAATGAGATAGCACTTGTTAACTGAAAAAGAAAAAATGTCAGTAGACATAATGAGTCTGTTTCTTTAGTTACCTCTCTTATCATTCCAAGTCCAGGCTAACAACTCCGAAAAGATAAAAGGAGATGAAATAAAGAATTTTCTCAACGCATAACAGTGGAACAGAATATAGATTTAAGAATGTTCTTAGGCATCGATTCACTAAACATAATGGTACAAGGAGAGAACTGATGCTAATGCCCTATTAAAAAAAAAAAGCTGACCATTGGGGAAAAAGATTCCAACAAAAGTAAACTGGCTTCATCCGGCTTTAATCATACACTCAGGGCCCCAAAGCCGTACATAGAAGCTTCAGGAAGTAAAAAATAGGAAAAAAATTCTGAAACTTCAGCCCCTGCTCAGAAATCACATGCAATCAAGAGGACTTGATATTTACTCTGTGCCCAGAGAAAAGAAGAGGGGGCAGGCAGGCTGAAAAGGAGAGAGGAAGGGAAGGTTGAAGGAAGTGACAAATTGAGGGAGGCTATAAAGGGGAAAGGAGGAAGAGAAGAAAAAGGAGAAAGTGGGAAGTGAGGAGTAGAGGTTTTGGAGAGGAAAGAATAGTGAGGGGGAGGGAAGGGAAGAAAGAGAAAGAGGAAAGAAGGAAGGGATGGGAAGATGAAAAGAGGAAGAAAGAGGTCTGGAAGAAAAAAAATCAACCAGAAGCCCAGAGGGAATAATCTGAGCTTGTTTGATATAGCATAAATCAGTGAGCATGGACCCTTTAATCCCAGCACCCGGGAGGCAGAGGCAGGTGGATTGCTGTGAGTTCGAGGCCAGCCTGATCTATAAAGCAAGTCCAGGACAGCCAAGGCTACACAGAGAAACCCTGTCTCAAAAAACCATAATAATAATAATCATCATCATAATAATCATAATCATAATAACAACAACGACAACAACAACAACTTTTATTTATTTATGTTGCATCTATATGAAGATCAGAGGACAATTTGTGGGAGTCAGTTCTTGCCTTCCACCATATACCTATATTCTCTATGACAAAATACACACAAACACAACATCACACACACTATTAGTTCTATTTCTCTGGAAAATGCTGATTCATGGACCTAAGAGCTTTGAAAAAGGGGCGGGGGTGGGGAGGAAGATGATAAAGAAAAACAATCAAACTGACTTCATGGGTCTCCAAGTAACTAGCATACAACCGTGGAACCCTGGGGTAACATCCACAAAACTTTAATGAAAAGAAACTGTGACTTGGGAGCATTTAGTCAGGACATCATTCTGGTATGGTGACAGGCACAGATCTTTTCAAAATAAAGGAACCAGAGGATAGGGGCAATGTGACCTTCTGGGAAACCTAAGCAGATAAGAGAGAAAACATAGTGAAGATGACAGAAGAAGCCGCGCCAAGGCTGATAGGAAGCTTGTGAATTCAAGGAAATTGCACTAACATGGTAGAAATTACAATGGCTGCAGGTTAGCACTATAAATACGGGCAATTTGAAGAGAATAATTGTGTAGCTCATTCGATGGAGTGTTTGCTTAGTTCATGGCAGGCACAAAGCTCTGAGCTCTATCTCCAACATTGCATAAACCAGGAATGGTAGTCCTCACCTATGATCCCAGATTCGGAAGGCAATGGCAGGAGGATAAGAAGTTCAATGTCATTCTCAACTACATAGAGAGTTTGAGGCACGTCAGAGAGAGATTCCTGAAACCCTGATTCAAGAAAGAAGTGGGGAGGAAGTGCTGTATTTTCTATCTCAAATGCCCCACAGTGTTCTTTCTGCTAAGGCTGGACTCCCTTCTTGTGCCTACTAGGAAGGGATAGAACCTTTGAAAGGTGGGGGACCTCAGGGAAAATCTTCAGGTCCTGAAGGCAGGCCCTGGCAATGAGTGTGGAGTTGCAGCCCCTTCCTCTTTCTGCTTTTGTTTCTGGCTCTAGGGGGAGGGGGGGGGGCCCGGGGTACTCTCCTAAATGCCTAAAGCAATGGGGCAGCCTGATCATGGGATGCAACCTCCAAAACTACCAGATCCCAGACATTTGTCCCAGCAAGTTGAATCTAACACAAGAACACAACAGCAAACAAGAGGGGAGGGGTCAGGGAACATGCCAGTGTCCTCATTCTATATCACCTAAACCTGAAGAAAATACCTCTCAGTGTTTGTCACAGCCTTTTATACAGCATTGGAGGGCTACTGGAGGGAGTACTTCTAAAGAAGAAACTGCCTTACATCTTCATGTTTACTTGTATAAATGTATACGTATGGTGAGATATTTTGACAAATACAGACAGCTGCTAATGATCAAGTCAGTATAAGTAGTGTATCCCTGAGTCAAAGACAAAAAGAACTTTTGAAGCTCAGTTCTGTTAGTTGCATTTCATTTGATTTTTTTCTTCTTTAAATTCAATGGTTTTGTTGTTGTTTTTGTTATCTCGGTATTTTTTCCTCCTTTTGAGACAAAGTCTCATGAAGGCCTATGTAGCTAAAGATGGCCTTGAACTTCTGATCTTCCTTCCTCCATCTTCAGAGTGCTGGTATTACATGCGTGTACTTCCATATGTGGTATATGTGGTGCAAAAGATAAAACCTAGGACTTTGTTCATGCCCGGCAAGTAGTCTACCAACAGCGACATGACATTTATATTATGATGACATTTTTTTATATATTCCATCTAGTTAAATGTCTACCTGGAAAGATAGATGCAAGTCTATTCAGCATTAACTACAGAAATTTCTGGTGGTGCCATTCTAAATAAATAATAAATCAGCCCGGTGTGGTGGCACACGCCTTTAATCCCAGCACTCAGGAGGCAGAGGCAGGCGGATCGCTGTGAGTTTGAGGCCAGCCTGGTCTACAAAGTGAGTCCAGGACAGCCAAGGCTAACACAGAGAGACCCTGTCTCGAAAAACAATAAATAATAATAATAATAATAATAATAATAATAATAATAATAATAATAAATCAAACTTATTTATTCATTATTACTTGAATAAAGAGTTTGAGTTAATTTTTAAAACATCAGAGCAGGGCTGGCAAGATGATTTATTAGATAACAGGTCATCCTGATATGGAGGACCCACATAGTGGAAGAAAACAAATACTGCTATAAGATGTCCCCTGACCTTTCCTCAGGTGTTACAGCCAACAGGAGCCCACACACATACACGAAACAAGTAAATGTGAAGCAAAATAAAATACTTTCATAGTTTTTAATGTCAGTAACAGCTTTCTTTTTGTTTCCTCTTTATTAACCTTTTTTACTTATTCTATTTTTTTTTATTTTATTAATTTATTCCGAGTACAACTCAATTGTCTTTTTACTTATTCTATAAAAGAGTAAGTTTCATTAAGTAGTTTCTTCTTTAAAACACACTAGAAGAAGTGCATCTGAAGGATCTCAGCAGCAGTGGAAATGGAACACATGCTCTTTACTTGTTTGGCTAAAATAAATTTCAATTTCTAAAAATATCAAGTTCTTCCCCAGCTAGCTTCTTGCCATTTAAAATTTGACACACTGCTTACCAAAGATGACTCAAAATTCAGTTATTCTTATTCCCTGCACTCTCAATTTCCATAAGAATCTGCAGAATCTTTTCAAGGAAGAAAAGTGAGCCCTTGGCCCACTACCGCTTTCTATCAGTAAAACGATAATGGTTGCATTTTACCTTCACAGCAAACCAGGAAAATGACTGACGGCACACACTGCTCTCCAGAAGGCAGAATTCCTAAGTCAGAGCAGTAGTAGCAGGTACTCCTTAGTGTGCATAACCACTCTCAGGGGCTGGGGAGATGGCTCAGTGAGTAAGAGGTCTTGCTCTGAAAGCATGAAAACCTAAGTTTGAGTCTACAAAATGCAAGTAAAAAGCTGGGCCTGGCTGCTCCCGCCTATAAGCTGGGAGTCGGGTGTGGGCAGAGACGGCAGATTCTGAGAGTTCACTGGCAGCCAAATCATCTAAATGGTAAGCTTCTGGCTCAGTGATAGACACTAACTATATCAAGTCAACTGAAACCAACAAAGGGACACACCCTAAGCCAGGCTCTGTATAAGTACACCCAAGCACACACACAGAGAGACAGAGAGACAGAGACAGAGAGACAGAAACGGAGACAGAGAGACAAAGACAGAGAGACAGAGACGGAAAGAGAGAGAGAGAGACGGAAACAAAGAGACAGAAAGAGAATAATGATTCTGGCTTTTCGGCTATTCGACGTCAGTGCTTTTTGCTGATTCTCACAGAATAAGACCACTGGATGTTAACATGTTAAGACTTAAACAGGCAACATATGTAAATAAATTAGCACAGATTAAGGCTTCAGGAATCCATAGCTAATAGTATTTTCAAAACAATTACAGACGCTATTCAATTGCAATGAGATCATATCCTGATAAGTCCAACGTAAGATGAAAATATCATTTAAGACCTGTCACCTACTGAACAAACCAGCCAAGCAACCATCCTGGAGAATATAAGGTGTTCACTTGTGATCCCCTGACTGGCAATGAATTGAGCCTGGTGCCATTGCCCACTGTGAGTCACTATACCAGGAGGAAGTCCGACAACCTTAAGGTAAAAAAAAAATAAAATAAGATATATCACTAAATCCAATCACCTTAAACTATCAACATAAAATAGTTTCATTAGTTGGACAGTAAAAAACAAACAAACAAACAAACCTTGGAAAATGAATCAAACTGGAAAACATTCTAGCAATCTCTGTAAAGTTTTGGTTTTGGTTTTTATTTTATTGAAAAAAGATGACCTCCAACTACATATCTGAGAACCATGAACACAGGATCACAAGCATGCACTACTATTCCTTGCTTATATGGTACAGAGACTAATCCCAGAGCCTCATCAATGCTAAGCAAGCACTCTTTCTAATGAGCTATATGCCCAGCCCTAACATCTAACTTAATGAGTCTAAGGAGGTAGATGCAGGCCTCTCCAGAGACTTCAAGTGCAGTGTAGGGACCTCTGCACCTTTTTGTCCTACTCACACTAGACACTTGCCAGTTTCAAACAGAAACGAATATCTCAGTTCCTTACCTCAGACTATCAGCATTGAAGCCTGGCTCTGGATTAACTCCTTTGAGCCTTTGTGTTGATCCAGTCGGGTAATAAGGCTATTACCACATTTTTTGAGCCAAAGTTGAAGTAAGTGTTATTAAATGTTGGCCAGGACTATGGACACTGGCCAGGTCCACATGCAGGATTTCCAGAGAATGACCTCAAATTATGTTAGTCTGGTGGTTATAAAGGCAAAACCCATGATGCTATGTACTTCCTGCCTTCGTCCAAATGGGGGCAAGCATATATCCTGCCTATGTACCTCCTACCTATGTGTGATCAAGCACGTTGGGGCAAACAACCTTGTTTTTTAAAAAAAAGAAACCATTTTCATGCCTTGTTATTTTGCATGAACAATAGGCCTCAGCATTGCAGGAATGCTTGGGCAAGTAGAGCCTACAGGATAGAGACATTTTTGTTTTACAGATCTCTTAAGCACAGAGATCTGTAAGTTAAAATATAACTTTATCTCTCACACTTGGAGTATATCATTTACCCAGCTGTAAAGTGCAATGAGTTTGTCTGATTTCACAGAACCATGTCCATGAGATAGTATCCAGCTTTCCCTGGTGAATGAATGACCAGATGAAAGGCCTCTTAACCTCTGCTGAACTTGAGTCTTTGAAGGTAGAGCTGACTGGCCTTACCAGGCTACACAATATTGTCTGGCCAGATCGTGGAGCTGGGCATACTCCTTGTCCTCCTCCCAGGGAGGGGTTTATAGGACACACATAATTTTTCAGAGAAGAACATTTCCTTAAGTAGAACACCTTAGGCTTATCTGCTGTAGAAAAGTAAACACCAGCATTGTAAAGATCTGCAATTGACAAAACACTGGGTATAGAGCCAAGTCCAGTCTCTTACGCTGGCAGAGCTATCCTCAGAGTCATTAGAGGCACAGGGTGTTCTCTAGGGGTTGGGCCTTGTCCCAAGTTAGCACAGAGGCAAATAGTCCTTGCCTTAGGAGTTGGTGTTCCAGGCAAAAAGCAGATCTGTGCTTGCCAGGATGACTGTCTCTACCTCAGTTGGGCTTATTATCTTTTGTCACTTTGAGATGGCGTTGGTGCAGGGGACAGACACATTCTGGACTAAGACAACAAGTGCCCTGCCAAAAATTCTGTGTCAAAATCTGATGGTGAGGGCTGAAAGATGTATGTTAGTTGGTGAAGTGCTTGCCTAATGAGCACAAAGACCTAGGATTAACACTTCATAAAGGAGTTGTGGTGGCACACATCTGCCATTCCAACACTTGGGAGGTAGAAGCAAGACAATATAAAGTGCAAGGTCATTCTAAGCTACATAGAAACTTCAAAGAGGAAGAGACTGAATAATAATGAGCCACTGGTATTTGGGCATTTGACTTTTTTTGTTGGTGGTAGTGGTGGTGTATTTTTAATGCATACAACTACATATAGCAATAGTCTCCACAATTTCAGAACTATTAATGGATCAATCTCTATATTAGGGTTGAGTGTAGAAAGCACTTGCATATTAGTCAACATAACCTCTTACAGATGGGGGTTGGAGAAGTATATTCTAAGGAACTATTATGTGCAGTTATGGAGGCTTGGTAATTCCAAACCTCTTGGGTCAGCAGCATTCTTCAGTAATACTTTTGATTGACTAGATGGGGCCCACCGTACCACAGAAAGTAATCTTGCTGTATTAAGAGTCCACTAGTGGAGCTGGAGAGATGGCTCAGTGGTTAAGAGCACTGGCTACTCTACTAAAGAACCTAAGTTCAAATCCCAGCATCCACATGACAGTTCACAACTGTGTGCAATTCCAGTTCCAGGGGATCTGACACCCTCATGCAGATATACATAGAGGCAGAACACAAATGTTAAAAACAAAAATCCACTGGTTTTTATGTTAATCTCATCTAAAGATGCTATTACTGAAACATCTAAAATAATGTTTGAATATCTAGCACCTTAGGCCAGCCAAATTGAGATACATAATGACTCACGATGGTTTCTAAACACCTGCCATAGTCTCCTTCAGCCTCTAACACCATTAACTGCAAAGGGGGCGGGGGCTTGGGGGGGGAGCGGGGATTTTCTCTTTCCTTTACCCATCTCACTGTTAGTCTAGACTCATTATCAAAACCAGACATGAATGTTGGGCTCTTACTGTGAAAGCAGAGGGTTTGAGAAGATGGGTGCAGAGAAAGTTCCTTCAGCACAGTTGAAATGTGCCCTTGAAGAATAGTATGGGAAATAAAAAGAAATGAGAAAATTCAAAGGACACATGTGAGCATCGCATGTTATTCTGGAGGCCTTCTCTCTCCTACACACTTGCCTGGAAGCCAACAACTCCTCTGTACTTCCTAGAGTTGTAGTTTTTCTTCCCCACATCTTCTCCCCCTCTCCTTTTCTCCAGGGAAAAGGGTTATGACACCTACAGACGGAGACACCTAGGTAGGTAACAACTTAGGCAATTGGTGTTTAAAGTCTAACCTGAATCTTAAGCCTTAATCTCACTATCCATTGTTACATAAGGAAACAGTCTTGGCCGATGCCTTTCTCAGGTTATGAGTTATTTCCTCATACTCCTTCCCTCACCAGTTTCACCTTTAACATGGAAGGTGGAGCGAGCATGACTTACATGGCCTGAACATAGCAGGGCTTTCATTTTGTTAGGCTGAGCTGAGAAAGAGTTAGCTACCTTGAAAACTCACAGGATTTCCACTACTAGTAATCTTTGTCTCGCTATGAATGGGTACAAAGGCCGCCATGGTGGGATTGAGGGCTGTTTTGACAGTCTGATATAACAGGCATAGACCATATAGATCCTGAGGCACTATGTGGCATCCATATCAGCAGAAGTATCCGCATAGCACATTTCCAATTTATTCCCTCTCTTACTCTCCCAGTCTGCACCTGCACTATTGGAGCAGACTTCCCATCCACATGTGAAGGCCTGATCCCATGCACCTGTAGAGACAGCCATATCCCATCACTGAATTTAATCATACTAGGCCATACCTCTTCTTGGTGGCCCATAGCCTTGACAGGGAGACTGAGCTGAAATATGCTCTCAAAGGGCTCAGCACTTCCATGCAAACTCAAGTATTTCTGGTAAGCATGTCTTCCATTACGTAGACCAAGCCAGTGAGGGACTCTGTTAACACAGAAAGAGAAGTGGAGAAGCATGCTGGCAACCCTGCCACTCTCAGCTGTCAGCATTCAAGACCCAATGGCATATATGCTTTTCCTGGATCTTACTAGTTAGTGTTTCCTGGAAGCCTATAAAGTAAAACAAAGTATTCATGTTTGGTGTGTCTGTCCAATAAATGCCATCTTTACATAAGTTGCCTAATAGTAGGTTTCTTTCTTTCTTTCTTTCTTTTTCTTTTTGAGACAGCATTTCTCTATGTAGCCTTGGCTGTCCTGGAAATAGTAGGTTTCCAACACCTCAGAAAAGAGAAGGAGAGAAGGAGGAAAATCCTGGAAATTATATATGTGACACTTTTCAGTGCTCAGCTTACATCAGAGAGTTGAATGAGATCATTAACATAGAACTTCTTTGTCATTCCTAAAGTAGAATTCATAGCTATGATTCTCTAGACATCTTTAACTGGATGTAAAATGATTCCTTAAAGACTAACAGATTTGACATGTTTTATCATTTTTTTATTTAAAAAAACCAAAAATCTAAGATATCTCAGGCTGGCCTCAAACTTATTTTGTGTCTGAGGATGACCTTAAACCTGTGATCTTCCTGTCTCTACCTACAAGTGTTGGAATTATAGGCATACAGCACCACTTTCTATGACACGGGACTGAAGCCAGTGCTGCATGCAGACTAGACAAGCACTCAACCAACTAAGCTCCATTCCTAGCCTGATTTTTTTCCCAATTTTTCGCAATACATTACCTTTATCTGTGATCACAAGGGTTTTATATAATATAAATTAATCTTTACATTTACAGGCCCTTAAGCACAAAACAATGTGTGTATATGTGTAGTTTAAATGTATGAAAATGTCATGATCCGACTCTTTAGTGCATGTTAATAAAGAAATACAACACATGCTGCAGAAACAGAATAAATAGCATCTAATGAATTGTTTATATGTCACATCTATCCATATAAAATGCCTGTCCTCACAGGAGTTTAGAGTCAGCAAGACATACTAAACTTCTAGAGGCAATTGTATTTACCTCATGTGTCCATTAACACAAATTAACTCTAACATCATATTTGTTTGCTTTGAGGCTTGATTCAGATCACCTCAGTCTAGCAACTGACTTAGTCATGTAACCTAGAAGTTTTGATTGGCTTCTGTTAACATTGCAGGCATTTCTCTGAGGAAATTCACTTGTTGGATAGGAAAGGTTTGATGACTAAGTTAAGAAATCTTTAGCAGTAAATATCTTCTGTACTTTGATGTGTTTATGTAACTTTGCTTCCTTTCACTGTATAGCAAGTATGGTTTCATTTACTGAGGAGAAAATCAGAGTATGAGCTAGACACACAATGGGGCTCTGGATGATGAAAAAACAGTAACTTCAGGTCGATGGTCTAACACAATACAGTAGAAGGGTGCCTTGGTATACCCCTCCCCCACCCCCTTCTAACTTTGAAGCAGAAGTGCTAAAGAAAAGTTGCATGTAAAAATAGCCCATTGAAGAGGCTCAATCCTAGAGCCCATGTAGAAGTGAGGGGAAGAAATGATTCCACAAAATTGCCTCATGACTTCCATGTACACACAAAACAAACACACTCAAGTAATTTTTTGAAGGGCCAGGTTTACTCGGTTAACACTGAGATAAATAAATGTTCTTGTTTTACTGGAGAAATTCCGAGAGCCTTGAATATCTTCATATTTTGTGACTGTCCACAAAGCCATTAGCTTGTAACCCAGTTTTAACTTTCCTGTTAAGGGTATTTGATGAGCCAGTAGCCCATGAAATCTATTTGGAGAAATGTTGTCCCTCATAAAGTCTTTACTGGGAACTTCCTGATTCTTTGAGTTTGCTTGTTTGTTTGTTTCGGCTTTGGTTTTTTGAAACAGGGTCTTGAGCTGGGTGTGGTGGTATACGCCTATAATCCCAGCACTTGGGAGGCAGAGGCAGGCAGATTTCTGTGAGTTTGAGGCCATCTAGGTCTACAGAGTGAGTCCATGACAGTCAGGGCCTTAAAAGAAATCCTGTCCCCCCAAAAAATAAATAAATAAAAAATAAAAATAAATAAAAAAGAAAGAAAAGGAAAAAAGTAGGAACAGGGTCGTGCTATGTAGCTCCTAAATTAAATCTCGTAACAATCTTCCTGACTCAGTCTCCTGAGACCTAGGTTTACAGGCAGGCAATGAACTATCATCCTCAATTTAAGAGAGTTCCTTAATTTGATTAACTGGCCCGCAAGTAGATTTCTAGCTGTGGGTTAGGAAGAGAAGGGTCTCTGGCCAGCTAGTCTAGGCTAATTGGTCAATCCAGATTTAGTGAAACACTGTCTCAAAAGTAAAGTGAAAAGTGAGGAAAATGCCCACTGTCAATTTTTGGCTTACAGACACACACACATACTTGAGTGTGTGTGCACGTGCATGTGCGTGTGCATGTGTGTGTGTGTGTGTGTGTGTGTGTGTGTGTGTGTGTGTGTGTGTTTTAAGTTCCTTAGTAGTATAAAATGAATCCATACTGTAAGAAGTCACAGCTTGAGCTACAGGTAAGCCTGGTACAGTGCTGGACAGTAGGACACAGAGCTGGGGGCTTAGTCCTCCTGCCTATAAGAGCTGCCAACACAGAGGCCATTCCTCTAAGTTCTTCTCTGTGGCCAACATGGTTTCTCTTTCTTGCTGGTCATGAAGGCTGCTCTGTGCCCACAGTAACCTTTCCCCCCACTTCCTCTTTCTTTTTCTGTTCCTTAACTTCTCTTTTGCCACCCCCTCCACCGGCTTTCTTTATTTCCTCTTCTCTCCTCATAATCTAAATGTGAGTTTTATCAGATGCGGTGGTTAGGTCAAAGCGTGCCACAGCCTTGTGAAAGAAGAAAGAGTTTTGTTACTTTGAATTTCATGCCTTAAGATCTAAGTGACTGTAGACAGAGCAGTGAAGAAGGGGAAAGAAAGTTCATTGTTTTCTTTCCATTCTAACAGCTGGCATTGGTACTGGTGTCCGAAGAGACCACTGATACCACAGAACTGTGATGACCTTGTGCTTTCGCAATTTAGGAACACTTCTTCAAATCTACTCAGTTGGGGGAGAATTATGTATAGACATAGGACTCATGAAACACAACCTGAAACCACTTCCTTCATTTCATGCCTGCTCTTTGAGGCTGAGATCCTCGCTTTGGATTTACAGCCATCCTTGTCCAGTCCCTGTTGGATCTAAAAAGAGAAAGAAGAGCTCTGTGCTGGCTACGTCCTCTGGGCAAATGTATCACAGTGTTAAGAAAACTCAGAACACCTTCCAAAGTGTCAGACTGGAGGACTTCCAGAGTGACCCCAAAGAGAAAGGGCTTTGGGCTGGCAGGATCTTGCTAGAGAGCCCTGGCTGAGCTGGTACTCACTATATAAAGCAGGATGGCCTGTAACTCATGGCAATTTAACTCCTGCCTTAGTAGCATGCTGGAATTACAGGCATGAGCCAAGGCATCTAGTTTCTAGAGTAGCGTCTTTGTCTCTCTCTCCCTCACTCCCCCACCACCCTCCAATTCTCATGTATCTCTGTATGAAGGTGTACTCAGGGCACAAAAAATGGCCACAGTGTGATATCAAGATGTTGTCCTCCATTGATTTTCTGCCTCATTTTTGGAAGCAGGACCTCTCATTGAACCTGGAGCCTGACATTTTGGCCAGATTGGCTGGCAAGTGAGCTCCAAGAATCCACCCCAAACTTTCTGCTGGGATTGTGGTTGTGGACTACTTGATTCCTTCTTGCCTGCTGGGCCATCTCTCTTCAGGCTAACCTAGCTCTTTACTTGCCACTTCTGCGTCTTTCCCTGTTAAATTAGTGAGGGCACCTCCAGAAAGAAGGAGCCCAGAGACAGGAGAAAACTCTTGCTGACAGGTAACAATGGCACTGTTGAGGCTAATTTGTTTATATATTCCTCCCGTTCTCTCATGAGGTCTATCATTGATTCCTGAAAGACCCTTCACTTCAGTGGACTTCCATCTGCCATGCTGGCAGAAGTTTGAAAATGAATTTGTTCAAACTGATGACGATGAAGACTTGCATGAATGTTGACCCCCAGCCCTTTTCTCCAGAAACCTTTTTATTGTCTTAGCTAGTCAGAGGCAGAATCTGAGTCCATCAGAACTAGCTCGTCCCTCGCTCCTAAGATGCACTGGGCCTGAAGCATGCCTCTCTGCCCCCTTGGTCACCCAGGCAGCCACTGCCTGAAACACAGCCCTGCAGTACATGTGGTTGCTCTTGTGTGAGTACTCAGGGTTGTACTCCTTAATTAGCTGTCCTCCAATTCACGGACCTATGGCATGGTCCAAGAGGTTGTCCTGAAGTGCTCTCCCGTTCCTCTCCACCACAGATAAAGAGCCTGTACGGTACCCTGCCAAGTCCCTGAGATCTCAGGCTCCACCTTCGATCTAGCCTCTGCCTCTTCAACTTTGATCCCTTTCTATCCCAAA